>NW_028288861.1:720000-1080000 GCF_059628265.1 Tinamus guttatus
TGTCTGCATCTTGGGTGTTTTATAGGACCTATGCAAAAACATGGGGTACATAAAACCTTCAGAATAATCCACAGCCCACATTGTTATGTAGAAACATCAGCAAAATTCACCAGGAAAAGCGCACACAGGCCTCTGGTCGTGCGGAATTACACCCCAGCCGAGTTAGCCTAAGGAGAAAGAACAGCCTTGGTGCTGGAGCAGGATGTGAGGAAGGATCTTATACCAAAACGCAATTCCAGAGGCTCTTGTGACAAACATAAATGGCCAATGACAAACGTGGCAGAAAAATTTTGTTGACATGGTTGAACTTGCATATTATTTGAAAGCATTTGCGCAGTGCTGCAGCCTTCACTGTCTCTCCTTAAATAAACGAATGTACCCGGCTTTGTTCAACTCACAGCTCCACTGCATGAGGACAAGAGCAGATGAATATTACAAACTATTAAAATTATCTTAAGCAGTTTATTAGAACTGGAATATCTGAGGGACTTTGGTATGTTTTAATAGCTTGTTCTTAGAGTATTAAAAGAATTTGTAGTAGCATTAATCACTTCTTCATCTTGAGCAGATATTTGTTGTGTAATTCAAATAATGAGCACAGTAAGGGTTTTCAAACCTATTTATACATCATTAGAATGAAACTGGCATTTACTTCAAAATCTGCTGTGCCACATGGTCACACACTTGGAGCTCAGCAGAGATAACTACAGTGCAGACGTATACAGCATGGGAGGTTTTTTTGACTTGCTTATGCTCTAAATATACACCAGGACTAGGCAAAAAGAATACAAGTGTGGGCTGCAGCCATACGAGAAAACAACTTAAAGAACTTCATATCTACTTAAATCTCCATGGAATCTCCTATAACTTCATTATGCAGGAAGTCAATTCTCGTACTTTTCATTTTAAAGGACGTTCTTTTATTTAGTTTATAACAGATCAGCAGCACCCAGTACACCACAACTCAGATTGCCATTTCCTCTGTAGCCAATTTCATTTGTGCTCTGAAAAATGCAGGCAGTTTAGGCTGCTCTGCTTTTCCTTAGAACTCATTGAAGATCAGGAGCACACTGGTTACTGCAGCAGAGCAAGCAATTATGACCTGCAATACCCTAATCACCCATCTACTCATTATACCCATTATAATAATAACAAAATACACACACACATATATACATATATATATGTATGCAAACTCTCTGCAAGTAAATGGGAAGAAGGAGAAATAGGTATCTTCTGACAAACAGAACAACAAAGTGAGATGACTTGTGTAAAAAGGTAGTTGGAAGAGAGCCACGATTACAATTGAGAACTTCGTAATTTCAAGCCTTTTGGCTACTTCTCCAGCTAACACTTGTTTGTTTCTTTTGCACAGCATAGCGATTACAAAGGAGTTGATACAAGTCCTCAACTGCATCCTATCTTTCTTTGCAAGAATGACTTAGTATATATAGAAGTTTTATTTCAAGAGGTAGAAATATTTTCTGATGATATGTACACAGCTACTTGAACTTTCACTCTCCTTTGAGCTGTGGAGTTTTATAGAATAAGCCGAATGCCACATGTGCCTGCTCCTAGGCATGAGGCCCTCTAATCAATTACTTCCTCACTAGTAAATCTACTTCTACATGCTACCAAAACTGTCAGTTCTTTAATGCTCACAAGAAAGGAAAATGCATATTTTTAAGGGGAAAAGCTTTAATATTAGCTTTCAAATCTAATGTGATATAAATAGGACCTCTTTTAGAAAATCTCAGTGCGTTGGACTTCCTCATGTGAATGTTCTTTTCCCCGTGAAAAATCTGTTCACTAACAGTTTAGTGCCCTTCATGCATAACTGATGTGAAGTTTTCCTTTCTGTATCAAAACATTATATTTTGGTTTAGCAGGCAGTTAGAAATCATAAACTTTTTTTTTCACTGAAATTATTTATCAGGCGCACTCCATTGTCCACTGCAGTCAAAATACACACTTTGAAGCTGCATTTCAATCGTTCTAATCAGATCAGTTCTAACATTCATATAATCAAAACTGAGTCCATGGCCATTTTACATTTTCTAAGCAAACATAAATGGTTTCTCAAAGCTGCAAATACAGAAATTTGACTTCTTCAGAGACGGTGAAGGACTACTACTTGTGTAGTCTGCTGCACTAGAGCATAGGCCAACACTTTCACAAAGCTTTACGTCTGCCATAATACTGCTGTATTATTTTGTCTGCAAAGCAAGTTGAGACTATATGGGTACAAACAGGGATACAAAACGAAAGAGTTTGTTTCTCAGAAACTAAATACTGGGCAGTGAACTCAGTACTCAAAATGAGAACTACTACTTTTGTTGGCATTCTTACCTGGTTAGGCTGGCTAGGAAAACAGGCTCTCCTTGAGTTGAAATCCTCAAATGTTGAAGGCCTTAAGTTTGAACTGTTGTAAGGTTCACTGGTTACTACAGTTTCATGTTGGAAAAGGTGATCTTTCATTAACGAACTCGAAGTATTTTCTTGAGGAGCCTAGAATATATAAGAATTCCACTTTACCTGTGGAATGATTTTGCATTTACAGAAGAACTACTAAAATATAACTTCATTAATATTCTATATCATGTGTTAGCAGCATCTATAAACACAAGTATTTTGAAAAATGGATGCTTTTCTGTGAGTCAGCCCTGGAAAATAAGAGTTCATTCTCTGTAGAGCATATGCAATTCAGCCCTTTATAGCTCACTTGCTAACAAAATCAGACATAAGAAACCTCGCTAAGGAACGAGAGGTTAAGCCAGTCTCTAAGACTATCTGTCCATGATCCTGTCAATATTTACCAACTTACAATTGCAAAAGGAGAAAATCTCTAAGGCAAACTAAGGCAAAAGTTAGTCAGATCTTTTTATAAATTATATGGCAAGACTGCTTAACAGATTAGCTTATAATACTAGAAAACGAATGGAAAAATCAGTTTCAGCATATATTGGTTCTGTTAAAATATCCAATTACGGCAAGTGTGTATTAAACAACTAGTGACTGTCTTTTTCAAATTAAGGTTACATCAGGCAATTGAATACACAGTGAGAGATCTGCAATACACACTGAGAGATTTGCTGAATGTATGCCATTCCAAATAAAATAGTGAAATATTGGCTTGTAAGTGCAGCTGACCAATTTTCTGAAATGAATACAAAACCAAACAATTCTGATTCAGTTCAAAATACTTGGATATAGGTAGGATATGGAGGATCACACTGATATGAATCCCATTAGGCTGTCAATAACATGTACTATACAATGTTTTATTTGTATTGAGAGACACTATAAAAGTTAACTAACTGTCATCGTCTGATAGCACTGAGCAAATTCTGGCATTATGCAATTTCCAGCATTGAGAATGTTTTGATTTATAAAGATTTACTATAAGGATTTGCATAGGTCAGGAAAAATATTGTAGGGGCAACCAGCAAAAATCACCTGAGGCAGATTGAAGATTTTGGCAGGTTCAGTACTAACACTGAATGTTCAGCTTTTGGTTATCAAAATAACTTATTCTGGGATTACATCAGCACCCAAGTCATCTAAAAGCCTCATGTATCAAGTTTTAAGACAGCTAGATAGAGAGAACCTCACTCTTCTGCTTCTAATCTTTAACAGAAATCGACTCATCGCTGCTTCTGAATATTATATAAATTCTCAATCTGAGTAGAACATTAAAACTGAGTAAGGTGAAAAGCACCAAATCAGCTTTAATAAGAGAGAACATACACCCCACAAAAGGAAATATGATTTCAAATTCAGTTGCAAAATTGTACAGATAGGTAAAATTCCAAACAGAATTACTTTTTTTTACCACTCTTTGAGCCTCAATGCTACTAATGCTGCATTTGTCCAAAGTAAGCTTTCTGGTTAAACACCATTGGGAAAGGAGTACAAAATACCACTATAATGACCAGCAAGAATAGGGGCAGGTAGAAAGCCTCAAATACTGGTGAAACATCAAATATCCTGCCAGCTGCCCCCTTGTAGGTACAGGACCCAACAGCACGAAAAGCTTCTGAAACACCGATGCAAGCCACAGGAGCTGCCTGCATTCGCAACAGAGATGAAATAGTTGCAACTGATGTTATAAGGTCACACCTTTCTCCTCCCAAAGCAGGTAACTAGAGGACAGGGAGCTCAAGGACCCATGTGCACCACCACTCTCTCCTTGGTAGAGAAGAGCGACACCATCCAGTCAAGGACAAAGGCACCAAACACTTACAGTGTTAGCAGTGTCTGAAAATGAGGTACAAAATTTAAAATTTGGTCTTAAGCAAGCCTTAGTGCTCTACATGCACCAACTGCAGAAGAATGCTTTATGAAATTCTACCACAGAGACCACAACTGAAGCCACTCAACTTGCTCCAAGGACAGACTTGGGGTTGTCAAGACACAGAGAGATGTATTTGACCTCTGTAAGGTAAGAGCTCCACATCAACTGTTCAAAAATATTCAGCTTACCAACCTAGATATTATGGATAAATGGATAGATCCTAATCTCTCCCATTTAGAAAGAGGAAAAGAGGAGGAGAGGAAGAGGTCATTTAATATCTTATTTAGCCTACAGATATTCATTATTCAGAGCTACAGACATGCCAAGTGAATATCCCAAACTCTGCAATTTTAATTGAACTAATAGTTTAGACACTGCCAAACGACACTTATCAAAAAGGCTTTCTTTGGACAGATACTTCCTACTCCAATGTCACATTTTATGACAAGGCTATAAACACCTTAAAAATCTGTATTTATAATGGAAACACTGACAATCCAAAAGGAGAGGCTTCTATTGTACTGAAACTGCTTTTAGGCAAACAGCAAACATGCACATTTTTCCACAAGAACTAAGCTTTATATATTAAGTACGCAGAGTATGACACACAAACACAAATGCACACATTCCTCTTTTCTCCTGTCCAAAGCAATTACACCGCCCACATTCAATATCCTTTAACCACAGCCTGCAAAGTACTGTACTGGCATAGGTTACTTTACAGATGATACTGAATAACCTACGCCAGTTTTTAATGCACAACGGAAATCTGGTTTGCTCCCAGCTGCTGGTATAATAATTACTGTCCTATGGTTGCTAAGAGATACTTTGACTTTTTTTCCAAGACTACTAAAACATTTCTGTGCGCGCAGGCGAAAGGATGCTGGGTAAAGCAATAAAATGACTCCAGCTGTAGCTCTCCAGCAGAATTCAAAGCCAGATGACAGCTGTAGAGAAAATGAAAACCAGACTGAGCTTCTCTTCTTCTTCAGATTCTCTCTCCTCACTTCTCCCCTTCTCCCCGTTTGCCAGAGTTAAGTCTGGGAGACAATTCAACATTGTTCTGCAAACACTGTTAAAAATGTTCTGCTGCGAGCTGAATGATTACACAGAAGGATGGATGAGAGGCTACATTTCCGCTGCATCCCAATTCTTGTATTTACTTCCCATGAGGCCTGAAATTCTGCTGTTTGATGTTAACCAACACAAAAGAGCTTGTTCCTCTCACCCACACTTTTTTTTTTTTTCCCCTTAATTGTGAATAAATGATACAGGTTTCAGAAACATTTCAGTATCCTCCTTTTGTTTTAGCTATTTCTAAGACTGCTGGAGCAATTACTTTCAGATTTGGCAAATAACTTTTATTACAGCCAGGTATGTGTTTCTGACATGACCTGGAATATTACCCAGATTAGTCTGAATATTTATACAGTTTAAGGAAAAAACAAAAAACAAACAAACAATCCCCCCCCCCCAAAAAAACACACACACGCAGGTATTTCACATGCCTATTATTTCCTCCCAAGCTGCTCTACCTGAGGATGTAAAGCGCACCAGAGGTGACTGGGGATTCCAAAGAGGAAGCCAGTAAAATAAAACAGAAAGCATAACTCTGTTTGAGTGAACAGAGGGACATGTGAACAGTCTGTTGTGGATACTGAGGAGAAAAAAAATCCTGTTCATTTTTAAATACTAATCCAACAAAATAAACCTTACAAAATTATAGCATATATTAGGATTTATTTTAAATGGTTATATAAATTAGCACTACTTTTATTTCTAGAAAATACACATACTTAACTTTTGTACTACCTACTGTTAATCGTTAGTGCTTTATATCATATAGTATTTTCTCCTCCATACAAGCAATACAGCGCCATGTTTAAATTATATCACAATGTTAATTATTTCAATATCATTTCACAATGCCTATTTTTTAAAAAATAAAACTTGGGCAAAACTTCTTTTGTACACAAAAGTAAAAGAAATTCTCACTAAATAGTGTGTTTACAAAAAGGCATGTCAATCATTTATGTCCTCCATACCTACATCAAAACCACTTAAGGCAGCGTGTCTTAAGTGGTAGGCCTCTCCCCCTTCGTTTTGGCAAGGATCAGCCATACCCACACTGCTGAAATAACAAGCCGGTCAAATTTCTTTTCCCTCCCCTTATGCTTTCCAGATTTCTTTTTTTTTTCTGCCAACAGTAGTAAACTCGAGCTCTCCATCTCTTATTACTTCAAAACTGTTAAAAAGTGATGGTTGTCTGCAAAGTTCAGTAATATATCTGAACCAAATAAAACTAGTAGAAACTAAGGCTCAAAAATTGTATTCTTCAATTCTCAAAATTAAGACTTATACATTTTAGTTTCCATAGCCCCCAAAAATGTATGATGTAGATTTTTTCTTAACTTAGATTTACTTCTAGGAAAATTCTTGATTCTATTTTTAACATTTTTCAATTAAGACTGAACAGTTCTAGAGGAAGTGCTGTATGTCTGACAGCAGAAGAGCTCAGCTAGCATGTGAACGAGCAGGCAAACTACAGCAGACACACAGCTTATTTAATTCATAGGAACTTCTGCTTTTATACCAAAAAATTCAAACCTCCTATCAAAACAAATTCCCAGTATGCAACCCCATATAAATAAATGTATTTACACATATTTATTTCCAATATCTGTTTACAAACATTGCAGGTAGTCAGTTAGCTTTGCGGCAACCCATTTCTGTTTCTATTCCAAATGAATCTAGTAAGATTAAGGGGTATTTAACAAAATGAGCAACTTGCATATAGTTTGTTCATTTAACAATTTACCGTGATTTTAATAATTTACTCAACCTTCAAAAGCAACTATGAACCCCCTTGTCTCCTTGCCCTCTGCCCCCCATTATTTTTCAATAATGGAATTATGACTGACACATTTGGTTTTCAGTAAAGACACTTTCTTTTTGAATTTCTATTTAAAGAATATAAACAAATGTAGTGACCCAAGATAAAATATCACAAGCAAAATATTAGCCTAGAGAGCATAAGATGAGTTCCATTTTTGGATGTTGCAAACATGTCTTAGGCAACTGTTGTGTTTCTATCTATTACATTTATGAAATGTGATAATACAACGTGCCCAGCTGCACAGCAGAACGTATGTTCAGATATTACTTGGATCATTTCATTTGCTCTCTGTAGCACAGAGCATAAACGGCCAGTAAAATAACTTATGAAACACGTCTTGCTTTCTTCATTGCTAATCATCTTGATTTTAAAAAACAGACAACTGTTAATCAAATTTATCTACACAGTATCTAGTGTACTCATACTTCAAATGTATGCAGTAAATACAGGATTCCTGAGGAATAAGATGCTTAGCGTAATATGGGCAAAATGCTCTGCTGGCCAGGGACAAATGACAAGAATCCAAATGACAAGAACCTTTTAAAATTGATGTTTTCAGACATGACATCCTGGGAACTTTGGTCACTGTGTTAACTAACGAATCAAGAAATCAAGTAGAAAGAAATATAGGTACATTAACAATCATGTTATGAAAAGTAAAGTATGAAATAACTCTTTATTCTTTTTGATATTCTATTATTTTAGGAAAAATATGGCTATTCAGTATTTTTATTTAAATTATGAATTATGAGGATAAGCTCTACTGTTTGATCTTTTGTGTATCATTCATCAAGGGCTATAAATGACACCTCTAGAAGATCTGTTATGATGAAACAATACTGTGCATGGGGGCGACTGGAATTTTTTTATACTTATGTGTCAATCTCTTAACACTCTGCCCACTCACCAAAATGCCTATGCATATCTAAGCATATATTGTGCATATATTCTAAAACTTTTGATAGGACACAATTAAGCACACAGAATAAGCACAGAAAAAAAAGGCAAAAGACTGTGAATTTATACTGTGGAAATAAAAAGTCAACATGACTCTTCAAATACATAGCACAGTATCTTCTAATAAAAATGATTTTGTTCCTTAAAATTGAAAATATTAGGACAGCAAGTTCCACTTACGGCAGGAAATCAAATTTGGAAGGGGAACAGAAAGAACCATTTGGAGAAGAATTTCCATTACTTAGTATTTCCAGAATACTTTTCTTAATGTAACTGAAATGCTGTAGTATTTCTACATCTGTATGTCTTCAGTTATGGATGCATTATTGGCAATTCTAGTATCAGGTGTTTTCCTATGTTATGCAGAGATATGATAAGACTAATTGGCTAATTTTTGCCACTAGAAAACAGGTAATTCTTATTATCTATCCACAGTATGAATCCACAATTTTAGAGCACATGTACTATGGTGAAAGCATGTAATGAGTTTTGCTGTCTAGAATGCAGAAGAATTTAAACAGCAATTTCACAAAAAGGATAGATTTAAGTGTATATGTGTCATAAATTTTCTTTTCTCTGCTTTTGTCCAATAACAAAGTTTGCAAGTATAAAGAAACACAGGTATTTACTTTAACTTTGGCACTCTTATATAGAAATATAACAACTTGGCAGTCTAATCAAGAGGTAATTTGTTTCCTCTAATCTCATTAGGCCTGTAAAAATTGCGTAATTGTTGAAACATGCTTTATTGCAAGGATTAATAAATATTTTGAAAGCTGATTAAGGGTTGCATTAACTTTAGCACACATTTTCTCCACTCTGTCAAAACCTCATTGCTACTTTAAATCCACAAATATCTGATTATTATAAAGTGTCTTAAAACAAAGCCCTGTAAATAAAGAACAGCAGCAACAGTTGGTTGTATAGCCAACACCTACACGAAGAGACAAATCCATGCTATTCCGTAAAATGGAAATAAACCAGAAAAAATCTTCTGCAAAGCCACTGCACTGCAGAGTCCTTTCTAAATACGGGACCATCAGTCTCACATTATAATTTGATTCCTAACTGTATCTTCAAAGAAGTCTAACAATTTTGGTGATTTTGTGTTGCAGAGGATTGAAGCTCCTCCTATAGGGGTATAGGAAACTCAAAATCAAAATCTAATACTGCATAAGTGACAGAAAACTTTCCCTCAAGAAACTGCTTAGGAATATCATCAATTTTCTGAATATTCTCCCAGAATCCCAGAGCTATCTGTTTCTATATGAGCTTTAAATACCTGAACATCTGAAAAGTGAACTGAATGTGTGTGGGAATAAGGCCAAGATTTTCCTTGCAACTGTAAATAGGAAAAATTAGATGACATGCATGCATAAACACAAACATTTTTCTACCTAGTTACATTACAGCTATTTACTATATATAAGTATGTATAATATTTGTTTGTATTACTGTATTCTTAATTACATGGATTTCTGCATGATATAGAGCATTGCTATACATCAGTTTCATAGCATTTGATACACTATTGTGTAAAGTATTATAATTTGGAAGCACAGAACGAGGTAAGTTACCACCTCTAATGACATTAGGGCCTACAGCAACCGCTCAAAAAGGCATGCTGAGACAGATCAATGAAAACTTTTATCCATGTAGCTTAACTTCAGTGTTTCTGGAAAGTATTTGAACTTCTGCCACAGGTTAGACTAGATTCTTTTAACCATTATCTCATGATCATTTCAATCCCCACTCTACAGAATCAAAGGTATATATCACTGCAGAGTGATTCTAGGAAAACAAATACAATGTACATGTAAAAAATGATAGGGTACAGAAGGGAAAGACCTATTTTCATTCAGAAGAATATTTTATGTTCTCGTGACTGCAAAGAGGACATGACTGGACCAGACATTTTAAACTCAAAACTTAATCTTAGGATGACTAATCATTCTACTGATTAAATATTCACTACTAATTTAATGCAGATAGTATCTCAAGCCTTTACATAGATCTTCTGGAACTTAACTTATTTTACATTATTGAACTTAAATCTGCTGCTGCTCCAATTTTGCTTATTCTTGCTAAGGCAGAAGAAAAAAAAAAAAGTTCAAGCATATTCCACAAATAACTGCACAGTTAATACAAAAATGAAAATACTTACTTGAAAGCAGTCTTCTGCCGTTTCAACATCATTTTGGGAGGGTGGATAACCTACAGAGAAAGTAGAAAACACAGAATAATCACAGTTCATTTTATTTATCATATCATATCATATTTATCATTTTATTTATCATATCATATCATATTTATCATTTATTGCTTCCATCTTTCAACACCCATCAAAGACAGTATGAACAAACTTTTTAAGCTAATGGATTATTGTATCTCACAACCTAATTTTCAACCTCATTTTAATAAGTACCTTTCATTTCTAATTTCTGCATTATTTAATATTTCTGGTCATATTCTTATTTATCTTGTTCACATCTTTCTTGTACAAGCATTTCCAAAGTATCACCAAAAGTCAGGAACAAAGTAGCATAGTTTTGTTAACATAGAATTTTGAAAATTAAAGACAGGCACATTTCAATTAGTATGAGTGCATGCTGTCTTATCTTTATAATTTTGAAATCTGCAGAAATTGGAGTTGTAAGACCTTAAGAAAGAAAAAGTATGTGCTTATATGTGCTCTGATTACTTCTCTTGCAAGTGTTAACGGTATCAGTGCAACTCAGAAGAATTCATTTCAGTATGACAAAGAGCATTTTCCTTCAAAAAAACTACTTTGCCTTTAGCTAAAATAATGCACATTAATCCCCTCCCCTAAATTCATAGCACTGAGTATTTTATTCAAAACTCTCCTTTGTTTGAGTTGCTTTTTACAGCCCCAAAAGAAACGTTCTTTCCATTCAACAAATGCTTGCTCCCTTCTCTTCTTTTCTCCCCACATTTAGCAATCTATTTATCCTATTTTTTTCTCAAAAATTGAGGCTTTACAATATTCTCGTTTGTTCATTATTTCCATGAGATCAGTAAAGCTCTGGAAGCAGCTAAGCCCACTATTATTAGAGAAAATTCTTTAGTTCCATGCAAATCTGTCTTCAGAACTACCTTGTCAGCTGCTAGCAAGCAAAAATGACTATGAAATGAAAGTGTGAACAGAAAGGCAGAGAACTAGAGGTCTCAACTCATTCAACTTCATACTCGGAGAACAAGCTTCTGAGAAGATCTGGGCTTCTGAGAAGATCTGAATAAAGCTCTCAAGCTTCCTCCTTTTCCTCACCTCTGCAAGAGAGGCAAAGTTTGTCATATAGGAACTACCTTATTGATGCCTATAAAACAGCCTAAGACACCTGGGTGAAAGGTTCTTTGGAAATGCAAGTAGTAATGTCTCTAAAACATCCATTTTAATCTGCTACAAATCAATTCGTATCTTTAAATGCTGTCAGCATTAAATTGAAGTACTTTGCATACTTTTAGCTCCTTTGTAAATACACAAGCCCCTCCCCACCCCCTAACTTCTCCGCCTAAAAATATACCTTGTGAAATATCCTCTACTGCTCTCCGAATACCTCTGTCAAATGCTCTTGCATCAGCAGGACTCTGAAATGTGAGGCCAAACTTTTTGTCATCAATCTTCCAGTGGTAAAAAGTAGGAGTAACTTTGTTGTAAACGAGATCCTTCTTTAATGTGCATTCCAAGACCACCTTCCAGAAATAAGAGAGGAGAAAAAGCTGTCAGTGATTTACACCAAACTTGAGAACAAAAGATAGTCTTTGTGAAATACCTGTGAATTATCATAAGAGTCTCTCAGTTTCTTCTCATTATGAAGATGTAACTTTTTAATTGGCCATTATGGCAAATTCTTTACTAACAGCTTTGATATAGTGGCATGGGTTACACAATTCTTTGGCATAATTCTTTATTAATTTTTTTTCCTAGTTTCAGAAGATTCTTACACTTTCAGACAAGTACTTTCGTCACTACTAATTTACTATCAGTTCATCAAAGGAAATATGCTATGCCCTGAAAAAAAGTTATGCTGATATCAAGGGTGACTAAATCTCTTGGAGTTTTATTTGTATAATTATTCTACAAACGTATCCACTGCTGAACTAACTTGATGCTGTTTTCACGCAGTTTCATTTCAGCTTTCCCCCCAAAATGCAACCGAAAAGAATGCAGGAGAGCTGTTTTAAACACTGAAAAGAATCAAAACTAAAAATTTCTTACGCATCTTTGTGCCTAAATGCCTATAGCTCACGTTCACCTACAATTAAAACAATAATGAGGAATAACATACAGATATTATTTGGCTATGAAACAACTCAATATATTCACATTCATTCTCACATTCAACTCAATATATTCACAAAACATTCATTAATGAAGAAAAGTCAGTCTTCACACCATTCCCCTAGCTCAATTTGATTAATATTTACAATATCTTTGAAATTTAATTTACTAGGGAAATTCAGTAGATGTAACACAATTATACTGAACAGTTTTTCATTAAAAAAAATCTAAGGCAAAAAAGAAGGTATGAGGGAATATGTATGCATGCATTCCTGTATCACTATATACCACTAAAAGCACTGTAAAACAATGTATTTCTATCAGATTCTGAAAAATCTACGTGATCAGGCGTGGAGTCGTTCTTGGAGGAATATGGCCGCCCGATGAACCAGCCACATAAGGGTCACTGTGAACCTGCGGAATGAGGAAGGTTCTAGAAGAGCGACGGGGCCTGTCAACAACCAATTAGAGAGAGGAAAGGCTCTGGCCAGTCACATGAGACGGGGGTGCGCACGCGGGGAATGGCGCAGTGCTAGATAAGGGACGGCTTTGTTTGCATAAATGGTTCTCTCAGCTTGATGCTCCTTGGATTGTGCTGAGCCCGTGGTTTTTCTCTCCTCAGTTGGAGACCCCAATGTGATGCATGGCACGATGCATCGAAGATGAAGAAGTGCGTGGGGAACCCCAAAGAAGAGGCCCAGCTGGAGGACGGCTCAGTGGGACTGAGGCCGGGATGGATCGCAGGACGGTTTGGGGACAAATAAGAACAAATTTTGCAATGGGACACCCTGGGAGGTGAGCAGCTGGGGCAGGAGATGGGTCAAGGAGTCACGAAAGAAGAAGATGCAATTGTTAAACTTCTCTTGCGTACACTCTCTAAGAGAGGAATTAAGTTCGATGAGTTTATGCTCTGGAAACTGTTAATCTGGTGTTGAGGAAACGGGTTCCCCACTGAACTGGAAAACACTTTTGAAGTATGGGAAAAGGTCAGAGAAAAACTGTGGGAGTTACCAGAGTAAGCAATGGTAGTAAAGAAGCAGAAAATTTAGCTACCACTTGGAGGTTGGTGCTATCAACTTTGCAAAGTTTAAAAGCAGAAAGATCTGCAGCTGCTGGGGTGATTGCCGCCCTGAGACCTTCGTCAGGGTCAGCGGCATATCCGGCTCCTATTGGAGTATTCGAACAATGTCCTGTCCCCTGTGTCGCCATCAGCACCCCCGATGGAGGAGCAGCTAGGGAGGGGAGAGAGGGAGATGGAGGTTGACGAGCCCTGGCCATCGCCTCCGCCTTTGGGAGAAGAAGGTCCTGAAAGAACTGCAGGAGCCAAAGATCCAAAGGATCCACCGTCAATAGCGCCATGCCAAACGCCCGACAGCAGCAGGACGTTTTATCCACCCCTACCGCCCTCACCACCTCCATCTCCTGCACCTCAACCGCCGCTTGTGCCCCTGGGACGTGCGGATTGGGCAAATTAACTGTTACGAAAGTTAGGGGAAAAGGAAAGAGATCTGATTCGGGAGAGAGTTTTGCAAGAGGAAGGAAGGACAGTGCTCGCGCGTTGGGAGGAAAGCAAAATATGGGGTTGAGGAAACGACGGGGGAGGTGGAGGAGGCGGGTTTGAAGGATATGATCCAAAGAAACATTGGAAAGGAATTACTCAAAATGCAGTAATAGAAGGGGAATTCCTCCCTAATATCTATCTAGTACTTATGGGGAGGTTGAAATCAGCCAAATCAGTGGCTGCCGCTGTCATGGGATCTGATGAAGGAAGCTCGTAAGTCGGTAATTGGCCTCCCTTCTGCTGGGTCCTACGCAGGAAGTTCTATGGCGCACTCGGTGGCAGGACATGGCTGCAGCTGCCACTCTCACTAATTTGGATAGAGCTGAAGGGGACCTGTTGCGCCTGGTCTCAACAGACATGCTCACTGGGGAAGGTCAATGGGCTGATGCACAACAACAAGCTCGATTAAATGCAGAGGTTTTGTGCTTATCAGCGACCTGGCATGAGAGGCTCTCAGGACCCTTCCTGAGGATAGTAAGCCGATGCCACCGTATACTTTGGTCAAGCAGAGGCCCGCGGAATCCTATGTGCAGTTTTTAGATCGCCTCTGTGACGCGTTAGAACGAACCCCATTAACAGATAAGGTGCGGGAAGCCCTGCTAATGTCTTTGGCAATAGAAAATGCTAGTCCAGCTTGCTAATGAGTTTTACAGGCCCTGCCCAAAGATGCTAGTATCGCACAAATGATGGATGCATGTGAGTAGGATCGGCTGAGGAACATGCCGGGTATCTAGCCTCTGCTTTCGCGGCTGTGGTCAAGCCATTGGTCCAACAAGGAAGGGATGATTGCATCCCACGATGCTTCAAATGCGGGAAGCTGGGACACATCAAGGAGCAGCTGGAAAAAGGTCACATCAAACCAACAACCAGCCTTTGGAATACCCCAGTGTTTACCATTCTGAAAAAATCAGGTAAGTGGCAGTTGTTACATGACCTTAGGAAAATTAATGAGGTTATGGCCGACATGGGGGCCTTACAGCCTGGCCTACCTTCACTGAACATGATTCCAGCGAATTGGACAATATTGATTATAGATTTAAAGGACTGCTTTTTTACGATTCTGCTGCATCCATATGGTTATCAAAAATTTGCCTTTTCGGTGCCATCAGTTAATAAACAAGCACCGATGAAAAGGTACCACTGGGTGGTGTTACCACAGGGAATGAAAAATTCACCAACAATGTGTCAAATGTATGTGGCTTGGGCACTTGCTCCTGTACGACAGGCACACCCAAAATTGGTTATTTATCACCATATGGATTATATATTGATTTCCAGAGAAAAACTGCAGCTTGACACGCTGATGACAGAAATAGAGGAGACGTTGAAAATACAAACACGACCAGCCTGGAAATATCTTGGCTGGGAAATTACCAAAACAACAGTGAGACTCCAGAAAATAGAAATAAAATTTGACATAAAGACCTTGAATGATATTCAAAAGGTACTGGGAGATTTAAATTGGGTAAGAGCAATTTGCGGTTTTACCAGTTCGGAACTTGCCCCTTTAATGATACTCTTAAAGGGAGGGGAGGGGGTGCGGATGCACCTCGAACATTGACAGAAGAGGCAGAACAAGCTTTAAAAACAACAAGCAAAAAAGTCACTGCAGCATATACATATTGCTGGGGTCCTGACTATGATACTGGCCTTTTGCTTATTAACCACAATCGTTATCTTTTTGCATTGATTATTCAGTGGGTAATGGATAAGGACCCACTCCGCATTTTAGAGTGGACCTTCTTGTCCATACACGTTACCGTTACCATGCAGCTTGAGGCATTTGCTCAGTTAATAATGAAGGGGAGACAGAGAATTGTGGAAATTGCAGGCACGGAGCCAGTGTTTATCGTCATACCATAAGCAGTAGAATATTTACAATGGGCTGTACAGAACTCGACTGCCTTACAGGTGGCACTTTTGGAGTTTCAGGGGGAACTGAAGGTTCATTTGTCTCCTCACTGATTTTTTAGCCTATCATCTCTAGGGCAATATGAGGAGCAGCCACCAAAGCAATCACGGTATCCAGTTGCAGGGTTAGTGGTTTCTACAGATGCTGGGGGAGAATCTCAGGAGGCAGCCTTAACTTGGAGGGAGGACGAGCAGTGGCATGATGCGGTCATTACAGATTTCCAGGGCTCCACACAACAGCTTGCGAGCAGTGGTGGAAGTGTTTTGTTGGTGGCAAACACAACCTATTAACAAAGTCTGTGATTCTCTGTATGTGGTAGGAATAGTACAATGAATGGAACGTGCTTTGCTTAAAGAAGTAGATAACGAACAGACGTTTTCATTGTTCAAGGAATTATGGCTTTTGCTAGAAGAAAGTAAGTGCAGGTATTTTATTACATGTATTAGGAGCCACACAGGTATCCTAGATGGCCTAGCAGAAGGTAATCACAGAGCAGACATGCTTGTGGCACCTGCATGGGCAGCCCCATCCGTTGATCGCTTTACAGCTAGGCGATCACACAAATATTTTCACCAGTCTGCAAACGTCCTTCAACGTCAGTTTGGCTTAACGGAAACAGATGCGAGAGGCATAGTAAAATCTTGTCCAGACGGCCAGCAACATGCTGGAGGACTAGTCGCAGGAGTTAACCCCCGGGGTAATGGTCCTTTGGAAATTTGGCAAATGGATGTTACACATTTTCCAGAATTTGGGAAGCAAAAGTATATGTATGTCTCTATGGATTGCTTTTCACTTGCCTGGGCAACGGCACAAACTGTAGAATCCAGTAAACATGTACAGTGCCATATGCGGGCTGCAATGGCAGCTCTCGGCGTCCCTCGGGAAGTAAAAACTGACAACGGCCCCTGCTATATCTCTAAAAATACAGAGGGTTTTTTTTGCTTATGGGGCATTACACGTTATGGGCATCCCTCACTCTCCCACAGGGCAAACTATCGTGGAGCGCACAAATCAGATGTTGAAGCGTCTGCTTCACAAACAAAAAGGGGGAGAAGTGGGATTATCCCCCAACAATTGGCTACATAAAGCATTGTATGTTTTGAACTTTCTGCGGTTACCACAGGACAGCCTGGTGCCTCCAATGGTAAAACATGGAGCAGGATTAAAAGGACATCTCACAGAACTAGAACAAGGACAATGCAAAGTCATGGTAAAAAATGGAACCATAGGGACATGGGAAGGGCCAGCAGACTCAATAACTTGGGGAAAAGGGTATGCTTGTGTCGTTACAGATACCGGAACCAGATGGGTACCGGCAAAAAGGGTGAGACCATGGCTGGAAGCAGACTCGTGTAAATCAGATGTAGCAGGCAAGCAACCGGTACCCTAGCTGTGGAAAGTGTGAACCTGCAGAAGGAAAACATGGGAGGAAGAAATGTTACTGTTATTAGCTGAATATTGTGGTTCATAGGAGGTAAGGCTGCTTTTAATGTTATTATAGGGCTTGATGCCGCTTTTAAGAAGCATAACGTATCCATTAGTGTTAAGCAGATTGTTAATTATACCCAAATCAAGAGTTGTTGGCTTTGTGGGACAGCAGATCAATTTGATGCATCAGTGTTAGGTATTCCTTTAAGCCACTGGACAGACCTGAATCCGTATAGCCTGCTCAATACATCATATCAATGTACACAGGAGAATGTCACTGTGGAAGGAATGCCTTTTACACTTCAACTGGTTAATAACATGGTGCCTTATATATATTATAACTTATCAGGCCCAAATCTAGGCACCTTTCAAAACAAAACAGCTAATTGGACAACCATAAAGCTTAAATTGAACCATAGTAGGGATATAAATTCTGCAAGTAACTACTCTGAGGGAGTAGGAGACCAACAATGGGCTGACTATTTATGGAATACATATCTAAGAATAAACACAACTTGCAACTTGCCAGGGGGTTATTAGTGGCTGTGTGGAGACCGAGTTGCCTGAAAACAGCTCCCAGACGACTGGTCAGGGGAATGTACTGTGGGAATTTTAGCCCCCCTGCTAACAGTATTTAACCATTCAGACATGAGGGGAATAGTAAGGGGCTTTTGGGGAAAGTCTAGAACCAAACGAGAGATTGGTAATCCTCTAATAAGATACAATACAGGGTTCCATAGTTTTGTTAGGGTGTTTTTGCCAACCTTTGGTATTGTTCAGTTAGGGCGATTCTGAGTATTTAAGGTGAAATGGAAATCATAGCTAGCAGAACAGCAGAAGCATTTTTGGGGTTGCAAACAGGAATGGATTCCTTGAGAAAAATAGTCTTACAAAATCAAAAGGCCTTTGACATCCTAACCACACAGGCTGGAGAAGTATGTACCCTGATAAATGAAACGTGTTGCAGCTATATTGATCAGTCTTACGGATGTCCAAGACATTTGGGATCACGCAAAGATTTTGCATAGAGCTACAGAGGATGAGGGTGTGTCATGGTTGGACAATTTATTAAGGGGAGAGGGAATTTTGGAATGGTTACAATCATTAATTAGAAGTGCAGGGATGGTGTTGTTGATTTGTGTTCTATTCTATTAATTGTGCCTTGCTTCTTGAAATGTGTGTTTAATATGATTGAAAATCCTTAAGGAAGGTTTGGCTGGTTCAAGAACAAAATGGGGGAATTGCAGAGTCGTTCTTGGAGGAATATGGCTGCCCGAAGAACCAGCCACACGAGCACGTGGCGCGGACCAAAAAAGGTCACCGTGACCCTGCGGAATGAGGAAGGTTCTAGAAGAGCGACGGAGCCTGACAACAACCAACCAGAGAGAGGAAAGGCTCTGGCCAATCAGACGAGACCGAGGTGCACACGCGGGGAAAGGAAATGGGATATAAGGGACGGCTTTGTTTGCATAAATGGTTTGAGCTCATGGTTTTTCTCTCCTCAATCAGGTAAATGAGGAACTTCAATATAATTTCTAATATTACTGTATTTTCAGATTGGTTTTATTTTATGTATGCATCTTTTTGAAGATAAAACATAAGATTTTCCTACTGCATCTGGAAAACTAACATTAATTTTAAAAAAGAATGAGAAAATTTTCAAAACTAAAAAAAAAAAAAAAAGCCTCTGCTTTTATTGCTCTTACATAATGCTTTGTGCTCTTCCTTTCCTTTCCTTGTGTAAGTATTACATAACGAAGGATATTTGAGGCTGCTCTTTTATTACCCATCTCCTGTCCCTGCCCCACACATAGCTGTTAATCATCTCTAGAGGTAACTGCTTTCTGTGTCGCTCTTACATCCCTGTCTCAAGAATGCAGGCATTCGTGCATCACACATGAACTCTTTCAGCATTAAAATCTTGACGCTGTGCTCTGAATTCAGTAGCAAATTTTTAATTCTGAATTCCCTAAGCAGTGCAAAATTTATGTGCATCTGTCTACAAAGTTGTAATGAATCTAACTATTTGCTGTAAATGCACAGGATTAGGTGCTTTTCGCAACACAAAAGAACAAAACCAAAAATTGTTCTCCAGTCCCAAACTGCTGTAAATGACCATACTCTACTGCTTGGTGATGATTTGAAAGTTTTTTCCTTCTAAAAGGAGTAGTTCAAAAGGAAGGTTTCTCACATCACCACATTGTCTAGGTTTGCAAGACTTTTTTTGGAGGGAGGGGAGAGCTTTCCTACTGTTCAAAATTCCAGTCATTTTGGCACTACATTATCCAAAATATGAACGAGAGATGTAAGCCTGAAATCAAAAAACCTACTTCTTTTCATACCTCTGTGGCCACTTGCTTCCAATAGAGTTAATCAAAATCCCTGGGAAAGTGGAATAAAAACAAAGCACATGCTGGCTCTGTCTGAGAAGACAAGATGGATTTACTTAGGCAAACAATGTTTTTTGGGTAATTAGACACTTTAAACTGAAAATTCGAACCTGGACAGTAAGCACTGATGGAAGACAGTAGCCCCAGAGATAAAAGTACTGGACTAAAACCTCACTGGCCTGCAGCTATAAGTTACAAACAAACAAAACCCACACAAATACTAAGATAATGTAAAACAAGCATTATACAACACTAATGGTTTTTACCATGATTTCACGAAACCGAATTTTACAGGACAATTAAGGACTGATTTGGCAGTTTTAAGAGCTTTATGAAAGTGCAAAACTAGAGCTCAAAATCAATCTATCTCTCCAGGGGGAGACACAGAGAACCCACACACCACCCTCCAAGGCATTTATATTTTCAAAAATACCTTTGTATATATTTTGCAACAACAAATATTTTCCTGTTAAATCACAATGCTGTCAAAAGCTTTTTATGCTGAAGGAAGCAAACTATCATGGTGAAGTAGTAGCCCATCCCATACATTTCCAGATAAAACTTGGGAAAGGGAACCCAGTACTACTAACAATGTGCTTGTTTCTCTGAGCCTATAGACATCCAGGAGTCAAAAGCATTCTCAGAAGCATACTTCTGTAAGCGCTGTGTGTGTGTATATATACATACACATATATATACATATATACACACACTACTATTTAATTACGGAACTAAAAAACTTCACTACTTTGCTAATATAGCATCCAGCACCTCCTTAAGGGCAACCCTAACAGTGTCATAATTACTCACATAAATACTTTTCTGTAAATCTTCCCACCTTGAAGCCCATACCCACATTCTTGAAAGATATTAAGAATTATTTGCCTTGTATGGATAAGAAAAAATCTGTTAAATCTGGAGACAAGATAGTATTTTACTGGTTTCTAGTTGTGCTCAAGAGTTCTGAGCATTATATATAAATACAGACTTACTATCATTCATCATCCAAACCTACAAACACATAAGCATTAAGTTTGACACACACCTTTCCTGCTTAAAAAAAAGGCCAAGCAATCAATCCCTCCCTCCCTCCCCCAACACAACACAAATGTGAACCAAAAGCTTTTCTCTAGTCTTGGGCCAAAGCTGCATGACTTGACTACATTCATGCTACAGATGTGCCACCAATGCCCACATGACCCTATGGCAGTATTTTTTGTGTCTTTTTTTTTTTTTCTTCTTCTTAATTCAAAAACTAAGATAATGTGATCACTGTACTGTAGCCTCTCGGAATAGGGAACTGATCATGTGAAACCAAGGGCATGCCTTGCATGTCTTACAACGCAGCACAATACTGGACAGGGCTGCTTAGGGGCACAAGGCTTCCCGAAACAACGTCAGCTCTCGACTTCCCTGGCAAGGATCCCTCGAACACACAGCGGGACAGCTACTTGAAAATGGCCTAAGCTGGGTTAGAGTACATGGCTAACTATCACGGAAGTAGAGATGATCAGCAGTCCAGCATTTACATTCTCTACTTGGGCCCATCTTTACTACTAAATAAAAGGGTTTATTGATATTACTGACCTAAGTATAACCAGTAAGATATCACAAACTCAAGACATATTCTTCAGTCTGACCTACAGCAACAATTTCTGCATCATCAGGAGGTGCAGTTGGAAGACACAGTGAAATAAAGTTTGCAGAAGTGATTATCATTGTGGTGATATGGCTAAAAACAATGCCAAGATACTTCCCAAAGTGAGTCACCAACAGTAAGAAATGACAGAGGCCACCAAACTCTTTTATCTATTTATATATTTGAAGTAGACCGGCATTTCTGATAAATCAACCTAACTGGTTCTAACAGTACTAGACTATCTTAATAGAACTGACAGCACAACTCAAGTACCACTGGCAAGATGAAAATTCAGGGTTACAACTGCTTTATACCATATCTAGCCAAATATATAGTAAGGAAGCCTGCACTTTATGATCTGTGGGAGTTTCTCTGGGAGATAAGACAGACTCAATTCCTGTGAGGCTCTCCAATTGCTTTGGAGATTCGGGTCTTTACAACCTTAATAAAAGGTCTGCTGAGCTACATGTAGAGGAATTGAATGTCTGAATGCTATAGAGCTTTTATTCTGAGCACTCTGGAAAAGCCCATGTGCAAGCCCAAATATGCATGAGCATCTCAATATCATGGCTGCATTTGCCAAAAACAAGGACACAGAAACTCCCACAATAGCAAGAACAGCAGAGAGGTGAAAGCTTGCGGGATTGGGACCCTTATGTCCCTTCAATTCTATTTCCTCAACATATACACTCAGATCTCAATTATCTTGGTGGACTGAAGGAGGTAGGACAGTTGGAAACAAGCTCATTTATGTGGACAATGTCTTTAAAATACCGTACATGCAGCTTCATGTTGAAGTCATTAACATGCGTATCCTATCTTTTACAGCATCCATTTCTGAAAAAATAACAAAAGTCTGGAATCTTGTTAACTTGCTTTCTTATTTCTTGTACAGAAACAATACATTAGAAGCAGGAAACATCTTATTAAAAATGTGTGAATGCATACATATACATATAAAAATATATAAAAATATGCACATATATAATATATACACATGCATAAGGACAACCCATCTGATTTGTTGTTAAAAACAGTGTTTAATAGCCTGTTGAAGAAACTGTAGCATCTATTCTCAAAGAGCACTTACCAAGACAGTTCTGTAAATTACTAACAAACAGCAAAAGATTCATTCAATCTGGGGTAGATTCCCTGTTCAATCTCCATGAATTTATTTTACCATAGGATCATATGCTGCTTTCAAATTTAATTAAAATCCTGGCACAAGTGCGGTAATCCATCATTTCCCAAACTTTAAAGTATATTCTAAGACTAATCTAGTAAATGATATACTGTTAAGTCCTCAGAAAGCAAATTTTTAAGAGAAGCACAGTATTTAGATCCCATTTCAGGCTTGTATTTCTTCATTCACACAGTTACTTGCTCTTCAAAAGACAGACTTTAACCTATTGACTTCTTTGTCACCCTTGACTGATGATTCAAAAGATACTAGTCACTGCTTCAGTAAAAATCTGCATAGCAAAGGACTGGAGAAGAACATAAAGCAGAGCAAAGAAGTCAAAGAAACTTTTTGTTCAAACAAGTAAAATTCAAAGTCTAAAACCCCATATGCTTGAGCCCAAAGCACATTCAGCGCTGCTGATAGTACGCTAGAATCAAGCCAGTGTAAAGGCAGATGAAGAGAGCAGTGGTTTTGCCCAGGTTAGGATGGAGGGTAGCTCTTCCCTGCAGACTGGCTGCAGCCAGATCTAGGAGGGTGTATAAAATAAAGCAGGAAACGTGTAATCACGTAATCACGTGAAACGTCTTTACATTCCTACACAGTAATGGGTAAACTAGCAATGAGCAGCCCTTCTCCTACATTGATTGAATGGTGCTATTTGATTTTCTTCTCAGATGACTAGGATGCACTTTCAATTCCATCGGACATTTAAAATAAACTGTATGGATTTTTGAAATTCTACATAAAATTGAACTCACTTCATAACAATGCTGACACTAAACTAATTCTCATGTATAAAGAACACATCCTTACTCCATGGCCACTGCAATAAGAAATTTCAATATTCTGATGCTCAGTTCCCAAGTATTTAATTTATTGTCTCGACTTACCGACTGAGATCTACAGTCTTCAATTCAATGCCCACATAAGCAATAAAAAATATAGGGAGATTTGGCTCTTCAAAACAGAGCTGAAATTCGCAGTACTGCTGGAAGCAGCACTTGAATATGGAAACAGTAGATTAATATTCAGCATGTCTAGATCATTATCTGATTTGGACTTATTTTATCCCTACTCAACAGTAAATGCAAGGTAGACCTGTAATAACTTCCATTTTTATTTATTTTTTAAAAGCATTTTATGTGCCTGAAGTTATCTTCAAATGCCCTCCTTGAGGATTGCCTTTGGGGGAACACGACCTCCTCCATTCTTTTCTTTGGAACAAACAATTGTTTCTTCATCTTATTTTTCCCATCTACCAGAGAAATTCAAGACAATTGCAAATTCCATTCCATTCATTAAAAAAAAAAAAAAATCATTACCAAATAAACATGGACTAAAAAAGGCAAAAGGTGTTTAAAAATTGCGTTTGAATGAAGAATCTACAAAAATATCCTTAAAACAAATGTAAAGCATTAGTAATATAGCAAGCATAAAGATCAAAACTGTTTTAAGATCAGCGACCTGATCCTTATCTAACAGGATTTCCTCTCGCCCAGTCCCTGCTACCATCCTGGAAGAGCACCATGACCTCAGGATATCCTCATCTGCCCTGGTAGGATCTTGTTTCCTTTATGCTAACAGGTGTCTTAAATTACCCTGCGCAACTTCGTTGTTAATTCATTAGCTTTTGATGAGAAACAGTTCATTTGAAGCCTGAGGAAGTGTATGCATATACTGCTTCCTTTTACTGTTTCACTCTGCCAGCATCCCTGGCTCTGCAATGTTCTTCTCACAGCCCTACTCTGTATTTGTTTGCCAGTTTCCTGAACTTCATTCAGTACACACTAGACAAATGTTCTTCTTGCTTGTGCTTCTTCCTATCCTCTGTTTTTGAGGGCCTGACTTCAAAGAGCAACTTCCTAGAACAAAATCTGTCCTGACAGATTAGTAGGTCAACAGATTGGGTAAGAAATCCCAAACTGTTCAGGAATATAAAGGTCTGGAAAACATTTTTATTAACTCAGCTCATATTTGGACAAGAGCAGAAGAATTTAGTCTTCCGTGAGAAATGGAAACCTAGCAGTGCCTGTGCAGGAGGATGAGGAGAGAGAACAGCCCAGGTCAGGACACTCATGGTTTCAATATTTCCATATACATTTTGGGGAAGCATTAAATCAGCCTTCTATCCTGAGCACTTCCTCCCCCTTAGATTCTGAAGCAAAGCTGTGAAAGTTGAAAGTATTAAGAATTAGAGAAAATTGTCAAGTATTTCTAAGTGGAAGTAAGTGCCTCAAACATCCTCAAAAAGGCTAAAAAGTGAACTACTGCAAACTGAGGAAAAAGCTGCAGGTGCACATAGCTGTGCAGGAACACAGGGTACTCTGCTAATAGCACTACGCCTCGCTGAAACAACTGAGTCAGCACAATTTCTATTTATATGCTCTCTTCCTACAGCAGTCACAGTCAAGGCGGAAAGCTCAGCAGCCCTGCCTCAGGGGAGAAGTTCGTATGCTTGAAAAAGAATTAGCAGTACAATATAAGAAGCAATTCTACCTTTTAAGCTTACACAGAAGTTGCACATTATTGTCAGGAAAGAGCAAGTTCTTGGCAAAAAGTCATTGCTTTTTCCGTTTCTCTTTGTTTTCACAGTAAGACAATCCCCTGCAGAAGTCTACTTGGCATCCAAGTAACCAGCAGATCATGCCCCAGCAAGCCAAACTTGTCTTCCACTGATCTGCATGTAGAAACGGCCAAGACTCTACGGAAGACATGACAGTCTGTGTATCGCAAGGATAGCTTTAATGAAGCCTTTCAGGGCAACTACATTGTAAATACTTCATGTTAATATAGCTGGCATATGAATACCTCCTCCTTGTTAACCAAACCAGAAGAATTCTTGAACCTGAAAACTTCATGCTTTCTTCCAATAAAAAAACTGCTTTCATGTGAAGTGGCTGCCTTCTATTGGCCATAGTCAAGGTCTCAAAATGGACTGAGTGAATTCCTGGGAAATTCCTTCAGATTGTTTTCAATAAGATATTCTTACTTTCTACATGATGACAACGCAGATATTAGACAGTAACAACAGTGTACAAATAAGCTAGCGAAGAGCTTTTACTTTGATCCTCTGTTAGGGAAACAAACAAAACCCACAAACGTAGAAAAAGTGTTTTCCCAAATGGATGAACACCTGTAAAGAAAAACTGTTTCAGAGCTTTGAGAAGATCAACATGTTTAATTCTTGAAATGCATGGTACTATCCATATGAAACACTTGACTCTAAGTATATGAGCATTAAGACAGATAAAAGCTCAGCAACAGCATTAGCCTGAGACTGTAAATTTGCTTCTAATGTATGAACAACAACATGCAAGTGTCTATTAGGTTCTATGCAGATGTAATTCATTACCGTTTTATCCCTGAGTCGTTCTCCATGGATAAGAAAATCAGCACAGCTATTCTCTTCCTGGTGAATGACTTTGAAGACTGTGACGCAGCTTAGTCCACCCCCTCCAAGCGGTAACCATCCACCACTTGAGTCATCCCGGGTCATCACCACAGCTCGCACTCGTGCATAACTATTACTGGAAGAGATGCGAAAGCAAAAATTAGTTTTCCATAAATGCAAGACAACTAAGTATCCAATCTTTTCCTTTCCTTTTTTTTTTCCTTTAAAACTGAACAAACAAAAAAGAACCCCCAAAACAAAAAACGCAAAACACATGATCACAATAGTTAACACAGGGGTGGTTGAGTGCTTTCATAACAGTCACTTAGTAGAAATCAGCTAAATATGGCTCTCTAGAAACTTCTTCTTGACTTTAATTCTCTCATTGGGCTTCTTAAGAAACATCCGCTCTTCCTTGGAGCTTACACGTAATTCCTTGAAAACAAATCTTAATAAATAGTATGGTTCTTCAGAGTCAGAACATACACTCTTCTAAAAATCTTAAAGCCAGTGATGCAGCTGCAAAGAGCTGGGGCCATGGGAGGCAGGGGTGAGTGTGGAGACAGAATAAGAACCAGCTCCTGATTTATTTTAGGCTAATCATGAAGCGAATCAGCCACCATGAAATTGCACAGAAAAGAGAACAAGAAACCAGAAGGAGGTCAAGCCTTCTCCCCCTGCAATCTAAACACGAACAGGCTCCTGGCCAGCAAGGCTGCTTCCCTCCCTGTGCCAGGGAACCTGCCCTGGGCACGGCCGCTGCCGCGCGCGCGCCGGGCCCTCCTGCCCGCTCCGCCGGCCAGGGCGGCGCAGCCCTTTTCGTGAAATAAGCAAACAGTTAGCGCTCTGTTAATTAAAAGCCAAGTTCCTTCTTTCAGAGAGTCTCAGAAAAATAGATTTTCCGAATATTTTCTCCTTTTATTTTAAGTATACTGTTTTCATTATGAATATGCTGCCTACCTCAGCTGGAAGGCCACATGGTTTACCAGGCCTGTTAAATGATCCCGCATTCTAAGTATGAAGTGCATGAATGAGTATCCCAGCACGTTATAAGAAACAAAGCTCCAGGCTGTCTTTTGCAATATATTGCTAATCTTACGTTTGCCAATTAGCATTAGTTATGTAAAATTTAAGACTAGACCAGAAGCTTTAAAAGACAGACATTTTATAAAATTATTCCCTTTGTACAACATTTGTGTTATTCTGTAAGTCGAACTTGATTGCTTTCCCTCCCCCCACCCAAAAAATAACAGGAGTTCTTGGTAAGCTTTTTTGCTTAACTAACGTATATATAAATATATATGCACACACACACAGATATAAACACACAGAGATACTTGGTGTAAGCATCTAAACCTCAAATAAAGAAAGCTATGCAAAATGGGAAATCAGAAACAAAATCTATTTTAGTCTACAGGCACGTGCAGTGACAACTCAAAACAGACTTTCTTCCTTTTCCTGCAGGGGCGAAAAAGAACAACATCCCCCAAAATGAACTGTCATGCCTCAACCTGGTAGCTAGAAATGACAGTTTAGCGAATGCATCTGACCACTTGTGCATGGTATCTTTCACTAACATCTCCTGAATAGCACACAAACATAATCAAGAAAAATCCAGTCATTCATTGTATACATCTGTCAATTCTTGTAACTGAAAGCACAAGTTAAATTTTTGATCCTTAATAACATCACTGAGTCACTCGCTACTGTCTATCCTTGTATTTCACACAGGGAAAGTTCAGATCATAACGGAACACTTGGAAGGGAGAGATCTCATCTCTGTCGGGTGAAGAGAGAGGACACCAGGACTTTTCTGTGAACCAGTAAGGAAGACAACACACTAACTGGTTAAGTCTATGGTGTATTTCTACTACTCTTTCAGGCCAAACACAAATTTAGCTTAAAAAGGTTACCTTGTTCTATATATCAGGTTGAGAATCTAAATATTATCGCTTTCTTTTGTTTATCAACAGAGCTACTCCTCGTGTTACTGAGGACTCAACAAGATGACAGTGATGTATCATTTAGGGATGGCCGCATCTTCACTTAGCCTAAATGTCCTCTTCAAGAACAGTCATAGAAAAAACACCTTCACATTTAACATCATTCTTAATTACAACAACCAAATAATAAAAAATGGACTCTTTTTTAATTTTCCTAGTAATGGAACTTCCCACTCCAGTTTTCTTCTCAGGAAAAGCAAAAGAGATTTCAAGATAGATACCTACCACACCTCACTAGCTGAGCCATTTCTATATTCCAGCAGCTGCCTATCACTTCTAGGATTTTGTCCCCTTCCCTATAGTGGTAAGTCTAGTTTTGTCTAGTTAACAACCTTGCATTTTGCTTCCATATTTTCTAGCCTTTATTTTAAACAGCACTTCTGTTGTCAAATATATTTTTTAAAAAATGTCAAAACCACTCTATCAGTGCAAGAACTAGAAGAAAACATAAAGTTTGTAATGTTTAATGAATAGTCTTCTACAGCAAAATGAAAGAATTTCTTCAGGCCTCTACCTTGCAGATTAACTAGACAAGCTCTTTACTGTATCTCCATAACAATGTCAAAGAAAAAGAAAAAAAAATGCTTAAAACAAGCTGCACACTTCTTAAATTTAAAATAGCTCATAATTGGTCATAATAGCTATTTTCAGTAAAGATACAAATTGCTATCACCAAGTCCCGCTGCTGCTTCGTGACTAGCTGCAGATCGACTTCCAGCACCCTCTGCAAATAGAGAACCTGCCTCCCCGGTCCTGCTGGGGCTGACTCCACGAACGAGTCTTTCACTTTCCTCTGCTAGAGCTGCCTCCATTTGGGAACACCAGGAATAAACCGGCAAGGGGCCGGCGTAGCTGAGCCTTGGGAAAGAGCACGGACAGGGCATTTTGTCACTGCCATCCCCACAGTATTTTTAAAACTGACAACCTGACATTTTTAACCACTGTTTCAGGTTTAGTTCTTGCTGATAGAGCAGCTCCACAAAAGGAAACCAAACAAGCGTGGAGATCTGTTGAGCGCTACTTTTATGAAACCCTTCACAAGAGCTCCCACAAATGTGTGAAATGTGGCATGGACGGCACGTTGCGCCAGCAGCCCAAACCTGTTTTATAACACGCAACATTTCCTGAGAGACTCCGGTTTGGGCTGTGGTCGCGGGAAATTGAGGAGCCGGAGGCCGGTGTACAGGAAAAGCAAGCCAGGCTTCCCAAGGAACCTGCCGAGCCCCAGCGCAGACCGCGGGCAGCGCACGCGGCTCCCACGTGAACCCACACATGGTACGTGAGGAGGGTTTTATTTGTGTGATTACAGTGAACTGCAAGAGTAGTGAATGAAGCTTAAAAAAAAAAAACAAAAACAAACCCACCCCCCCCCACCAAAACCACCCAGAAACAGAAACCCAGAAGGAAAAAACAAAATCAATAAATAAAAAATAATAATAATAATAATAAAAAGCATCCCCACAAAAAGGGTTCTCCAAAGTATGATTTTTCCCTTCATAGATGTTTGAAGAGCTACTGGAAAGTACGAAGTAGGGCAAGCATCTGAATAGTTTGCCTTTAATGCTTGAGGTTTTTTTTAAGACACCATAGCACCTTAGTAGCAACATGAAAGCCAGAGCTTGAATATTTTATCTGCAAAGTCTGATTGTAACATATTAACAAAATAAGATTTTTTGGGGGGAGGTGGGAGAAGACAGCTCACTAGACAGCCTACAAAAGCATCTGTGGGCAGAAATAAAGAGCTGCAAACCAGTGGGCAGGAAAGCCAGAAATGGTACAAGTACTTGCCTCTGTTCAACTTTAACATTTCAACTGATACTGAAAAAAACAGTCACTAAAATCTGATCACAGCTTCTAAAAGTTCTCCTTTCCCATCCCTGCAAAAGCTACACGTCTATATTGCCATAATGCGATCACACCCAAATTGACCTGGGAACAAAGGGCTGCTCCAGCATGGGAAGCTCTCCACTGCCCTTGGTGGACAGATGTTCTTCAGGGAGCAACCAAGAAGCAGTCACAGAATCACAGGGGGTTGAGGCTGGAAGGGACCTCTAGAGATCATCTAGTCCAATCCCCCTGCTCCAGCAGGGACACCTAGAGCACAGGGTGGCATCCAGGCGGGTTTGGAAGATCCCCAGAGAAGGAGACTTCACAAGGACTCTGGGCAGCCCGTTCCAGTGTCCGTCAATCTCACAGTAAAGAAGTTCTTCCTCATACGGGGATTAAACTTCCCATGTCTTAATTCATTTCATTTAATTTATTCCTCCACCTTGCCCCCCATATAATCAATTGGTCATTATTGCTTTATTTTTAAAAAGTGCTTTGTTAATTTGGAGTATTTCTTATTCATTTAAGGATACCAAAGCATTATTATTGCATTTGTCAGTTGAGAATCTTTTACTACATTATTTTTCCCAGAGGAAAATGGAAGACACGTTGATGGAGAAAAGATAGGGCAGCTGTCTTGTGACATTTAGTTATCAGAACCTAGTTTTAACAGTCTGGAACTCTTCCCTTTTCTAGATTCATATTAAGAATTGGTTTTTTTAAAAAAAAAAAAAATACATTGTACCTTGCACATTTCTTTTTAGTGTTGAAGACGAAAATCAGTGATCTTTAAAAAGATTTTTGTAAGACAATTGCAACTATAAATTGTTTTTCAGTCCTACAAAGTGCAAGGATGAAAAGCCTGGATGACCAAGTGGAATCAAACAAAACTGTATAACAAATGGAGTCTCCTAGCTTAAGTAAAAATACGCAGTGCTGTGTATTTATTTATCAATATATTTCAAAGCCAGGAATGCATAGAGTTTTCAATAACACACAGCTTTACGAAGACAGCTAGATGGGGATAATGTATGAAAAAACTACTAAGACGCTAACAAAGTCTTGCTATTGTACCCCACTACTAGATGAACACTACTGCCATAGTGCCAGCACTATGCTGTCAAGACTAAGGGAAAAACAAAGCAAAACAATAACAAGGCATTTTGCATTCTGAAACATCTGGAGGCATTTTGCTATGAAAATTCGCTATCTTTGTTAGCTTGCAAGTTACAGAGCTCCTGGCAGATCGCTGACCACCAGCTTGTCATGGATGGAGGCTCCTCACCTTTGCCTGGTACTTCACACGTGTACTTTAACCCCAGTAATTTCCGGTGCAGCGTGTTTGGGTGTTTGCAGCCTCTCCCACACAGTATACAACTCTTTATGGTTCTCATTATCCAGACACCTTAGAAGATTTTATGATTTCCTAGTAGGAAAGCTTTCATGAGTATGTGCGTGCCCAGTATGCCAAAAGGTAATACCAAACCACCGAGGTAACAGCTATTTTACTGGCAGATAAAAATTGTTGAGTATTTACTCAATTCAGAGGAAAATAAGTATTTTTAACAGTGTCACTTGAACATATATGTATCTTGCTGATGTGGTATATAGTCTTTTGTAACCAAAAGCTTAGAGAATGACTGCCACCAGTACAAAACATTAATGCCTCATTTACAATAAAAGGAAATGCGATTATGGCCCTAGTAGAGTATTAACGAAGATGCAATCTATACCAAAGAGAAAGACAGCATATCCAATTTGTTCTTATGATCAGAGAACTGCTGCATATTATTTTCTTCAACTGCTAGGCGAGTATTTTTCTGGTATGACTTATTTGGATTGTTTTTTTACACTCAAAATTAGACCTGCAAATCAGATGACACAGTAAAGTGTCATGCTGGTAGAGGCAGGAGTCCACTGTAGATTTTCTCCCTTAAGAGAGGCAAAGGGAGCTGCCAGGAGGTATACAGCATGCATGCCTGGCTACCAGGATGAGGACATTTATTTGAGAGAAGCTTAGCAGCAGAAGACATGGATTTCTGGAAGTAACTAGTGACAACTGCTAAATTAGACAATTGCTTCTGCATTTAGGAGGTCGGTGCCCACACTGATTTATAAATGAAGAGCCGGGCTCCCACCATGCTTTCGGCTTTACTTAAGAAGGAATTGGACACTGCTGCTTCAAGAAAAAACAAAAACCAGAGAGCAAAATGGACAGAACCCAAAATGACAGGAGGGAGAGGCTAGATGAGAAGCCTTATTGACCATTTTTTTTTTAATAATCAAGAGAGCGCTGATATTCAGAAGAAGCCACAAATGTTTGATTCATAACACAATGATTACTTAGCAGCAGGGGCTCTCCAACTTGAAAAACAAGGTGCTCAGTACTGCATCTACAAGGCAAATTCAAAAATGAGACACAAATCAACAAGTGTTCAAAGCTGGGGACTGTCCAAGCAGTACCTCGTTGTTAACAACGCGCTCTGCCGGGTACAGCGCTGCGAGTGGGGAAGAGGCCCTACAACCAATACTTGTCAAATACACAATATTTAAAGATTTGTGACGGTGTAAAAAATAAGTGAAACTGCAAGGACTAATGGCCACCACAAGAGCTTTTGCAGAGCACAAAAGGACATGAAGAAAACAGAAGTTGGTGAGAAAGTGTATATAACTTTCACAGATTTCAAACAAGGTAGATATATGACATTTCTATGGGTAAGACTTCAACCCTGCTGAGGAGTCAGCAGGGTTGAAGTGGTGTGTTATATGTTTCATACTTGTAGCTAGTGCACACTCACTGACATGAGTGGGACATGAAAGATACTTTTTAATGACATTCACAGCTGTTTGCTCAACAACAGAGGGATGTTAGTACCAGGAACTTCTGGATTAAATTCCATCCAAGTCTAGGCAGATGGGGTAACAGAATTTGAGCAGCAGATGGGGTAACAGAATTTGAGCATTTGTCCTGTTAGTGACAACCCCCCAGCCTAACTGCCTTCTTTCAGAAAACCCTAAATTTGCCTTGTTTTTACAATGCAATGAATTCCAGAAATGTCTGCTCCCTCCTCATCCTGGTGCTGCTTCTCCTCTCTTTACTTTTAGTTGCTTCCTCCTCGGTACCAGAGATTTTCTCAAGATCGGGGTAATGTTTTTAACTGCAGTTACAGCACAGAGGTATCTATTCCTCTTTAAATTTTGTGGAATACTTACTTGCTGTTTCTTATGAAATAAAAATTGAGATTCTGGACACTGAGGCCATGTTATTACTTGCTTACCGTGAAACCGTATTAAAATTCCACAGAAAGAAAACAAGAGAAAGAATTAATTTGTAAATAAGAAAAGTTTCCATTTCTTCCATCCTTGCTAAAGCAGAGGAAACCATGAAAGACAAGTTTTTAATTTTCTCAGGCAATCAGCAAACTTAGGACAAGAACAAGTTTGTAGCCTAAGGCAGATACCACTGAAACTAAGACAACTTGACGCTTCTTGTAAAAGTCATCAGACAACATCCATCCAGGCCAAAGGAAACATTTTTTTTTCTTTTAAATAAAAGTTACAGATCCAGCTGTGCCTTTTATTCTCCTTCCAATAGCAATGATTACTGTAGTTTATGATAAATAATCTAAGTAAAGTTTTTCCATTAATAGCTGTAACTGAAGAAGTCAAAATCCTCTGCTCTCAGGGCCACTGTCATCCGCTCTTACATCCCGCACAGTCCCAGAGCTTCCTCCAAATATGTAAGTTCAATTAGATGGTCCTCTGTCAAAGCCATTAGTCATCGAGGCATACAGATTAAGGGAGGCAGGACTCTGGAGTCCCTGTTAACAGGGAATGTGAATGCATTAATCAAGTCACTTTGTACTGAGTCCTTGACCAGCAAGATGAGATAAAAGCAACTAATGCACAAAAATAATACCACAGTAAGGTTTCTTATGTATGATTTTAGCTACTCTGAGACAGGATAACAGGCTGCACTACATATCTGCTATTTTCAAACAGCATCTATGTACTTTTTTATTACACTGCTCCTTGAATTTAGGAATGGTATTTCACAAATGTGCAATAAGCTGCTTAACTATTCTCCTCCTCATGCAAAAATAGAGACAAAATCTAGAACCTTCTACACTTGCCACTTAAGGTAAATTTACTGTTCAGCCTGCACAGAAAAGGAAAAGAATCTCAAACCAAGCTTAGCAAATCCTCACATATAAAAGTATAATTTGTTAATATTACTATATCTAAAGCTTGTCTCAACACTTAAAAGATAAAGGCTTTTCAAGAAGTTTAACCTGCCCATATGAAAATGATCCTGAAATAAAATGTATATTGCAACAAAATTACTAATGCTGAATTGTTCTGCTTTAGCCTAACGAGAAAGGATGTTTCCAACACACAAAGGCATCATCATAAACATGCACAACTAACCAAGTACCGAGACGACATGCCAAACTGCCAAAATGTGCAACAGATTGTACCAAAGCTAGACCAAAAATAATCTGAACCAGCTTCAAGAGGAAGAGCTTGTGAAATTACAAACCTATTTTAAACATCCATGTTCTGTGACTGAGGGAAAGGCATTGCTAAGCAGGGCCACGCTTTGCACTTTGAATCAGTCATTTTGCAGCTTTAACAACAACCCAGCTTTAGGAGAAAGGAAAACACCACGAGACAGACAAGTGAAAAATAAATGCAAAGACTTCTGTGACAAAAATCCATCTAAGGAGAGGAAAAGAAATACCAAACAAAACTAGAGAAAATGTTTTAATGGTCTGTCCTTCATATTCCCTAGAGTTCAGCATGAACAACATAACTGATGCAGCCAGCAGGCAGCTGTATCATCTGTTTGATAATCTCAGTAATAATTAGCATCCCTGCCAACAGTCTCAAGCACAGAAATAAGTGAAGTCCTAAGGTCAGAAGTCCTAAGGTCAGAGACCAGAGGGAGGCTAGTAAAGCATCAAAAAAGTCCAACTAATCCTTGTGTAACTGCACTCTCTGCTGCTTGGGATCACTGTCCAAAAGCTTCTACAAAAATCAGTGTGCAATGAACACATTGCTCATGCTTGAACGTAACACACGCCAAAACAGCACATGGAAAGGTCTCCCTTTAAAAGGGAGGTTATTTAAGTGCTATTACTTGCTGCTTGTCCAGCAGAAAAGGTTAGAACCTTGTAGTCAACTACACACACAAAAGCAGAAGAAAAAATAAAGGGGAAAAAAACCCCACAAGTGTACACGTATTTTTGTCCTGCTAACATGTCAAAACAAGAATATATTCACACTCCATAAGTAATAGTTAGTCATGAGAACTCCTACAATAATCACTAAATCTCTCAAATCTACCCAGCAACTGAAAAAGGGATCCACAAGTTAGATTTTTCTTGTTTTGGCAATAACAAAGACGTAAACACAAAGTTACAACATTGAGATCATGAGATGATTTGCTGTTACAATTACATCTGGTTGCTTCCTCTTTGGACTTTTTAAAACCATTGGTATCATTAGAAGTTAAAGCTCTGGGGTGGAACTTTCCCAGAAGGAGGAAGTTCTGCAGAGGCAGATGGAGATAGTTTAGTGACACTGCACTTCACCTCTATCTAAGCCACATCTCCTGTGTGTGATTAAGGTACCAAGGAAGTGAATGCAACGTGACACAAGGCGAGTTCAAAGGAGTCCAAGCAGTAAAAGACAAGTCTTAAAACTCCAGCCAATCTAAGAGATGAAAATAGTGTGCAAGAAGAATTGGGCAGATTCCCCGTGCAACTCGGACAGCTTTACTGGCGCTATAGATGAGAATCCATCCTTAAAGTTAAGCACAATTATTTACCACTTCCATTACACAAAGCACAGTATAATAAAATAGGATGCAAAAGTGAAAAACCTTACCAATGGAAGGGGATATACATTCAATTCTTCCAAGAACACTGGGTCTCTCACATTGATAAAAAATTAGAGAGTCTTGCTTACAGAAGAAAAAAAGAATACTTGTTCATAAAATATAAGTAAACATATGCAGATGGTGAAAAAAAAATCAACTCAAGAAACAAATCCATGCTCAGCTTCACTGTACCTATGGTTTTCATTATGAGCTATTCTCATTCTAGAAAGAGAATGGATCTTCTCCATTCATATTCAAGGATCTCAAACACAGGTTAACTACTGAAACAGTTATAAATAATTTTCCTTTATAGGAAATATAGCTATAGCTAACTGATATCAAGTACTTTTATCTACAATGATACTTTCTGAATAATCCCCAGAAACCAGGAAAGGTTACTAACTGCTTTACTAAAGAAGAGCAATCAGTATTTTATTAAGCAACCTGAAAAGAAAACAGCAATATCATGTTACAAGTAACTCCTCTCTGGTGATATAAACAAACTCTAGCTTTTAAGCCTGGATTTCCAGTGGTTTTTGGAAACCTTAAAATACTGACTGTATTGTGAAAGTTCATCTGACAGAGTTCCCTGACTTCATTCACAATCCAAGATGAGCAGCACATTCACCAAATAGGAGAGTTTGATACTGGACCTATAATACTGTTTTTGAGGGGTCTGCTTCTTGAATTAACTTGCTCAAACATCAAAATCTCTTGCATTTCAAGAAAAGAAAGACACAGTCACACAACAATTCCCTAGACAGGATTTATTTGACTGTAATTTTTATCTGTTTTTTCAACTGTTATTAAAGATGCTTTTAAAATGATTATTAGTTAGACCTAGTGATTGAACGGAAAAATCAACAGAAGAAAATGCTTTCTCATTTTTAAGAGTCCTAGAACTGTCACCCTGCATTTGTAACCATAAGTAGCTCATACTTATTTTCTTCAACCCCAGCACCACCTTGTTTGACTGTGAATTGCGACTAGGACTCCAGGCGGCCGCCTCTTTGAGGCATTCTCACAGAAGACGGAGTAAAAAGGGATATTGACTATTTCAAATAAAAAGCTGATGTTTAAAGAAAAACAGCTGACACAGTTGTTTCTTTAGGAAGTACAAAAAAGAAAAATTGCCCAAGAGTTATTTAAGGGGAGGAAAGGGGAGCTAAAAATGCCAGAACTCAAGTAACAAAGATGAAGAAATAGATGTTTGAGTAGCTGGTGGCACAAGGAGATGGCGTCTACGTGCGCGCGCCCTGCCTGCCCAAGCGAGGGACAAGGGGGCCAGCATAAATTCTGCCCTGCCAAGCACACCAGAAAGAGGAGGAGAAGAATAAGAGGAAGCAGCATCTCCTTTTCCCAAAAGAGAAATGGACAGTCTCAGATATGAAGTGTCACTGTTGAGCCATTTTATGCTACTGTTTTTTTATAATACTCTTACGCATAGAGAAAATGCAGTGATCCACAGTGCATCTTAAATAAATAAATAAATAAATAAATAAAATCTTCTAGATAAAACTAGTCTAAAAAATGAAAAAACAGTCAAAGGACAGTAAAATCGTGAAATTTAATGCAGAACTGCTCATGAATTAGGTCCTTTCCCTATATATAAGGCAAAAGCAAGATGTACTACTGCTGCCTAGGGCTATGTCACATTAATATTGCTTTGAAATAACGCAGGAGGAAAACTGCTAGGCATCACGATGGAAGGGAAGAAAAGGTAAGAAGCATTCAGAGGCAGAGAAAATTCAGAGCAGTCAGGTTTACTGATGCTTGTCCTGCGACCACTTCTTACCCGCCGGGTTCAGATGGCCCTTCTATGGGTCCTGGAGGGAAAACACCAAACTCTGAACTGCCTAAACTCTAAACTTGCTCTAAACTGCCCTCCTGGAGCGGGTTCCGGGCCGGCTGGTGCCCGCGCGAGCATCGCTGCTGGCAGCAGCACGTTGAGGTAACACGGTCTGGCACCGCTGCCAGGAGCGCTCTCCATCCTCACCCGCCCCTGCCCTGTGCTCCCACCACCTCTGCAGCTCTGTCAGGATGGATCCTGCGGAGCTGATCCGAGCCAAAAATCCGGAAGAAAAGCTGACTTCAACCCAGGACACTCATCTGGCCTTAATTAGTGAAGTGACTGACTTTGGTCGTAAGGTTGTCTCGCAATTGCTCACTGATTCTGAAGATACAGTAGCACCTCAACATGGCTTCTGGATGTGGAAAGATGAACACCAAGTGTTTAACACAGTTATAATGTATATTCCCCCCGCCTCAAGAAACATGCATCATTTTGACACTTACTGAGTTTAAAAAAGTGCAGCTTACATGCTAAAACTTATATGGTGACTGATTATACAAGGGAAAATCCCTGCTGATTCCAGAGAAAAGGGAAATAAATCTGAGAGCAGGGAAAATGGATATTCTGAACACTGTAAAAAGTTTATTCCACAATGTGGAGAAAGCAGAGGTGCAGAAAAACATCATTTTCAAGAAATGGAACTGAAAGCCACATCACAGTACGACAACCAATTATGAGCAAACCTAACCTGCATGGGGCTTTTAATTTCGGTAAATGTTAATCCCCTTAAAACACAGTATTTTCAGCTGGGAGGTCGGAGAAACATGCACCATCTTGCTAAGGATTTGAACACTGATGCCACACACTTGGTCAAATCTTTAAATCATAAAACCAAAAAATTACAGTAAAGCAGCACTAAGGACTATAGCTCTGCTGTACCAATTTAGATGTCTGAATGCAAAGCACAATAAAGTATGGCAAGAGGAGAACTGGGTTAATTTTGGTTCTTTTTACTTAACGTAAATTAAAACAAGCTGGTGTATATTAAACTTGCTTCAAAATAAAAACAAATGTGTTGTGTCTGAAGTGATTCATTAGCTGATCTTCACTGATCTATTTTATAGTTACTGATATTAAAGGGAAGTATCAGCCCCAAAAAAGTTCTAAAAGAGAAATTTTAAGAATAACCTAGAAAAAAAATTAACAACTGCTGTTTTTCTGCCAATATTTGGAAAGCATTTATTTGTTTTAAGAAATAACAAGAATCAATGCGACTATACCATTAACTACTTGCAATGGAGATTCTTTAAATTTTATTCAAAACAATTTAATGCAAACAAATCATTGATACCACCAGCTTTCCAAACTGGAGAAGTGATGACATTGTGACCCATCATTGTTTGTTACTACATTTTTGGTTTGTGCTCCTGCATTTTTCTTCTAAGTATATGAGAAGAAATAATAAAATTCATCTCTTCAAAAGAAGAAAAAAAATGGAAATGAAGATTTGCAGAAATTCACACCTTAATAAGGATCATGATTTATAGGAGGCTCTTCCATATTTGTGGAAAATGCAAAGAAATTCACCCTGTACTTCCGTCAACTCCTCCCTAATTGCAAGGTTTTATTCCTAGAAGTTGTCTAAACGGCTCCCCGACATACAGGAAGCTCTACCAAGGACTGAACCTTACAGGTCTCCAGCAGAAATATCTGATTTGGGAAGATAAATGAAAGGCAACTAAACTCACTCACCTAAATCCAGCCTGAAAGCCAAGCTTTTCTTCTGCCCTATCCTCAGGGCACTATTCTGCTAATTCTTTTGTTTTAGCTTGCATGATCATGCAGCTACGAAAGGAGCTGATTGTGTAACCAAAAATAATGTGAAACAACATCCCCATGAGACCTTTTTGCCAAATCTGGGCCCCAAATCACATGCATTCTCAGACGCCTCTCAGATCTAAAGATAAAAGCAGAGTGCAGGTAAATGTAAACACAGGTAACTAATACCCAAAAGCTTCTCCTTTCAGTGGCAGTCCTCAAATATCCTTAGAAACACTGATTTACTTTTTTTTTTTTTTTGTAATTTAACAAAAGTATTCCCACTTTTTGGCATTGAAGCAAAAATCCAGCTTTATGCTAGGGAAAAAAAATTGGAAGTTATTTTCTACATACAGGAATTTCAGTGCTAAATGATTTGAATGATTTGCCTTTTTTCTTTCTTTTCTTCTTTTTTTTTTTTCTCCTTTCTTTCTGCTTCAATATTGACTGCAGATATATTGAAACTTCTGGACAAGACAGTGGCAGTGTCCCCAATACAAAAATGCATTTGTTCCTAAAAGCCTCTCTTGCATTTAGCGTGTTTTAATCAATAGAGACATGAGCACCACCAACACACCACTAGGTACAGACGCTAGAGAAGCCTCATTCACTCTGGATACTTCTGCAATACTATTTTCCAGCTGAAATATCTAGCGCTTGCACTCGGTTATAAAAGTGGAAGGAAACCCTGCACAAGGTGGGACTGTGTGTTCACCCGGCTGGCAGCCCCGCAGCCTCAGCCCAGAACACAGACGTGCGCTGTGAGCGCTCCGATGTGACACCGGCGCCAACGGTCTGTTCTGCACTTCCTCTCAATCCGCGTGCCCTGCGTTCGGCGGTGACACGGTTAAAAGCCGATGTCTATTAGAATAAACTGGTGGGAAGCGCTAAGAATTCACCCCGCTGCCTACCACCCTATCCAGAAATCTGTTCTCACTCCTACTTCCTCCTGCCTGTTCCTCTCCGAAGCCGCCGCGGGGGGCTGGGAGCCGGCGGCCGCGCTCGGCCCTGCGGCTCCCACCTCAACGGCTGGGCCAGGCCGGGCCGGGCCGCAGGACTCCCCTCTGCAGACGCCCCCGGGTACTAAAGTCTGCCCTTATGTTACGGGGACGAGGAGGAATTATACCAAAGTTGTGCTGCTAGCATTCTTGTTTGTGATCAAACCGATATTTACAGAAGCACTTAAAGGCCCCAGACTTTCCCAGTTACACCCCAAACTGACCAGCTGCCCACGTGTAGCTTCGGTAGCCTGAGATGAGCTGAACTCACACACACACTTCAGTGCACAGAATTCTGACGTAAAGCAAATTACTGCATTAAAAAAGTGCTTTTCTAACGAGCAACACATGCAGAGGATGATCCATCCTCGCAGGAGAGCAGAACTGAGCAGAGAGGCTGTGAGCGGAGAAGACTCCGGCATGGCTGCCCCGAAAACTGACAGCAGGCCAAGGGGGACTACCAGAAACGCAGTCAGGATGGATGTGCTCTTCAGCAGGAAAAAATCCCCACAGGAAAAGAGCCCTCGGAGACAGGAGCTCGGGAGGAATGTCATTACTCACTCTCAGCAAGGACTGCTTAGGTTTCTCACAAGGGCACAACCTTTGGATTTATAAAGTCAAGGTTGTGTTTAGCTCTTAGGTAAAACCAGGATTATGTGATCAAATAGACTGGAATAGGATCTTGCTCATTTCCTTTGCTTGCAAGTTGAAACAGATTTTTATAGAGAGTTTATTTTCAGTCTTACAGAATAATAATTTAATTTTACAACAAATTTACCTTAAGGACTCTGTTCTTCTAGAAAATGGTAGACAACTTTGTAAAAACACTAGTGTCTGCATCTCCAAGCTCGGTTTTAGTGAATGTAATTTACGTGAATTCTCAAGAGATTGACTTGATAGTCAGTTTTCTCAGCTGAAACTCCCTAATTTTTCTAAGCAAAAAACTTTTCAAACAGAAGATTTAATATGACCTAATTATATTATGCAACAATACAGTAAACCAACTCTCCTATTTTAACTTTATTATTCATTCCTATGTTCTGGAAGGCTTTACCATTACATTTCACATACATGGTTCACTGGCACAGTTGCTTCCTGCGATTTTCAATAGCAGACGCGAGCTGAAAGTGGCTGAAGCTGCTCCCCGTTACCTGCTGCAAACCAGCAAGAGAAACACTAGAAACCAGGTAGCAAGACAGATACTCAGGCAATGTCTACATATGAAAAATGACCAAAAGGAAAAAAAATACACAACTAAAACTACATGTTGTCACGGTATCATTTTCTCTTTACATTTAATATTGTGTGCTATGTGGAGACAGACATGAGCCGTATGTGGCACGACTAAGGAGTGTTTTGCCTCTAATATGTAGGTGTTAGTACCACTGTAATCTGCAATCTCAGACCCATGACTTCAAATTAATTCTAAGAACTATTAATTCTGCATGTTAAACTAAATATCTACTCCTCTCAAAAAACAAGAAATTCAAACCTCTCTGTCCACAGTTCTAACCACAGGTCTCTATTTGCCTTACAGAAAAAGGCCATTGACTACTGAGGCGCTGCTTTAGCCATGACTAAAAATTGCCACCTGCAGAGTGAGGAAGAAAGCGGCTTTTCCTGTAGCTAATAAACAGGTACAAAAAGGCAGAAGCTATTTTCTTGGTTCTGTTTCATTTTGTAATTGCAAATTATCAAGATTGAGCACTTGACTTTTTGGATACTTAAACTGGTCTGGCAAAGTTGGTGAGGGCGATAACCCTCCCTCGTGTAAACCTCACATTTAAGGCATGTCAAAGATGCCACCAGCCTGTCACATTTACAGCGCTTTGAAGCTGCCTGTTTGACATACCAGAAACTGAAAACCCTGTTTAAGAGCAACGACTTAATGTTTTAAATAAAGAGTTAAAATATTAAAAATATAAAAGTCCTACGGTGTGATAAGGATTTGGGGATGCTCACCAAGCCTCCGCAGAAGTAAGTTTCTTTAAGTCGTGCCACAAAAGTTTAAGGTTCAGATAGTGTCAAGCACCATTATTTCTTAAGGGCTTTTCTCAGACAGATTATATGTCAAATAGATTTAACCCCAAAGATGCAACATGATCTTATAACAGTTTTGACTAAATTACAAGTTCCAAAGTAGACAGCCATCAAAGAAAGGAGAAGAGGCAATCATGGATTCAGGATATGTACATTCCCCCACAGTCAGCTAATGGCAACTTTAATATGATGTGATAGATTTTTCTCCACCAGGAGAAAATACTGCCTGCATTTCTGCTTCAACAGCCCACGCCAGCTGACTAATGGAGTTATATTTTTGGCTCATACGAGGAGGGTAGCTTGCCCATCCTCTAGCAGTTGCAGAAGGCAACATGAACAGCAGCTGCGAGGTGAACAGAGAAGCTGCTCTGCTTGGTAGCCCCAACCTGAAGCACCTTCCCCTCCAACAGCCGAGCTCGTTCTCAAGGCGAGGACAAGGCCCAGCTCAGAGCAGGGCCACTTTTAGGGTTTAAAGCAGCTAAATGGAGACCCTTTGGGGAATAATAGATCTTCACAGAGAAGCAAAGGAATCATAAAAATAAAATAAAAAAATAAAAAATAAAATAAAAAAATATTGGACAAATAGGAGCTCTCGAAAGCTTAAAAGCAGTAGTTCTGATTCTTTTGGATCAGAGCATGTTTCCTAAAACAATCCCCACCCAATGCTATCACATGCACTCCTTACCCGGGCACAGCAAGCAGCAATCCCATGGATAACACACCAGCCCCCACCCGCCAACCAGAGTGCAACCCGCTACTGAGCTATCAGCATATGCCTGCCACTGGAAATGTCTTTTTTAAGCAAATTTGGGGTTTCACTCCTACAACCTACAAATTTAAATACATCAGTCTGAGTGGACCTACAGATTCCTGCAAAAGTCGACAGAGTTTATCACACGCAAAGTTAACACGTATTTAGAAGCCTTCAGAATAACTGCTTTTGGCAGGCTATGAAGTTGCTATAATGTGTTTAAGAATCATGGTCTCCTGCTTAAGGTCCAGGAATTCTGGTGAAACCTGTCATTTTGCATAAGAGGACTGGCAGCTGCATAGCCCACAGAGACATTTAAGCTTCTCTTTGCATTTCCTTTAAAATTTCAGAATGGTGTATGGGCTTTCTTTAAAAGTAGTAACACACCTAGCAAATAAAGCCTGTATAATTTTCCTAGATATAGTTTCTTCCTAGTGCCATGTGCACCACTAGCAAGGCTGGAAGTCTTAGAAATCATACAGCTTTCCAGCACATCTGGACAGTATACCATTAGGTTTCAGAGTTTACCAGTTCCAGACTCTAATACACTGGTAGACAGGGCAAGAACTCACTACGAGAAATAAAGTTTTAAGGTGAGGACCCTAATGAAAAAGCTTAAAAAATGTGTTAGAAGAGCTTTCCAAAAGTAAGACAGGGATCTGAAATAATTCTAGAAACCTAATGCCAACAGTTTGCCTAAAAACAGATTTATTTTCTTGATAGGCTTTTCAGCATTGCCTTACTGTCTTTACTGCCTTTCATCGAAACTCTTAGTAAGTAACTTTGATAATGGCCACTGTCATTCAGAAGTAAAAGACTGGTATAGAGGTATATCCTCTACATCTCTCTCTCTGTATATATATGCACATATATATACAGCCATCCTTGGAGCATACATCGTCCTCTGCAGCCGCTACTGCTTCTACCAGATGGAGGATCTGGCATGGCAGAGATCCTAGTGCTAACAAGGCCAAGGGGACTAAGAGCTAACCCAGCCTGCAAAGCGTTTTACAGCAGGCTTGCTTCCCTTCTTCACATTTTTTCACTCCACTCTCTCATCTGATACCTCCTGCCTTTCCCATCCCACCTGAAAGTTCCCCTCCCTGCCCCAGATCCCTTCTTGGGGAACTGTGGAAGAAAAAGACAGTTTCACTACTGATTCATCATCAAGATTTACAGCTGGGAAAGTGCTGCGTGCAGCAAGAACAGTGGGGTGAAACTGCAGGAATTTCAACACTGAGAGGGGGGGAAAAAAAGTAGTTTTAAGTACTAGGCAGCAGCCTTAAGCCCATATGATTTTGCATCTACAGTTAGTAGTGCCTAGGCCCCAGTAAGCAGTTTGAAATTCCTTGCATTCAATTGATTTCTATTAAACACATTAAGTATCACATCAAGAAAACAAACAAACAAAAAAACAGCCATGCAAGTAAATGGAATAAATCTATTTTAAATCACTTAACTCCCACAACCAAGAAACCTTCCCTTTGCATCTCAGGTACTTAAGTGGGCCCAATGTGAAACCCCACCGTACAAGGCAGGTCGGCCCAAACGCCCACGTGTCCCTGTGCCGGGCTGGGACCGCGGCGGGGACGCGCGGGGGCTCCCGGCCACGCGGAGGCGGCCGATGCGGGAGCCCCGTCCGGCTCCGCGTGGCGCCTGCTCCAGGCCTGGCCAGTGCCTCAGACTCGGGGCATTTCGTATCAGCAGTAAAACTGCTCATCCTTCCCCTATGTGGACGCATAACTACTGGGAACGTTCCCATCTTACTATGCCGCCTTCTTTACATGGTTCTTGCGAGACAAACCTTCACAAAAATATGCGAGCTATGCACAATGCTCTGAAATGCTCTACTTAGAACTTGAAGTAGGTCTTAATGTCTAATACTTGAACACAAACAGGAAATCAAGATTAATATTGAGAAATCCACGCAGCAGTATCAGCTAACTTCCAAATGCCTGAAAACCCAGTTATCCTGACAACAGGTAGGCCACTACCAGACAACTACAAGGTAAATTTTTCCATCAAGGATCAAGGAACAAATAGTGTACTTCACCTCAAGCTTCCTGATGCAGAAACAGATGCACATGGAATTTAGCTAATTTCTAATACAAAAAGCTGTGGCACAGCTTTTAGATTGTTTCAGTTTTTACCTATGCCGCTATTTGCAACTACACATGCAACTTTTTGCTTGCACATAGAAAGCAAAGTTGTCCTTTTCTGACAGTCACAAAAGTTTAAAATGGCTTCTTAAAAAATAGATTTTAGCAGCCAACATGCTTTAAGTCTAGTATCAGGGTAAAAAGTAAGAGGCCAAGGACTCCAATCTGGCTTTGTGTAAGGTTTCAGGCCACAATCTGAAACATGTATTTTTGACCACTGTCAGAGAAAGGATATCAGCGTTTGCCTGATATGATTCACATGCTTTTATGTAAAGCATTAACATCTTAATATAATAACATGTAGTACTAAATCATTATTAATTTGCAGCATCCTTTGAGCTTTTGGGCAGATATTGAAGACCTTCAAACACGCAATTAACCTCTCAGCTACCAACTTCCTTGAATGTTTTCAAAGGGAGATTTTCAATTCCATCTCCAGGCAATGCTGACCTCCTTGCAGTTGTAAAGCAGCTCTTGAGTCATATCTGCCTTGCCACAAAATCTTCCCCAAACCATTTCTAATTCCAGATCTGCTTTACCATTAAAAAGCAAACAAGGGAGTGGTTAAATTCAGTAGATTTCAAATAAATCAATTCCCATTCCCCCTTTATTAACTGATCTCAACTATAAATTTGCTTTAGATGCTTTAAGAGATGGATATTAACTACATAAAGACAAAGATTTGTGTGTGTGTGTGCGAAAATGACTGCACTGATGGTATTTATTTAGTGAAATTGGATTTGTCAGTAATGGTGAAATGTAGGATGACACAGGGTATTAATGGAATTCTCTTTATTTCTATTTTAAATGGCTTGTGTACTTACACAACTTTAGCTAATCCCAAAATACTCCACAGGCTGCCCCCAAGGATCTGGGGGAAAAAAACAAAAAACAAAAACCCAAAAAGTACTCCAAATTATGTAAATAGCCCAGCAAGGCCATTCAGGCAAACACCACAACAGAGCTTCATACTCCACCATTTGTGAAGGGAATGTATGAAAATAAGTTTAGATTTATACCAGTCAAGGAGAAGAGAAAAAAAAAAAAAAAAAAAACTTTGAAACCAAAACCAAACCAAACTTTGAAAATTTGCTTGTGCTCATCTTTCTCTGAATAGTTTTACACAGAAGAATCAACTTCCAGACCTTCATAGCTACAGACCCACATACTAACATGAATATTCAATTTAATTCCTCTGGACCTCACGAACCCACTTGGCTGCCTTAGCTGCTAGATTTGGGAACTGCTGCTGTTAAACCATGTATTAAAATTAATACACTAACCTTAAAATAATTTCCTTTCAGAAGGAAAAGGTATATAAGGCCGTTCATGAAACTCAGATGAATGAGGAGAAGAATCACCACTAGGGAAAAAATAAAATCCAACCTCGGGGAGAAAAACAAGCAAACAAAACAAAGAAGAAAACCACACGCACACAGGATTAATACACAACCCTGATTACTTCCACTGTCAGATGCAAGAACTATTTGCAATTGTGCTCGCTATGGGAGATAAGGGCACACAAGTATATTTGGCCGTTTTAACCAAAGCAAGCACCAATCCAAGCTTTTGGAGAGCAAACCAAGAAACGGTTTGACTAGGGCAACCTCTTTTTGTTTTTGACAAGCGCCGCTACTGCCAGAGAACATATCCCAAAGTCACCCAGAAACAATTCCTGGCAAAACGATCTGAACTATGGGAAGAAGCTTTGCAGGGGAAAACAAAAATAGCCTCGTTCCAGAAGAGCAAACACCTTTTCCACTGTAGATAAAGGCAACAAAAGTTGCATCCCGCTAGAAATACAGTCTTAACTGAACTTATTTTCTTGGTCAAAAACAAACAAACAAACAAAAAGTGCTCTCAGAATCTAATACACCCCATTTTATTACATGGAGGGGAATACTTGTTTCACCTGGGGAAGACCAAAACCACAAAAAATCTCCTCTCACCTAAAACCCCAATATCAGGTTTTTCACCTTGAAATTGGGAAAGACTTTCTCTGCTGTAAAATGTGTAACTATAGATTAGACAAAGAAAAAGCAGAAAGTAGAACCTTTGAGGATCTACTTGTAGGATTATGTTTAATGCAGGATGAAGGATATAGTTTCTATACTTTGCAGATGATGTACATAAATAGCAAAATGTCCAATGGAAGAAAGCTAGAGCTCAAAAAGGGTAGGGCAGGTAGGAAAGAGACATACACAGGAGAGCATGAAAAGCTTCTCTACATAAATAACTGAGCTTGTCAGTTTTCCCCTAAATATTCACAGCTTACTCCAGAAAAGAGGAATAAAAGCTAGTCTGGGATAACTATAGCACTCTAAATTCACATCTTATTCTGGAATAAATTCCTTTAAGAGACCTGCTCTTCATCTAGAGTTTAATAAAAATCGAGTGCAGGTTTTCTACCTTGTTTCAGGGGATCAAGCAGATGCATTCCGCCTTGCAGGATTTGCAGGCAGCCCTAACACCGAGATCAGAGCTGGGAACTCTTGCACTGTAACCTCAGGAGCTCAATGAAGAAAAGCAAACCTGTTTTTTCTATCAATGGCAAACATACTCACAAAATGCTTATACCAGCATCTGCTTTGCACTGTGTTAAAAATAAGCAATGCAGAACAAACTAAGTATTTGACATAAGATACTCAGAAGAATGTGATAAAGCAACAATATTCCAGCTTTTTTTTTTCCCTGATATTGGAAAGAGGGGAAGAAAATAATAAAAAAAATAATCACAAAACCTGCACAACCTGAGGAGAGAGATGTGTCTCATCTCATGACCTGGCTCCATGAGCCCTCCCGTGCTGCAGGTCGGGATGGAGTTTGGGGATGGGCTCAGTTTTCAGCGCCCCAGGCAAACGCTTAACTTCCTCTTGCAAATCCTCCCGTACCTAACATGGGGCTGTTAGCAGGCAGGATTCTCTTCCATCACCATAGTAACAAAGCCTGTACATTTTAAGGTGCATATAGGGGCTCTTCTAAAAGATGTTTCAAGTTGACTGCAACGAAGATAATACAAGATAATTTCAACTAAATCAGCTCAGCAGAAACGCAGAAAGCATGAAGGAACTGCACTGGAGACCACCACAATGCTAAGCTTCAGTAGTGGCTCTGCATCCATGAGAGAAGTGGCCTGGAGGTTGGAAGAAACATAAAAGGAAGCAGGATTCAGTGAGGGCATTTATGGGTCCTAGGGCATAAAGCAAATGCATGAGTCTCTGCAATCTAAGATATTCTCCCCAACTTCTTCAGGAACACTAGACCAGAAACCTGTAAATTTGTTGAAGAACAATATGCTTTGCCTAGTAATTGAAAAAAAGAAAAAAAAAAAGGAAATTAGGAAATAATTAGGAAAGTGTTATTGTCTGATTAAAAAACTGGTTTCAAAGACAACTGCACTTACAGGCCTGATTTTTTAAAGTATGACCCCGTTCCTGAAGGAACAAATAGCACCACATGGAATTGTGGACTTAGCTGCAATCTGCCTAGGCTTCTCCATACAGCAGAGGTCAGTAACTGTGAGCTGTCCGATACACCAGGTGTATGTGTAACATCAGCACGACTCCTCACAGCCGGGGCCGGTACCCCCGAGGAGGAACCAAAACCAAGGCGAGTTGGACACGCACCCGCACAACCCCTCACTGCTCCTGCAAACCGCTGCCACGCTGCGCTGCAAAGAGGAGGAGAAGAATAATCCCGTTTTCAGGTAAGGATGAAACAAACAAACCAAAACACAAATCAAGCTCAGCAGAAGAGATATAATAAACAGCAAAAACAGCACATAGCAACACTGGACAGAATGACGACAACACGACTGAAACCTGAAATATCCCACAGCTGAAGTTTGAAAACTAAACACTAAAATTAGGGAACGAGAGCAGAATCCAGGTGATCTGAACACCTGTCTGTCTCTGCCCCACTATCAAAATCACCAAAATTCCTCACCCTTGGGCACACACATTAGAACCACACAGCGATCTCCAGTGTGAAGCTGGAAAATTGTTGAGCACTGAATTTTACATTTCCCCTTCTCTTTGCACACTCCTCCTATCCACTACCCAATCACTGCTTATAATCATAGCAAAATTCAACTGAAAGAGAGAGGAAAACCACCTCTTCGCTCCCTGTATGACTGGAGTCATGAAAACACCTCAGCTCCACGGCGGGTAGGACCCGTCCTCGGAACGGGACCTGTCCTCTGAACGGGACCTGTCCTCTGAACGTCACTGCGGGTAGGACCCGTCCCCTGGACGTCACGGCGGGTAGGACCCATCCTCTGGACGGGACCCGTCCCCTGGACATCACGGCGGAGCTGCAGGGAGGCCACCCCGCCAGGAGGGACTTTCTCCTGGCCCTGCAGGGAGCTCAGGCCGAGCGGCAGCCCCGGACACGGCTGCCTGTGTCCATGGCCGGGACCCACACAGGAACGGGGCTCGTACGGTTTCGGCAATTTCCTGTTTTATTAATGAAATTCTTGATTTTTCTTTCACTGCACTTAAATATTCACGGCATTTGGCTTTCCCAAAAGCGAAACAAGTCGGTTTCAGTTTTGCTCTGACAAACTTCAGTAACTGTCACAACTTGTCAGTCCCAGTCAAACAAAACAGTAATTGTCAACAGCTGTCAAACCATCTCGGGGTAGACCTATTTATTCGGGCCTGTTTTCATGAAGTTATTTTTAAAAAATAGGAAAGGACAACTCTTTCCATAGGATTTAACGAAGTCTGCTTTTACAAACTGGCATGGAGGCAAAGCAAAGGTTTATGCCACTTCTGTAAATGTTCTGAGCAGGTGAAATGTTTCTTCAAAGTAGAGGTACTGATTACAGGCCCTCGTCTGCCCCTCCAGAAACCTACACATGGCAACAGCCACATTTTTCAAACACAGCAATGACTACACCTCGAAAGGGCCACCTTGACCACCTTGTTTTAAAATGTGGTTTATATGTTATGACATCCCACGACTGGGAAATTGCTGTGCAGCACATATTAGAAACATCACATCTGCTTATTAGTATATCAGTCAGCAATGCAGGAAAAAAAAACTACATAAGTTTCTATGACATTTTCTGTCTTTTAGTTTATTTTCACAAGATATCGATTTATTATAGAGAAAAAAAAATGCTTATGCTCCCCTGGTAGGTACAGCTGCATTTATGATTATATTGGCAACAATTTATTTTACTTTGCCCACCTTATTTGGAGCAATGGGATTGTTATTACAGTCTGTTACTATACATAGCAAGACTGTAAGTACTGAATTGGAGCCTTTAAAAATAAATAAATAAAATAAGAAACATTGAAAAGATGTGAGAACACATGCAAATAAAACATTTGCTTATTCTTACCCGTAAACGTCGTTCAGAACTACCATGGTTTTAAAGACTGATTTTTAGCACAGGTGTTTCTCAAGGAGGATGGGCACCGTGTTTACTTATATGCTACCACCAAGGACACGATGAACAAAATGAGCAGCACTGAATGCAGGAAGGAGCAACACCCAGCAGATTTTACCAGATCCCAGGCTAACCACCAGCAAAACAAACCAAACCCAAACCCAAAAAAATCTCTTCTCCTCTCATAAAATGCAGGAAAGTGTAATAAAACTATTTATTGCCTTAAGTCTACAATTACTTGTTAATATAGCAAACTGGAAGAACATCCAGTCCTCTTCCTTCCCTAATAAAACAATATGAAGAATATAAAACAATATAAAGAATCTTTCTGCTGAATACCACTATGGGTTAGAATACACCTAATAAAGTCTCCAAATGTATAAAAAATGTTTCAAATGCTTCTCTCTTCTTAAAGAAAAAATTACTGAATTATCATCTGGAATATAGATACCACACTAATGCCAACAACTAAATAAATACTTCACAACTAGAAGGGTTTTCAGAAGAAAGAGCATATATTTTCAAGTGGAAAAAATAACAAAGCAGGTTTTATATTCTGAGGAACCATGACAATTGCATTTAAATTTTGTTTACAAGCAAATCCAGTAGTTCAGTAACTGGCCATCACGTTGTACTAGTTAAAATGTATTCACTTAAGGGTTTTTACACATTGGAATGGAGAGAGAGAAATAAAGGAGACCAATGCAGTTCATTCTTAGCACGTGCATGAAGCGCGGGGGCCAGGCAGCCCCACGGCAGCCCCACGGCAGCCCCACGGCAGCCCCACGCGGCTCCCTGCGCGCGGCCGCGGAGGCTCCGTTCAGGGCAGGAAGGAGCCCGTCCGCCCACGGAGCCACGCGGGGAAGGATGGGGCGCCAGGGGCTCCAGCTCCGTCACCCTTCTGGAGTCGGCAGCATAAGGCACGAGAAGAAGCGAGAAAAGGAAGGGAAACATCCCCTTATCTGCCTTTTCGCCTTGCATCAATATTCTGAAAAGACTTTCTTGTTTCCAGTGTTTATCGATACGGATGATCCTTCCAGGTATGCACAGCAGGGGCTGAAAAAACACCTTAAAAAAAAAAAGGAAAAAAAGAAAAAAAAAAGCACTAGTGTTTACCAAAAAAAATACAAGGGATGTTTGATCCTGGGATTTCTGATTCTGTTAAGGATCATTCCTTTTGAGAAATGCCCTCACTTTTGAAGCACACATTGACATTCTCACTTCCATTTTATCAGTTCAAGCACATTACACTTAAACTAACAGATGCTGAAAACCCTCCTCCATTTTCCATGATCCCTGGCTCCAGTGTGCTGAAACACGCAGGCAGGCAGCCTTTTCCTGCAGGATCACGCGCAGCAGGGAATGCTGCTCAGGCAAATGCTTTTTTTTTTTTTTTTTTTTTTCCCCTTTTTAATTTCTGACTTCCAGACTGCCTAACATGCAAATGTTGCAAATTCAGCATCACCATCAAAATATTATTGAGACACAGAGCCAAGAAACAGCAAGGACAGGTCATAAAACTGAAAAATTCCCCAGGCAGGACCCCTAAACTAAGAGTCCCTCAAAAAGGAGTATCAGAGAGATATCAGAACTGCAAATAATTTCATATCATTGATTAGAAGGAATTTTTTTTGGTAATGTAAAAAGTAATTGTTTTTCACTTGTTTATTTCACAAAATCCTTAAAAGATTGAAATCTATATGTCCTAAACAACAGAAAATAATACCCTGCTGAAATATGTTTCAATTCCCTCCAAACTCCTAAAAGGAAATGAGTTGGCTTTGCTTCCTGGGTTTTTAAAGCTCCTCTTTTAGTCCTACAAATATATTAATACAAGAAATTCCAAACACAATTGGAGTACAAATTTGTGAATCTTCAAGAAAGACACACACACACAATAAATATTCTTTAAAATTTAATTCAGCCTATTTGAAATCAAAATTTGACAATGCTTGTAACTTTATAATCTAGAAGTTAAGGCACATGAGTGTATCCTAAATGTTTCTTTAATCTCTTAAATTATCTAGAAAAAAAATACTATGATTATGTAGCAAAAATAATCCCTGCGTGACAGCCTGATTCTGTAGAAACTCAGTACGCAAAATAACTCAAGCTGTTCCTCGTGAGCACATTCACCAAAGGAGCGTGAGCTCTGGGAGCGGGGGAATGGGCCACGGGGCTCCTGCTCCTCCAGGAGCCACTCGGGCTCCATCCTACCCCTGCGGCCAGTGATCCCGCTCATTAGGGACCACACGGCACAACATGGACGGCCTGACCCAAGGCTGAAATTCAGATGTGAAACCTGCCACCAAGGCAGCATTTTATTTTTTAGATACAGTATTTGCCAAGCTGCAGGTTTTGACATTCATACATGAAGTTCCAATAACACTGAAGTGACACAGGTGCTGACATACCCTACTAGTTCCTCTGTTTAAAAACTAGCAGTAATTGTGAGCACCACCTGGGGTTTTACTGCACCAGCCATGTTAAACTGCCAGGGATATGTATCGGGAGAGGTAGAGAGATATTCTTATTTAACTAAGGGCTAACCAGGGAAAGCATACAGCAAAATCTTCACAGGAAGAATCACAAACCACCAACAAAGAAAACCCATCCACGGCAGTAAGAATCCTGTAGGGCTGCTTTTCATCCGTTCGTGCTGAAAATAATCCTGGGCAGAAGCTTAATGCAGCTTTTTAATTGATCTTTCCCACCTCACATTACACTTAAAAAGACAATGAAAATTTAACATTATTAACTGAGGTCGCCCTCGAAACAGCAGAAATCTTCATGTTACTCCATAAAAGGAAGTTTTACAGAATAACACTCAATTACCAGAATATTCCTGGTTGCTACAATGATACAAAATGTCTTGCAGAGTACCCGTATTCACCCTTCTCCGATGAGAGATTTGTTAATGAATTCAAGGCCATTTATAATATCAGACACTGAGGAAGTTACACACACGGATCTTTAAATATAATTTATCTCATTATATAGAACTTCCTAGTCTCCCCAACATTTTATTTGGATTTTTAATCATATTTCCCAATCCTTTCAAGTTGCATTCCTTTGTGCTTTGTGCAAAATCCACCTAACAGGAAAAACAATTCTATCACTGCCAAAAACGCTGTCAAAACAGCAAAGGAAACTGAGAAGATAAATATTGTCTTATTTTTTTCTGTTAGAGCTGCTTTTGATATTCTAACAACCAAAGGAAAAGGAAAAAAGAAAAAAAAAACACTACAGAGGAAGAAGTACTGACATCAATGGCGCTCTGCAGGGTTATATATTTATAGCTCTGTACAAAACACAGGATTATCTCCCACTGAATATTGTGGGGTGAGCTTCCCTTCGCTGTTCTAAGCAAAGGCTAAAAACCCTGCAGGTCTCCCCCTTACCCACAGGAAGGGCAAAACCTCCATGCCAAACAGCACAGGATTAAGGATAACCCCAGTATTCCCAGGCAAAGAATATTCCTGTTTTCACACTGCAAAACGGTTACATCAAGCAGTTATTTGTCTGCTTTAGTGACCCTCCATCACCAAGTAAAACTCAGTATTCTTAAGCAATCATTCCAAAATTAATGCATTGACCTTTAAAGAGTTTAAGCCGCATTCAAATATCTGTCACTTATCCTGCGCTAAAAGATTTCTTCAGCCACAGCACAGGTCGAACAGAAATGACGGTGCCTGATCTGCCAGAAGATTCTCAAAGAAAACAGACAAAAAATGATTTCATTGACAATTTCCATCCACGTAGCTGCCTCGCGCAGTAGCTGTGTTTCATAAGCAGCAGCATTCAGAGGTATTCCTGGGTATGCCTGACTTGATAACCATGAAATCTGTTTTCCATATATGATTTACTTCAGTGCCAGGCTCCTATCCTGCCTGTGCTGCTTAACATGGCTCCATAAAACGTGTATCGCCGCAAAGCGACCAGCACCGAGGCTGCCTGCACATTAGCTACTTTGTTTTTCATTATTTTATTTTGGGCCAGCGTTGCTAGAATATCTTTCCCTTACACGTTCTGAACAAAACCTCTGCATGCTTGAAACGTCAGGCGGTGTCAGGAAGAGGCATTTCTGAATCAACGCTCCTTTACATTGAAGAGGAACACAAACAAATAAAAGGGGGGGGGAAGAAGAAAAAAGAAACGGGGCGCCCCCCCCCGCCCCCGCCGGGGCCCTCCCCGCGCGCTCCCGAGGCCCCGCGGCGGCCGCGCGCGCGGCGGGGCCGCTCGGTGCCGGCGGCCGCGCTGCCTGTGAATGGGCAGCCAGGTATTTTATGAATGGAGGCGGTCACGTGCCCGCAGCACCTCCCCGGGCCGCCGCTCCCCGCACGAGCGCGTCCACAAGCGGCGCGGGGCGCGTGCCCGCCGCGCCCGCGCCCCGTCCGCGCCCGCGGCCCCTCCGCGCGCTGCCCGCGCGGGGGCTGCGCCGCCCCGCGCCGCCCCGCGCCGCCCGCCGCTTTTTATGAATGGAGACCGGGCTATGCAAATGAGGGCGATTCACAAAAAAGAAACATGGCGGCGGCGGCGGCTCCGCGGCCGCGGCGCTCGGACGTGCCGAGGCGCGCAGCGTGCGCGCCGCCTGCGCCGCTCCGGCGCGCGGGGCTCCGGGGAGCGGGTGCCTAGGGCGACAGCGCGCCGAAACCAAACACACGGCGTTCCCTTAAAAAAAAAAAAGAAAAAAAAAAGAAAAAAAATATATAAACCCGTTCTTCTTCTCGAGGCCGTTCTTACTCCGGCAGCGCGCCCCTCCTCAAAGCGCTGCTCGCCACCGGGATACGGGACAAAGGGCCCCGCGCTCCCTCCCCGCTGCCACGGGCCGCCTCGGCGCTCGGGGCCGCCGGATCATTCATAAAACAAGTCCGCAAACACCTTCCGCGCAGCGCGCCGCGCTCTGCGGCCATCGGCGCCGGCCGCCTCGGCGCGCCCGGGCTCGCCGCGAATACAACAAGTTCGGAAACTGTCCGTGTCCCTGCCCCTCCACGCCACGGAGGGCTGCGAGGCTGCCTGAAAAATGTTTATCTCCTCCTCCCCGGAATCTATTTTTTCCGGCCGCAGCCGGCGCACAGAGATTCACCCGCGCACGCAGCACGTTCCCCGCTGGAGCCCCTCCAAGGCGGCCGCATTAGACATGCCAAAAGGCTCTCGAACTGACCCCTTCCTCTTAAAAAAATAATGAAATGAAAAGGAAAAAGAAGTCCCAAGTGTTCATTAAAAAAAAAAGGCTTTAGGGTAGGTTTAGGCTGTATTTACACTGACTGACTCATGCAATTAAAATTCAGGAGCAGTTTCCTGCAGGATGAAGCTCCCACACACTAGTTTCCATGTGAAATATCCACCGGCAGAGCCTATCGCCAGGGGCGGCATGTCGGGATAGCGGCTCCGCGACACTCCGCGCCCCGCCGCTACCTGCGCCCGAGCCGCGGCTGCGTCCGCGCCCCCCTGCCCCCCTCGCGCGCAGTGCACGCGCGTGTCCTCCCCCCCCCACACACACCGTTGCACGCGCGCGCGTCCCCCCCGGCGCGCTGCGCACCCGCGCACTTACTCGTTAGTCGCCGCCGCCTCCTCGCTCATTTTCCCGTCACGGCGCTCGGGCGGGCGGGCGCAGCGGCAGCGCGGCGGCCCCGGCGCGGCGAGAACTCACCAGAAACTTCACCATCGTGGGGCCCCGCCGCCGCCTCCGCCGCGCGGCAGCAGCGCGGAGCGGCGCGAGCGGCCGCGGGAGCCCTAGCGGGGCGCGGCGCGGCGGGGCCGCGCGAAGCCTCCGCGCCGCAGGGCGCTGCGCCGCGCGCCGCTCATCGCCCGCCGCCGCCCTCCTTCCCTCGCTCCTTCCTTCCCCGCGGCGGAGCTGAGATTCCCGCGGAGCCCGCGGCCTCCTCGGCGGGGCCGCCCCTGCGCAGCGGCCTCCAGCGTCGCCGCGCGCTGCGGCGGGAGCGGGCGCCGGGAGCGGAGCGGATCGGGGCGGGGGGAGCGCGGCTGCGTCACGGCCGCTCGGGCGCGGAGGGGAGGGACGGGGCGGGCGCAGCGCCGCGGAGCGGGGCGCGGGGCGCGGAGGGGCGGGGGGAGGCGGCTCCGCTCCCGCCCCGGCCGCAACTCCATTAACCGCCGCCTCCGCGCAGGGAAGCCGGGCGGAAGCGCCGGCCTCGGCCTCCTTCCGCCGCCGCTTGCGCCGAGACCCGCGCCGGGGCCGGGGCCGCGTTCGGGGCTCTCCGGCTCCGCGCGCCACTTTCCTGAAAGTAGTTCCGCGCCGCGGGCGCCCCCGCACGCGCCCCCGCGCGCGGAGGGATACGCGGCCCGCCCGCCGGCCCCGCCGCGCGGGGCAAAGAGTTCGGCGAGCGGCCCCGCGGCCGGGGCGGCCCCTCGGGCGGGCGTCGCTGCCCTCGCGGGGCCCGCGGTGGCCGCAGTGCGCGCGGGCGGGGAGCCCTGGGCACGGCCGGGCTGCGCCCCCGCGGGCTGCGGGGCCCCGCGCGGGAGCGGGGCCACGTTGGCAGCCCCGGAGCGCCCGCGTCGTGCCGGGACGTCGCGCTCGGCCATGTCGTGGCCTGGCCTCGCGTCTCGGCCTCTCGCCGCCCGTCGCACGGGGGCTTTGCCGCCCCAGGGCCGCCCGCGTCCCGGTCCCGGCCATGTCCAGGTGGCTGCACAAGGGCCTCTCTGCCTGCTGTGACCCCATTGCACTTCCCCAGCCCAGTTTCAGCCCTGGCCCAGGGTCTCCTCCCAGCTCCTCAGGTAGCGCAGAGGAGGAGCAGGGGACACGGGACGTCCCTGCCGTCCCGCTGGGACCAGCTGCCCTGCAGGCAGCCGTGTGCCCGGGCCGGGCCGGGCCGTTCCACCCTCGGCCGTCTGCGACGGGGCAGCGCTGCAGTTACCGAGGGTGCTCGTTGGCTGCAGTCGCCGTCTTCACCCAACGTTGAAAGCACTGTTTGTCTTTGGGTCCTGACAGTCATTTCCAGATATTTTTTTTTCCAGAAGATTTCTCCTTTTCTTGATGATGGAAAGCGGTAATAAAATGCTGCAGTGAGCAAACCACGTATAGCTTCTTTTTGTTAGTTTTAAACATAACCTATTTTTATCTTATATAGCATGGAAGGAAGGGCCGGTTCTATTTATAGTTTATGTTTATTGTAATATTTCGATGGGTAGGAATTCCGTGTACAAGGGTCCTGGCGTAGCCATCGTAGTGCACTGCTCCCACACTAACCCGCCTCGAGCAGCGCACCTCTCACACGGGCAATGATAAAGCTTGTCCCCGTAGCCAAAAGGCTTTGGGAGGAATAATTAGTAATTATTTTGTAACAATGTTTTTCTAAAGGACTATTCAAAAAATGGATCTGTTATTCATGGCGTTATTTTCATCTAAATACTAAAAATACACTAGAAACTCAATTTTGTACAAAAATACAACTGACATGAATTAAAATGAGTATTGGAATCATAGGATCCCAAGGAAGTGTTTTAAAACTCAGTTGTCAGGACATAATACTGTTCTACTGAGCCATATAAATTTTTTTAGAGTACTTTCTCTTTGAGGCTGGCAGGTAATGTGATTTCTTGTTAATTTAATCTTTATTTTCTACTATCTGAAAAGTTCGAATTGCTACCTTTCTGTAAGCTAATAATTTATTAAGATAATTTGATTAATAAGATCCAGTACAAGAATGCTCAGGAGCCCACAGGTGGGCACTGCTCTGTTCAGAAGCGACTGAAGGAGCCAGGGAAAAGCATTCACCTGATTATTTTTCTTTGATTCCTTTCATATATTTATTATTAAACTGTTTTTTTTGTTTGCTTGCTTGCTTTCTTTTACATGTGAATAAAATGAACTGTCTTGTAGTGTACCACAAGTTAGGAAGGGCTTCAAATAATCTAAATCTTCTAACCCTAATGTTTTCCAGAATGTCTGTTTTACGAATGGCGTCAGCCCCAAATGGATAATGTGAGGTGCATCCTGTAGTTTTTACTCGACTACATGGAGGAGGAAGGGCTCACTGCTGCTTCGCCCTGCTGGCTCTTCAGCTCCTGCAAACAGTCTCGTGCTGCTCGTTCATATCTAGCAGAGGTCTTGCAAGTAGTTTCTGTCCCTTTATCTGAATGTCAAGAATGAAGAGGATGGAAAATCCGGCTTGGTTGGTGTCTTGATTTTGAATCATAAAATCCCAAATAGTTCTATTTTTTTTGCCTCTTTCTTTGCTGAAAAAAATCAAAGAATACCATCCTGCAATACTAGAGTCCTTTAACCAAGCAGCAGTTGATTTGAGGGACTTCCAGTGCTCTTTCTGGAACAGAGATAAGCAATCAGGTGTTTTTAATGTAAAAGCACATCTGCGTCCTGCCGATGTAGAAATGGACAGGGAACAAGTGACGCCACTCAGAAACCACAGTCAAATGACCACTTCGTGGCCCTTATCTTTCTTAACAAGTTTCACAAACTCAGATGGATTTAAGTATATTTTTAGTGGTTTTCTTTTTCTATTTCTTCCTTCCTTCCTTCCTGCCTTCCTGCCTTCCTTCCTCTTTCTCTCTCTCTCTCTCCCTTCCTCCCTTCCTTTCTCCCTTTCTCCCTTTCTCCCTTTCTTCCTATTGCAATGGACTTTATGATTGAACTGTCTCGAGCTGAAAGCTGGGCTACCTGTATAAGATCTGGAAAAAATACCTGGCAGCGTGAAAGCTTCTGGTGTTTTCACCAGAACGGACAGGTGCTAACATGTACTTACTTTTTGGTGTGAATATAGGGATGGCTCCTCAACTAAAGACAAGACAGAACGGGACGAGCGTGCGCTGGTCAAGAACCACCATTTTACCTTGCTCTTGTTACAGCACTTACTCTAGCTGCACCGTGCGAAGCCCAGGCCGCCGCTTGGCCTGGGCTCTCTGCACAAGCCGGCGGCGGCTCCCACGTGGCGGGGGAGCTCCGAGGTCAGGCTGCGTCATCCCGCTTGGCGCGGCGGCCGCCTCTGCATCCCCGATAGGATCGGCGGGAGCGGAGCAGTGCCATCCAGCCTAGGCGAAATGAACAGTTCTTAGGCCAATTTTTAACTGCTAAATACAGTCATTTTGAAAATTTCCTCCACAAAACAGTAATATTTAGATTCATAAACAGATATTAGTGAAACTTTTTTTTAATTTTTCTCTCACAGAAAAAGGTAGTAGTGTGAATATTCTGCCATTTTGAAGAAAATTATTAGAGATCTTTAGGGAATTTATTTGGTAATAGCTTTCATTCAGAGTCCTAGTGTGCGTTAAACGCTGGGTGGTCATTACACATTTGTTAATAAGGATTTAGCTAAATAGAGCTGATTAAATCTACATTAGTATTTCAGCAAAGTCAGATTTTGTTAAGTTCTAACCAAGAATCCCATTACTGCATAGTGACTGGACAAAAGTAGCTTGTACTATTTGACCCTTCTATCTCAAAAAATGAATTTTAGCCAATCATAACAAGATTAGAATCAAATCTATACACCTAATAAAAATCCTTTTTTAAAAGATGGATCTGACTTAACAGATTAGCAGAATATATACATATTTTTTCCATTATGGATTTGGATTTATGCTGTGTTGAACAAAGCTAGCAATTGCTGCTGTGTGCTTGGGTTGGAGGATGTGGGGAAGGTCTTATGCGTTTTTAGATATATCAGCTGCTTTTGATGTACCTTTGATGTGGCTGACTTGCGTAGTGCTAATCTATGGCATGGGCTGTTTGGTAACTTTACCCCATCCCTTCTGAGCACACTCACAGGCTGTTTTGGGATAAACGTATGCTGCATTTTGAGTCCCTGCATGTAGCGATCAGACTTGACCTCTTTTTTCTTGTCCCAAAAGCAGATAAGGCTGCTACCACGGAAAGGGAGACCATAGCCAGGGCTCCACCAGGCTGCCGAAACTTGTGCTGGCCACAAGGGAGGCCCTGAGGTCAGCACCGCTGCTCTCAGCTTCCTCCCACTCTGTTCCCTTCCCTTGCTTGCACCTTCCTTAGTGGCACGAATATTTGGGTGTTGAGCAACGAACTGAATTGGGAACTTAACCAGGTTAAGAACAGTTTTGGAAATAAAAAAGAATTGGGTCCAGATTTCCTCTGCTCTTCTTGCCTTTCCCTCCACTATAGTCAAAATAGCTGATTAAAAGCCAAGAGTGGTGGATTTACAAAGTAGGCTAGTATTATTTTTCAGGTGTGCCAAGAGGGGAGGCTTTCTATCTCATAGGCTAAATCGCACTGCACACACAGACAAAAAACTTCCAGTGCTCTAAAGCCACTTCCTTTGAAGATCAGTAAAAAAAATCCAGATTTTTTTCATAAATAAAAGGATGAATACATACAAAGTGTATTGACCAAATGTCAATATTCTATGAAGATTACACCAAACATCTTATTCATACTTCTTCTAAATCTAATATCTTTCATGTTTCTTTCATTCTTTTTTTTTTTTTCGGGGGGGGGGAGGGGGAGAGCACTTTGGCCCATCATTATCAATTTTAACCTAGAAAGTCAGGCCCAAGGAATCTCTAAAGGGAAAATCCCCCAATATTCAGAAATTACAGCTGTGCCTTGTGGGCCAGCAGCTGAGGATGACTCTCTGCAGTCATTCTGGTCTATATAAAATAGGAACCATAGAGATATTTCTGTTTCATCTGCAGAAATGTGTTGCCCAGGGGAAACTGTGGTCTCGTGCGCTGAGCACAGAATTACTGCTCAGCACTTCTGGTTCTTTTCCCAGCCCTACCACCCTTCACGTAGAAGCTGTGCTGCGTGGCATGACTGAACGAGAGCTTGCACTACAGTGGAAGACAGCGCAGCCAGGACACTGCGACCAGTTTTATTCACGCTTTTAATTCGTTTCAGAGCACAGCCCTCAGGTTTGTTTAAACCTGCCACTGCAGGGAGTTCAAGTGCACGCTGCTTTTGCAGTAAAATGAAAGAGGAGCATTTCAACAACCACTTAGTACGTCCAGCCACGAGGAAGTAGCTTCTTAAAATCACTCAGTTTCCTTTGGAGGACAATTCTTGCTCCACCCTTGTATTTATCACATCTAAAAGTGAGAATTGAAAAGCCTACCGTTTCCTAAAGGTGCTTCAGAGAGTCAGACAGATATGTGGCTGTGCAGAATTACTTTCCTCCAGGCTTTCCCGTTCCAGTGCAAACAGAAAGAGAATTAATGGATATGCAAGGCCTGAACCGAGTGCTAGCCCAAGCAAAAGCTGCACCTAGTCTTGACTGCAGCAAATACATTACACAGTACAAGGATTGCAATGAGGGAATTTGCCTCGCACTGCTGGGATCACCTAGTTACTCCAGCATCTCCCTTACTATTGCCACCTTAATGAATTTGTTTCATTTTAAAGAATGTTAAAAGCAGAGTTGCTATATTGTATTCATTTCTTTCCTTAAAAATGGACTTGTGCTGCCAAGCGGTGTGGCTGCTAGGCTGTATGTGCCATTATTTCTAGGACCCACACAGAGTAGAGCTAAATGAACTAATGGTTTGATTATAACATTGAACAAATTCAATTAAATCATTATACATGCCCGCTGCCTCTTGTAGAAAAGCTTTAAGCAGGGAAGGAGACTTACAATTTAAAATGACATTATACATTAATTTAAAAATCAAGCATCCAGTGAAGAAGTGTTATTTTTTTTTTGTATTTATATTGGATGTTTCTATTCCTCACTCTTTACTCTAAAGTGAGTTAATCCTTCTATTTAAAAAATCCCCCACTATCTCTTCTGTTAAATAATAGGGACTATAAATATTGTTTTAGATTGTAGCACACTTCAGATTTGAGCAATTATTAATTCTACTTGTCTGAGATATGTTTATTTTGCCCAAGAGGCTTTTGATGCAGAAGGCCCTTGCTTACTTCCCCAGTATTTCCAACTCATCATGTGTAACCCTAGAAAGTCACTGCTGCAATTTAGCAGCGCTGGGAATGGCATCTATCTCCTGGCTGAGGCCAGACACCCAACCTTTAGGTGGCTAAAAGAACCCTACTTACAAGCTCTTACTGTAATTTTTTAAAATTGATTGTTCTAGCGAAGTGGTGTAGTATTCTGGGGTCTCTCAGACCCTGAACCACCGAAATACCTCCCAGCTGAGAACCAGAGCAAGGTGCTGATTAGCCGTGTATGTTAAAAGCCCCGTGGCGCTTTTTGCCCAGGCTGAGAGTAGAGGGGTAGTTGCATCCACCGTTGCATAATGAAGACAAACATTTTGTGTCGTTATAAACTCTCCTGCTGTGAAGCACAAGCCACCCACTAAGTGCCTGGTTTTAGGAAGAACCCTCTATTACATAAGTGTTCAGTATGGGCGTTTCTTGCACCTGCCTCTGAAGCATCTGGTACTTGTCACCTTCAGAAGCAGGATTCTAGACTCGATGGACAACCAGTATGAGCCAATATGGCAATTTTTATGTAACCGAAGCCTCTTTGTGACATGAGAACATGTCACAGTTTCCACAGATCTATCTGCTGAGCTCCTAAGGATATTTAAAATGTATATTTTACATTCTTCCTTAAAAGTTCATTTTTTAAGCTTGATATAATGCAATATTGTAGGAAATTGCTATACAAATGTGCAAATGAGTGGGACTATATTCATATGTGTGACTGTGGGTGACTTTTAAGTAGATTGCTGTTCATGAAGAAGTAATGAATTGCTAGCAGAGGAAGTGGGAGTGCTATTACATAAGCTAGAGCTATCCAAGGATATCTTTAGCTTGTTCTCATATGCTTTGTGCATTTTTCCTTCCTTTGCAAAGGGCAGACCAGGTGTAACTACTTAACATTGGCCATATTTTACCCTAGACTCTTCAGCTCCTCCCCACGGTGTTTAGCTAGTGTTGATTCCTGGTTGTTTCCTCAAGCAGATCACACAGAGGCTACCAAAAAGCTTCTTAATAATTGGAGAGAATTTACAGAAGAGATCTGCATCTGAAGATTTTCTCATCTATAGGAAGGAAAAGGATATATACCTTTTGTTAGAATAACATTTTTTCCTGGTAAACTTTCTTCAAATCTTAGATAGGAAACCTGCCATCTTTTATGAAAATGTATTAGGCTATGGAATAGAAAAGGGTCTTGTTTACAGCAAAATATTTCCTTACCAACTCCTATTTAAATCTCATTGAAGTTTGCTAGAATTAAGCATATGCATAAAGCTAAGCACATTCTTGACTGCTTTGTGACTTTATGAGCATATAAACCTCTTGCCTATATTAAAACATGTCTAAGCTTTTCCTAAACAAGAGTCTTGTAGTGCACAGCAACATAGTGAAACATTTTAATATGAGACATTAACGATATCATATTTAATTGAAACTAAATGCTCTTTAAATATTTTGGCAGCATTAGATGCTGTATACATGTTACTTAGTAACATGTATTAATATTTGATATTTAATAATTTAAATATTTATTATTTTAAAGCCCATATTAATCTGAAGCTCTTCACCCAATGAACTTGGAGAAAAGCTCTCCAAACAGTTTCATCCAGAGCTGTGGCTTCCAAATGTATCAGTTCTTTGTCTTTTTCCTGATGCACTGATTGCAACTGTCACTGAGTCACACAGCCTGCTTTGGGCCTGCAGCCAATTTGATTACAACAACAATTGCGGAGCAGAAAAAGGTAGTCTTAGATCTCAGAGAAAACTGGATTCTGAAGGAAAAAGGACACAATAAAGCCATCTAAAAAAGGCCAGACTCAAAAAGTATGTTTGCACCACTCTCACCACTCTATCAAGAGATAAATTAGCTATTAATGGTGAAATCAATTCTTTCAAGACATCATAGACAGCTACAAATGGAAAAGATTTTGAAGCTGCCTGTAGTCCATCAGGTGTTAAAGCAGTAACTGTTAGTGCAAAGATATCAGGTGCAAAGGTTTAGTGGGAAATGCACCAAAATGAAGCGAACGAAAAGAAACTGTTAGTTATTTTTCTTGTATTTCAATAATATTTATTTGTCAGTAAAATCATGACTCACCAATTTTCTAGAAATTCTTGGCACCTTCAGGTATAAAATATTTCAGATAGCCAATAATCCTTCTCTGCCTCTGATACAGCCTATGAATGCATTTGTGGTTTTCTTTGGTTATAGACTATTGGTATCTCAGACAGAACAACTTTGTGTCCAGTTAATGCACACATGTCATTCTCCTGAGTTGTTTCCAGCTGAGAAGCTCAGAGTTTATATAGTAAGATTTTTTTTTCTTAGTCCTAAAGGCTTGATTTTGGCATTTCTATGAAAGAATTTCACTTCATCTCTGTTGCTCTGGTCCTCGAAGTTATGTAGCATCTTCCTCTGTTAGGATCACTTTGCTTTGCCAGTGCATCTCCGCACCACGGACGTTATTTCTGTGACATCCACATGCATATGGATGCAAGTCACACTCATCCCAAGACCAGCGCCTGAGGAGCCCCACTGGTTACCTCACTCCAACTTGATGTTTTTCTTTCAACAGTTGGTGAAAAGTGTGCACTCTGTAAGCTGACGTGTAGTGTGGTGCAGACCACTGTTTCTGCGTGCATTTTTTTTTAACTGAGATTTTTAAATGTATTTTGTGGACACAAGAGACAGGGACAGGGAAAACTTCTTCTCTCATTTCAGGCCATTTCAAAATTTCTGCCCAGGTGGTTAAGATTTGCAGCAATTCCCTGGTTTATATGAGAGCATTTTAATGGTATCAGAACAATTAGTGGCACACGATTAACATAATTAACATTCATAATCAGATGAAGTGGAACATAGGGCCTAATTTTGATGCCTCATTTGATTTAGAATTCAGATTATGTGGTATCCAAAAGCTACTGCTTGTCTCCTCTTTGATCCAAGTTTGAATCAGAACTGTTCAAGTCGGGATAAGAGGCTTTGTGAGAAAGAGGCTTGTCAGGCTCATTCAGCTACGCAGATTCACACGCAAACACCTTGGGAGAGTAAGGTAAAAACACAGGTCAGTGTTCCCGTGCAGCCTCCAAACCGCAAAGCTGCTTGCATCAGAACTAGCAACAATTTATATAATTCTCTACAGCTTCAGTAGACAAGGCGAGACATAAAGCCTAAACTAACACCTACTATCTGCTTTCTCTCATTGCTAAGATTGTAAACTCTTTGAGGTAGGGCTAGCTTTAAGATTAATCTTTGTTTCCATAGCACTTCGCAAAATAGGGTCTTATTCTTATCCCGCTCTTTTGTAGGAAACACCATTTATGAAGGAGCATGATGAAAAATGGTCCTATTGTCAATGAATTATGGATAATATTGTTTCACATATTTTGGAAAATATATGGATAATATATGGATAATATATGTTTCATATATTTTCATAATATATGTTTCATAAAGATTTTTTTTTTAATCTTCCACTGGAAGTAATAAAATAGATGTATTTTCTGCACAAAGAGCAGCATTTGGTTAATGTAAATGGCATAATTCAAAAATACACAAAAAATGTAATCAGATTTTAGAAACTATTTTTAATTCTTTCCATCATGCACACAAACTGCAGCATGTTTGATATGAAATTCCTAGATCTCTGATTTGTCTAAGAAAGACAAAGGGTTTGAAATAATATTCTTGATTTTCTGCCTTTGATTAAAATGCTTTTGCATAGCTGAATTGTTCAGGTGTAAATTGTCTGTGTGTGGGAGGGTGAGACAGAATTGCTTCTCTTCAGCCTAATTTGCCTTGCAGTACAGCAAACAGCATATTTTCCTTTATGAAATGTGTGGTAGTCAAGCAGCATACTGCTCCTCTTGTGATCTGGAATACTGACAGAGTGTTTCCAGTTATTCATTCTAAATGGAAAATGTAGGCAAGCACAATACAGAACACATGGCTGGAAATGTGCTCTGTGTTTTTGGTGAAATTCCTCCATCACTAAATCAATCTTCTCCTAGATGTCTGGAAAGTGCCATTGCTTTTTAGCTTTCACACATGCACGCACATTCACAGACTCTTGCAGGTAAATCCATTTAGATATACACATGTATGTGCACACATATGCATATGAACACATGCCTCACTCGTGCCTGAAAAATGAAGCATGTAAATTAACAGATATTCTCAGCAGTTTTGCTTCCAAATATTACACCTACTAGTGAGGCTTCGATGATGATGGCATCACAGTATCTACAGGGCTCTGTTGCATTAGCCACTGAACATACACATAGGAAAGAAAAACACAGTAATGACTGAAGGCCAATAGTGTTTGCACACAGAGCGTAGAGGCATCTAAATTCTTTATCTAGTTGATGTGAAGAGCAGATACAAAGGAAGATATAACTGAGGCACCTAGATCAGATGCCCAAAGTTATGGACTGTGTATTCTTCCCTGTTGTGATTTGCCCAAGGCTGTACTGAGTCTCTCTGGTAACAGCACAAATTGATTCCAGATCTTTTGATTTCGGTCGAATATATTCACCACATTATTATTCTACTGTTACTAGGAAATGTATACTTGAAAATGCTAAGTATTTGAGAGCAAAATTTCCTTGGAAGTCAATGGGAATAGCCACTCATTGAGATACATTTCATTGAAAATTCTAGTCAATCCAGTGTGTAATAGCTATTGTAAATGCAAAAACACTTTTTTTTTTCAGTCACTTGACTACAAAGAAACTTGTTGTTCACAGGACACAGATTACACAGAGAGATGCAAGGGTCATCCACTGGAAAGCTTTGAGGATTTTGTTCAAACTCTTGTCTGCTTAGGTTCCTGCAAATTAAGCCCTGAGATATTATCTATTTGCTTCCATTTCTTTCAGGAGATAGCATAGTTTGCCATAATAGAACGATCCATATTCTTTGGAATCTTTTGAAGTGTATGATATTACATCCATGGATGATTTCCATATTACTGCTGTCAGTACACAAAACCACAGAATGGTTAAGGTTGGAAGGGACCTCTAGAGATCATCCAGTCCAACCCTCCTGCTCCAGCAGGGACACCCAGAGCACGTGGCACAGGGTGGCATCCAGGTGGGTTTTGAAGATCTCCAGAGAAGGAGACTCTACAACCTCTCTGTGCAACCTGTTCCAGGGCTCTGTCACCCTCACAGTAAAGAAGTTCTTCCTCACATGGAGATGGAACTTTCTGTGTTTCAGCTTGTATCCATTGCCCCTTGTCCTGTCACTGGCCACCACTGAGAAGAGTTTGGCCCCATCCTCCCCTACATTCTCCCCTCAGGTACTTGAACATGTTGATCAAATCTCCTCTCGATCTTCTCTTCTCTGGGCTAAACAGGCCCAGCTCGCTTAGTCTTTTCTCATACGATAGATGCTCCAGTCCCTGTATGATGTTTGCCACTCTACACTGGACCCTCTCTAGAAGCTCAATGTCCTTCTCTTACTGGGGAGCCCAGAACTGCACCCAATACTTCAGGTGCAGCCTCACCAGAGCTGAGTAGAAGGGCAGGGTCCCCTCCCTCAACCTGCTGGCAACGCTCCTCCTGATGGAGGCCAGGATCCCATTGGCCTTCTTGGCCACGAGGGCACATTGCTGACTCATGTTGCCTGTTGTCAACCAGGACTCGCAGATCCCTCTCCTCAGAGCTGCTTTCCAGCAGGTCAACCCCTAATCTGTACTGGTGTCTGGGGTTATTCCTCCCCAGGTGCAGGATCCTGCACTTGTCCTTGTTGAACCTCATGAGGTTCCTCTCTGCTCAACTCTCAATCCTGTCTAGGTCACTCTGAATGGCAGCACAGCCCTCTGCATTGTCGGCCACTCCACCTTGTTTGGTATCATCCACAAACTTGCTGAAAGTGCACTCTGTGCCCTCATCCAAGTCATTGATGAACAAGTTGAACAGTCCTGGGCCCAGTACTGGTCCTTGGGGACACCACTGGCCACACGCCTCCAACTAGACTTGGTCCGATTTATCACGACCCCCTGAGCTCTGCCATCTAGCCAGTCCTCAATCCGCCTCACTGTCCACTCGTCCAGTCCACACTTCTGGAGCTTTGCTATGAGGATGTTATAGGAGACGGTGTCTACCTTGCTGAAGTCAAGGTAGACAACATCCACAGCTCTCCCACTGTCCATCCGGCCGGTCATCTCATCATAGAAGGCTATCAGGTTCGTCAAACATGACTTTCGCTTGGTGAATCCATGCTGACTAGTCTTGGTAACCTTCTTTTCCTTGACATACCTAGAGATGGTCTCTAGGATGAGCTGCTCCATCACCTTTCCAGGGACGGAGATGAAGCTGACCGGCCTGTAGTTTCCTGGCTCTTGCCCTTTTTGAAGACTGGAGTGATGCTGGTTTCTTCTAGTCCTTTCAAACAGAATATTTTCAAAGACTAGCCACTGCATTTTGCAATAGAGAACTTGGATACAGCACCTGGCAATATATATATTTTTCTCTTTTTCACTTAGTTTCTTTAGTCAACATTGACAGTAAAAACTAATTTGGACTTCTAGACTGTGATTCTGGATGGCCTACTATTCCTTTATGTGTTTTTAAGTGCTACAACCTATGAATCTTTTGGACATAAAAGTTCTGTCTTCCACCCTATCTCTTTTCTAATAGATGTGGCTTATATTCATACTACTAAATATGCATGTATTTGCCTGTGAACATATTCTTCTAGATCAAATAAAATATGCTTTTGATGACTTCTTCTGCCCAATCCAGCAGTGCAAGGGACATTTTGGGGTGAAATACATTGTTAGCACTTTACAGTTTTGTAATAATTTTCTGTCAAAACACTCCATTGATCTTAGGATCTAGATATAAACTAAAGCAGCCCTGAAGCAACTTGAGCCTGGGACAAACAACTCCAAGACTTGGGGAAGGCAGAAGGAGCAACCACTCTGCACTATTAGTGCTTGGAACATTTCAGTTAGATTCAGCTAGATCTTTCTACAACACTTTTCCCTTCCTCATATATTGTCAGTGCTATTGATTGTTTATTTTCCATTAGTACCAGAGTCATAATCAGTGGCTTTAAGAGTTGATGAGCACCTGACTTTTACTTTGAGATTGCCCCAAACTGTCAGACTGTGATGGCCTTGACCATACCTCATTGCTTAAATATATGCTGCCTTACTGTATGGTGATAACTTATGTTGAGGAACATGTGCTAGAAGCTCTGTCATCAACTTCTGAGAACAAATCCTCCAGGAACTGTTCTCTTGCGGTCTGCTGCCCTTGCTATAGCTCTTGAAACACTCATTGTCAAATCTACCAGTTAAACTTTTCCACAGGCTTTTGTGACTTGCTCACAGATAGGGTGAAGAAATGTGAAGTCCAAGAGTTGATGCATGCAGTTCTTTCCCTGTACTACAAAAATTCTTCAAACGTAAGAGAGAAAAGGCAAAATTCATAGACAAGTCAAGCTCTTGTGAATGGAGAAAGATTTCAAAAATGCTGCTGTAAAATTATATACAGTTATGATCAAAATGCTTTCATGGTAGTTAACAGAAACACACAGTATATGCTGCTTTCAGATTACTCACAGAACTGTTGAAGAAGTCCTGATGCCATTCTTAGAAACAGGTCTGAGAACATTCTCTTTGCTGTATGAGCATAAATAAATACTACTTTATCTGAAAATCCACAGAATGCTGGAGCCCTTTCTACGCCACCCTCAGACTGATCAGGATACTCCATTCTGTGATTCTGGATGAATCACCAAATCTTTCTGAGTGAAATCATTACTATCTGACAACTATCATCCTCATAATAGAAATGATGCTATCGGCTCTTCTCATTGCTGACTGAATAATCCCCCTCTGGAAAGAACAGTCTTTGGTATCAGGTTATACAGAGAAGGGTCAATGTTCATCAGCCAATGTGATGAACAACTATTTTCCTCTAATTTTATTTTATTTTCTCTTGCTGATATTACACTTTTAACATGAGAATGGATAAGTAATGGTTATTATTCCTGTGGAGGCTCTTTAGAGGAATCATTGTTCTCAGATTGCATCTTACAAAGTGTGGTTAGCATTTCAAATAAAATTCCTTTCCTGATCACTTTCTCTGCAGAAAATATTTAAGGAAAGATGCAACCTACAGGATATGACCCCTTCAACTCATATTTGTATCATATTTGACTCATATTTGTATCCATTTGAAAGACGTCTTTCTAAATTTCAAAACTGCCTCTGAATTGGATTCATACCTCTCTGATTTCATATTCTGTTCTTCTAATCTGTTTTACCAGATTAAGGTTTTTCTCTCTCCTTTTTCTGCACTTTTTCCCTTCTGTGAATTATTCTTTCATATGTATGCTAGACCTGTAAATCTCGTTTTGCTCCAAAAAGTGTTCTGTAATTCTTATAGGAAAATTAGAACTGGAGAAAATAGGAGTAAAATTGTGAAAAAGTTACAAAATTTTAATATTTTCTTAGCCGCTTCACTGGAGAACTTCATTTCTACTTTAGACACGCTTCTTCTGTGTGTCTATTTCTATTATTGACACAGTATATAAAACATGATATATAAAATTATCAGCTATTATAATGCAAAAAATGAGTTCCTAACAATCATAAAGAGAAATTACTTCTTCACAAACAATCTGAGTATGTAACCTTTGTTCACTAAGATTATCATGTACACTAATGTTCCATAGGCTTTTTGCATGAAGAGGCCAGTAAAGCCATGCAACCATGCAATGCAGAATATTCCTATGAGGTGTCTATGTATCTATCCTTTTTTTTTTTTTTTTAACCCTTTCTATATTCTTCTATATTCTGACTTATAGCACAAAGTCCTTAACTCTTCCTGCATACACTGCAAATGAGGAAACTGTATGGGATCATATTTGCCTGTTGCCATTTTCTTAATGATGTCATTTATATTTTTTTTCACATTTTGTAAAATTTACAGTTCTGGTATTTTTCACACAGGAGAGCCAGCTACTAGAAACTGTTCAAGAGGTAGGGAAGAGAGACAGGGACAAAAGGCAGCAACGTGTGCCCGCTTTTCTTCCTCTGCGGGCGAGCACTGTTGTCGATCCTATCTGAGATCAGAACGCACGCACAAACAAACCTACATGTGCAACCAATTTCATCAAAGGGATGGGGAGGGGTGACTAGAACAGATAAAATGCTGAAACCATACAATGCCACAAGAAATAGCATGGGGCTGGGGGCGGAGGGGGTAAAAAATTCAGTCCATATGGTCTAATTAGTGATGTTCGATGCCTTTGTCATCTGCAAGGCACAGGAAAACGTAACGGGAAGCTTGTCGCCCTGGCTGAACTTTCAGAAAGTTGCTTTCCCCACATTTCTGTTTAAAGATTGCCAAGCAGTACTGCATAAGAATATTTTCTTATTTTAGGAAAGACTGTGCCTTCCTGTCCCTTCCAGGTGCAGCCAGATAGAGGTCCTGCCTATGGGGAGAAGCACAAGGCGAGCGTGGGGAACGGTCACCGTGCAGGCCGCCTTGCCTGCCTGCGGTACCTGGAGGAGGGCTCTCAACAGCAGCATTTTCCTTTTAACCATGGCAAGGGTTCAATAACAAAACCACATGGCCTTTCTGAGAAACTTTGGGTCAGGTTAAGCTTCCTGCCAGTGGGATGCACCAGGCTGTGCTGAGCTTGCCCAAGGGAAGCAGCAGAAGTTCCCATGTTCAGGAAACTGGGCCAGCCAAGCGCTAGAAAAAGGGCCTTGCAGTTATGGAAAGCCTGTGGAATATTTTCCCACTGACCAGAGCTGTGTACTGTCTCCAAAATTCTCTCTCTGTGTCACACTATGAAATATGGGACCAGACTCTTTGATGCAGTTCAGTGGGGAATAGGAAGGAAAAGTGAAGAGAAAGTATAAAAAAACCAAGAGCTCATGAGTTTTATTTTATGCTATTGCTGGCAATTCCCATCAGCTAAAACTTTAACTTGGGAGTCGTGCAGCACAGACACAGCCTACAGGCTTTTCCTCAGAGCCCCTTTGCAAAGGCAGGGGAGCGGTGGGAAGACCTGCCTGGCAGGAGGTTGGATGTGCAGGCAGCAGCACAGTTCTCCTTCTCCAGGTTATCTCCTTGTTCTCCTGGTGCTTTATCATATCTGTGTGGGAGGTGTTTTTTACCACTATGAGAAATAAATTTAATTCACTTTACTCTTATTGCTCAAATGGGGTGAGACAAACGTATTTAATATCAGTGCTGGCATTTTTGGAAAGCTTTGTAGATTAAGTTTCCTGCTATGTTCAGAACTCTTGTCTGCTCAATAAAACAGTTTCTCCCTCTGCTCACCCCCCGGGGAATCATGATTGCCAATTCTCAAATCAAAATACACCAGCTTTCTTCCTTTAAGAAAAAAAAAGAAAAAAAAAAGAAGAAAAAAAGAAGCAGGTCTAGTGCCAATACTAATAAGCACATTTAGTGCCAAGCTTCTGCTTGGTTCAATTGCACATTTTAATCAAAATTTCAGAATTGAGCAAAGCATTAAGCACACTTCTCCCCCTATTCATTTTTCAGGGCATTCTCCAGGGTAAGTATAATGCAGCAATTGGCTGGCGAGTCTTGTGACGGAGGGACGGCCTCCCTCTCCCCCGGCACGGACACGAACACACGAATGGTGCGGAGCGTCGCCCTCCAGGGCTGGCCGGGGGTGCCCTGCAGGACGGGTCACTAGTGGACATCCCCACCTGCGGGCCGTGGCTTTTCAACCCACACAACTGGTCTGTACCTCAGCTTTACTGGTCACTTAAAAAAGATGAAGATTAGAGCTCCAGCAAACCTTTCAAAATCAAAGCAGGTGAACTTTTACCACCCAGATTTTTATCAGTTTTATGTTATTAGCTGACGATAGGTCAAATCCGTGAAAGGGCGGCTGGCTGTCCTTTAGTCCTCTGAAAATCGTGCTTGTATACAAGCTGCTTTCTGCACCTGCGTATTTCAGTGAGAACAATATGAATAGCTCTGATCAGTGCAGTGATCTGCGTTGTGCTCTAGAGTTGTTGAATTATTTGCCAATTTTTGTTTGCAAATCAAAGCTGTTTATTAGCCCTTCAGGAACACATTTGCCAAATCTGTATGTATACCAAACTCTAATTTTTAAAGGAACTCAGATAACTTAAAAATAACTACACTTATCAGTGAAAAAATAAGCCACAAATCCTGAAAACCTAAGCTAAGAATTTTATTCCTGTGTTCAAACTTTTCTAAGTTCTCAGGGACATTCAATAGTTGTGTGCGAAGCAGATAAAACTACTACCACAGTAGTGTGAATGCTTGCCCTTCCTTTGCATGAATGCATTAACAGTCAGATGTACACTGATCAGAAAAAATAAATCACATAGTGATATTACAGTGGATAAACATTGCAGAGAGGATCATATAATGTCTTCAATTTATTGAGAATAGCACGCTCTTTAGTTAGGTATAAGAATTTCAATGAGATGCATATGGCCTTATCATGCTAATACTGCACAGTTTCAGTGAACAGAAGGCTTGATTCATTAAAAATTATCTTGCTGAATAAAAGACTACTGCTAAATCTAAGTGTATTACAGAAGTACAGTACAGACTGCCTAAATTGTAATTCCACATTTCATAGAACAAGTAGGGAATTACTCTGCTTGTGTGTTATATTATTATCCTGAAACTTTTGCTTCCTAGCAAAAATCAGTCTGATTTTACTGGCAGTTGGCACAACAGGAAAACGCCATAAATGTAGGCTAGGATGTCCATGCATATCTACCAGTCCTCATTTCCATGTGTTTAGGTGTGTGTTGATATATATACATATCTATGCATATACATACAATAGAAGATGGAAAGGAATGTTGTAAGTCACTTGTACAGGAATAACTTAACAGTAACACCTGCAGACAAAGAGCATCCTACCTTAAGGCCAATGGATGCTTTAAATGCAACTTTGCCATCTAGAGGGTTTGTGCTGACAACTGGCCTAAACTAGCCCTGCTCCTACAGAGGAGGAAAAAAAAGTCTCTTTTCCTCTCCTTATACAGCTTTGGAGCAGCAGATTTGCCCCTTTATGCACAGGGGTAAGGCAGAAACCAATCTTTTGAAACCAAGGGTTTTGAAAACTGTCTAGTTTTGGTTAAAAGAGGGAAAACGAGCTATTCCATTTTACTTGTGAATAATAATAAAAAAGAAACAATGATACATATTGCAAAAAAATGCCATTTCAGGGTTTAAAAATACCAAGTCTTAAGATGTGACACTCAGTCAAGTAATATCGTCACTCAGTGCCCGACCAGCTGTGTTTCTGAAATGAAGCTATTCAAACTATCATGTTGCCTCACAACAAAAACATAACAGAGAGATTTTTTTTTGTTACTCTGATACCTGCTAGTGTCCTCAGCTTAATCCCCTTTCCTTCCTAAAGATCAGCATCTGGCTGCTAATGTCTTAGGTCTTATACTAAGAATGTTATTTTTAAGAGTTCAGGAAATATATCTTTAAAAAATCTGGAGCTGGCAACAAGCCTAATTCTAAACAACATTTGTTACAATACTTCCCTCCAACAAGAGTCCAAGAACTAAGCGTGGTTTTGGGATCCTGTAACCACAGCAACTATCCAGTTTCACTCTGTCAGTACAGTACAGGTCAGCTTCAGTCAGGTAAAACAGCTTTTCTCAGTTTAGGGAACGTGAACCTTTGACTATTCTCGGTGCTCAGAGAAACTCTTTGGTATTTTGAAAGATGACAGACAGAATAATGCAGAAAAGTCAAATTTAGACAAATGCAAAAATTTATTGTCACTCACCTATGCAAAAGATTTCCAGTACCAAAATTGTTTCCTGAGATGGATGGACTTAAAACTCTGAGAAATTTGGAAACTTGTCTCTATATTCACCTTTTTTTTTTTTTTTTAAGTTCCAATTTCAAGGATTCAACTTATCTTCCTCTCCTTTCTGTCCTTTTTTATTTACTTTTTTTTTCTTTTTTTGGGTGACAACATTGTGCAGTGACGCCATTATCTCACAGTGCTCTTTCTTTTCTGTACCCCTGCATCTGCAGTGTTATCAGCAATTCATGTGAGCATTTCAAGTTCTAAACTGGAGTATTTGTGCAATTCCTCAGGATTCCCTTAAGGGTTTCATGCACAAGGCACAGTGGATATAGGAGCTACTTTCAAACACAAAGTTTTTCTTATGCTCCTCTGATACTTTAAAGTATGATTTCCTGCTGTCTTTTTTGTAAATCAATTAAAAAGCAAATGAACTTTTCTGTTGCCTTGTCTTCTGACTTTTCTACTAGCAGCAGCACTAACAAAGTAGAAATGATACTACTAGCGAAAGACTAATAAAGTGAACATAGATTTTTCTAAGTGGGACTTTTATAAAGCTATTTCAGGACTAGTTTTTTTTTTTCATAAACATGGAATGTTTTACAGTGATTTACACTATCACTGAGTAGGGGGAGTATAAAATAACATCTCCAGATTTAGGAGTATTTTAAACTGGGTACTGACACTTGTGCAACTGCTGCACAAGAGAAATGACTGAAGCCCTTGAACTGTGAAAATGGATGATGCAGCAAACTATTACTTATATGAGTCACCACTATTTTGCTGAGTAGATTTTTGACCTTAGTGACTATTTGCACCATCCTGAAAAAGTGGCTTGAAGAAGAGCTGTAAGGACTCTTGCACTGCCTCCCACTCCCCTCCTTTGCACCCAAGGAATATGTACGGCCCCTATATATGGCTTGTCTGCATCTAGCCAGGAGATAATGCTCAAAGATAGATTTGTCTTACTGAAAAAACAACTGTATTTTCAGGTTCATTGTCTACCTAGACCATAAATAATGACTAGAGGACAAGGCAATCTACATTCAACGGTGTAGACATTTAGATGACCACAGTTTGCATGAAAAAAGGAGGACGAAATCCTAAATCTTGATGGTAGATGGTGCACCAACATAGCTTTTTTTTTCCTTTTTTTTTTTTTCTTTCACAGTAACAGCAAAGTAAGCTACTGTTGTGGTCTAACACACTAGAGTTACATTCATACTAGTAAACTGAATAGTCCCTTAGCCCATTCTTTGGCCCTAAGCCCAATTGGTCTGGTCCTACTAATACAGTTAATCTTCCTCTATCCTACCAAATCAAGGCATCTGTATGCAAACCACTACTGGAAGTGGTCACTGGCTGGTGTCGACTCCTAAATTATACCTAAGGATTACTTGGGTGTAATTCTGGGATGGCCAGAGACAGACTAATAATTTAACAGCACAGACAGCTGAGTTCTAGTGCTGGAACCAGTTTAGAAATAGGTAAATGGTCCACACAAATTCTGTATTAAAACAAACAAAAAAAACCCAACTATCTTCTGTGTGCCAGTTCGTTCTAAGACTCATAAAGAAACCCAGTAAAGGTAGGCAAGTCTGCAGCAATGAATCACCAATTTATCAGTGGGACCAAGCCCATTCCTACCAACCAAATTGATCACCTGGGCTGTAGAGCTCGTCTTTCCACTGACATCCTAGGTGTCGGACTTCCTAGGCACCTCACATAACACAAAAAAACCCCAAAAAGCAACAGAAAAAAAGCAGGAAAGGTTTTAAATACTTTTTAGGGTCACACTTAAGTGCCTACCTCTGAAAATTTAACCCTTTCGTTACAGAATAGGCATTTTAGAATATAAACAATATAGAATATAGTCCTATTTGTAAAAACTTTTCTGGAATGACCTCTATGTAAATTGATATGCAAAATAAATTGTGGCCTCTGTATTAGTAAAACTCACCAGATAAAATTGTGGCATTATTCTCAAATACAAATTTTCAATGGCAGTTCCTAAAAAGTTCAGTCCTAAATAAGAAACGTTTCAAAGGTTGCCTCCGAATAGAAACCAGGAATTTAGGTCAGTGAGACTCTGTGGCTAATTTGTTAGGCAAAATGATGCAAGCAGTCTGCAACTGAGTTACCACAAAGAAAAGATAATTAGAAGAAAATCAGCCTAAATCTCTAAGGTTGTATTTTTTATATTTGTGGAATCATTTATCCTTGAAAACAGTATTGTTCCATCTCAAATTCTTTGCTTTCTACCCTATTTACTTAATTGATAATGACCCACAGGTGCAAAGCAGATTTCATTCATTGTTTCTTGTTGAGTCATCTTGTCATAGCTGCACATTGCCTTTAAAAGTGGAGATACTTTGTGGCTAAAAAACACCTTACGAGTCCTGGGCTTAACTGTATGAACACACATACCAATATGAACACCTTCAAAATGCTCTGATACTTCTTGTATATTGTAGATCATGGATTAAGGGTGAAGAAATATGTCAGTTTTGCTGAAACTCATCAGTTTTTCATGCTATACATGAGCTAGAAGCATGTCTATCACTTCTGAATGGGTAACAGAAAGTGAGCAAGAGACAAGGTGAAACCTGAAGCTTCCAGCTCCCATTCTACTTCCAGGCAAGGGACGACGGAAAAGAAAAAGTGGACAGACAAGAAGCCTTTGATTCAGAGAAATTCAAGAACATCCTGGTCAGCTACTTAATCTCCAGACTTCAGACAATGATGAATCTGCTACAAAGGTGTGCACCTTCTCGCAGAGAACTGTTTATGCTAAGTCTTAGGGAAAGGAAAAGGGAATGTATCGTAACCACCACAGCTACTCTCTGCCAACCTGGGATTCTCTTTTGATAAAGCCTACTGTCAGTTAAACTGTTTTGTCTCACTGGGACAGTGCAGACCTAGTAGGCTGGCGCGAGGGTCTGTGTCTTCATATTACAGGTATAAAATTTAGAAATGACTCAAGCTACAGCATTAAGTAAGAAAAACTGATTGTGGCCTTCATAAATGCCACTTTCTGCTTAAAGAAGAAAAAGACTTTTGAGTTGATTAACTGTGTCAAGGAGAGATTTGGAAATACCAAAGAGTAAAAACCCCTAGCACTGCTCTAGTTCAAAAAGATAATCGTTAAGTAAACAGAATTTTCAAAGCAAGAGCTTTGCTCTACATAGCAAATAAGCACTTAATCAGGCATGTAAACGGAAGAGAGGCATCTCAGGTATTTTCTAAAGGTAATTTAGGGGCACTTAGGATTGCTGTTATGAGCTGAAGTCAGTAGGCCTGTTTGATTTAGAGAATTGGTCAAAAGATATATTTAAAAGTACGATTCAGGGTCTTTAGTGATGCACTGAAGAATGATTGTGATTCTGGAAATGCCAGAATTGCTGAAATGGTCTAGATTTCCTTTACCAGATTATTACCTCATAAAAGGCCTTTTCCTTTTTACTGGTTAGGCCCATGTTTGGGGAACACGGGAACATTTTTGCTCATGCACATTAACATCTGTTGCCAGCGCAGGTTAGGAAAGCTGCAGCCCTGGCAGAGCAGGAAAAGGGGCCTGGGATTTGCAGTGTGTCTGTGGCAGGGAAGCAACGACTGCTCGGTGCCCGAGGCTTCCGTCAGCACTGCTGCCCGCGGGGTCTGCGCTCCTGGCCAAGGCTCACCTGCATGGCTGGGGAGACGCTGGTTACGGGTACTTCTGCTGCAGTCAGCATCCTTCACAGAGATTAAATGCACTCCTGAAAGACTTGTTGTCTGGTAGGTACAGTTCTCTAGGCAAAACGCAACGTAAATTCACTCAGACAGCTGATAGCAGACACGAACACGAGCTTCTGACATTCCTGGCAGGCTCCTTAATAGGGTAAAATGTAGACTTTTCCCCCCATATACATATATATATATATATATATAATATATGGTGAGCATATTTAGAATAATTACATTAGTGATTTCCTCCTACTCTTATTTGAAAGTATTGTGACAAGAAAGTGATCTCAAAATTTGGCCAATTTATACTTTTTTCAAAATTGTAACATATGCATCAATAACAAGAAGCTAATTACAAAACTAATGGATTTTTCTTGTTAACCATCCATATTTCCAGATTGAAATAATTTGCTTTTAGAGATTGTTTTACAACTATATGAAAAGGTTAAATTCAATGCATAAATTCAAATAACCTCTGACATTCTACACATCTCTTCAAGCAAAAATATTTTTGAGCCAAAAGTGAATATCATAAAGAGCACTTAGAATAGACATAAATATTCTAAGCCAGCCTGAAACTTCAGCACATGCAATAAAAGAAATATACCACTGGTGCAGGATAATTCAGTGGTTCTTAAAATTACAATCTATTATAGTGTGCCAATCGTTTTCTAAATCTGCCATCAAAACCACATACCTCAGTAAGAGAACTTTTTAAAGAGAGCAAACCTGTTATTTTCATGACTTAAAGCCATATGGTTCCTATCAGACTTTCTTCTGTTGCATAAATTCATTTGTAATATTGAGGTTAATCCCCTACTCAGTGAATGCCTGTGAACCACACACTTACCCATCTGTTATCCTGTCTCAAATGAAGTGACCCTATTTACAAATATTTTGTTCACCTTGATTTTTAATTTTCTGAGTGCTACTTTCAGGCTACATTTCTCTCAGCTTTTATTTTTTATTGAATCTTCTGGTTTGCCTCCTGCAATGAACCCATGAACATGTGATTGCAATGGCCGCCACCACATGGTTGACCTGCTCTCAAAGTAGATTTTCTACAAATCGTGGCAAATGAGCCCAATTTAACAGGCTGCTTATAGATCACAAACTGTCCCTCAGAAAAGTTATTTTTGTTCGCATTAAGCACTTGTGCTTATCAATATCTAAATGTTTTATTACATTTTGCCATTGACTTTATTCTGACAAAAGCTAATTTTCTGACTGCATGACAAGAACATCCTCAGGTTGGCTGCAAACTTCTTTATATTATACCTGTATATTCTATGTTGAATTTTCATTCTTTTAAAAATATATTTTGGCAATGGTGACTTTCCAGTCACACACAGAGCAAAATAGGTATGATTGCTCTTTAAGGATGGGATCTTTTTCTATGTGTGAGTGTGTGTAGATGCAACCTTCTATAGTCCATGGCAATGTTAGCCCTTATAAAGACAACTACATAATGAGAAGAATTGGACATTGTGATGAGAAGAAATGTAAATCAATGTCATTATATGTTTCTAATGATTTACAGTTTTCAGTACATGCAAGTGGGAACTAAGTTTACATGCATTTTAAATAACCCAAGACCTATTGTTGTTTCCATTTTCAGAGGTGTTGCTGCTGTTATTATAGAAACTACTGGCTTTACTACCCATGCCTGTTTTCTTTTTGCTACATAGAAGGCCTGCTGACATTTCAAATGACAAATCTAGTCTCCGTCAGTACCCAAAAGAGGAAGCCTAGCTTTAGTGAACATGTCAAATGTTCTCCTGTCAAATGGAAATGGTATCTTTTTGGGCTAAAACTTCAAAAAGAAGAAAAGAAAAAAAAAAGATCTTGTACTAGCAGTACTGAGCTTGCTGCATATCTTGAACTCAAAGTCAGACAGTAACCTTCAAATCTGAATATGCAGAAGGTACCTTTACTCATAGGTCTCCCAATTCCTCCAGAGAAGGAAAGTTTGACATCTGAATGCAAACAGTTCTGCAATTACTACATGTCCATTAGACAAGGAAAAGCTCTGGAGAAAATAAAAAAGAACAAGTTAGGTTATATCTTGAAGTTAATGTTATATTTATTTATTCTCCCCAGTGCTCAAAGGAACTGGTGGGTAATACCACCATGAGCTACACAGATCATTTAGTGATTCTTCTCTACCCTGTTAGAGCTAAAGTGGCAAGGAGTCAGGTGTTCTTGTTTCTGTGTGTCTATGGACACAAGGCCACCCGTTACTTCGATGGACAAAGCCTACCTGAATGGCTGAAATTTTCTTGTTCTACTGAAACAATTTGCAGGGAAGAGTGGCACAGTCTCTGCAAATTTTCACAGACTTTTCAAGCTTTTAGTATGATGGACATACAAAATGAAAGACAGGATGAGGAAACACTAATGATGGCCTGTAAGGCAGAAGCTCAAGGATGAGAGAAGTGTAAGTAGAAGTGTAAATAAAAATAAGGGGTAAAAATAAAAGTAGAGGTTACATATTCCCACCACACTCACTGTGGCTTTTATTGTGCGAGTGCTGAGGGACTCCAGCAATGACACACATTCCCATTGCACTCACTGCTACTCAGAGACAGAATATAATAGGTATCTCTGCCCCAAAGAGCTTCCAATCAAACTATAGCCTAAAATTATTCAGTATCTTTACAGAAGACTGCTTTCTAGAAGAAAATTACAGTTCTTTGAAAAACTAGATAGGAAGACACAGGAGAATATTATCTATAAAAGCAAATGTGTCAGTGAAATGCTTTCACTAATTCCACTGCAAAAAGAACAAATCTATATTTACATCTTTTTCACATTGATCTCTTTATAGATTGTTATTTGCAGTTCTCAGAAAACACAGCCTTTCCCAGACCCCTTTTGAAAAAAAATCACATAATTACAGAACAGCACTGAGTAGTCTGTAAAGCAGAAGTACCCATCCTGTTCTGAAAAGTCGTGTATACATTTAGGACACTATATGAATCACCTTTATTATCAGGAAAGGAAGTGTCCAAATAGAAGCACATATCTGAAATTCACAATAAGGTCATGGAGGGCCACATAGATTAGTAATGTGAGGAAAAAGCACAATAAAATGGTTGTGTTAAAGTAGTGTACTCTTTACTACCAGTGCAACTATTGATCAGAAAAAATGTTATTTGCCAAAAACGCTTTTGCTCAAGTGATCTGGACACAGTTACAAAGAAACCGTGAATGACAATCTCGGCACTTAAACAGTTAACACATATTCGTTCCAGAATTTAGACAGCTATCTGGTGCAACTTGATGTATTTTGTAAGTATTTTCCATACAAAATGTCTCACAGAAGACTTCACAGCTGACTATCATTTGTATATGCATACACAAGAGGATACTGGTTGCAATATAAGCTGTATTTGGCATATGCAGACATGGTATACGCAGAAGTATATGATTTAGATCTACTGTAAAAACAGTCCTTATAAATAGTGGCTAATTATGAATTCATGAGGGTAACACTATAGACTATAAGCCCTAATATTTCAGTAAGGCATAATAGTATGTACATGCTCAGCTGTTACGTTTTATTGGCTTGGAGGCTTATGTGAAGTGAGAACGAGACAGTGTTTGTAGCACTAGGCTTTATGTGAAAGCAACAATGTAGAGTGTGACAGGATGTTGCTGCTCTAAATCCTCATCATTGCTTACATTTCTCAACATTAAAGACTATAAAGTGTCTGTTCCGTGCAATATTTTAATGTTAGTGAGAATTTCTTCCTAAAAATAGAAAGCAAGAACTAAGCACAAGGTATCATTATGAAAAAAAAAAAAACATCCTACATTATCAGAACAGGATGTTTTCACAGCACCAGAGAAGCTGAACAAGAGAGAACAATGCCATTAACTGCTGCTTCGCAGTCAACAAGAGGCATGAGTATGTGATATGATTGCATGAAGTATGTAAGCACAGCATTCCTTCAATAGCAGGAACAGCAGAAATAAAGTGGCACTTGTTATACCAGTATGAAGAATAATCTCTTTTCCTTCCATCTTTTACTAGTCCTACAAAACTGGCATTTTCTTCACGGCAAATTAGCAAAGCTTGCTGCTTCTTGCATGCTGTATAGCTACAGTGTGAGACAGATACCTTCTATTTAACATTTATGCTTGTGATCTCTCTGTTGTGATTGCCAGTTGTGCAGCCGAAGACTCATTCAGAGCCTTATAGCTTAGCATTGGTAGTCAGGGCTCTGCTAAGACATGAGCAAAGTATTCTGAATCAGCAGACTTCAGTTTGTCATTGTGAGTCTCTAATTGCCTGATACCAATATCTGTACAATTCCTGTTTCCAAGACTTCCAGATCTCTTGTTTCAGGATCAGAAGAATTTTTGCTCATACTTGAAATCTTTCAAGCAGACAGCTTGGCTTCTGGATTGCCAGGGGCATTAGGCAGAAATCTGCTGAAAATCTCTGCTGAAATCAAGAAGTTCTAAAGGGATGAAAGAGCCTTTGATCTGGAAAACTTTCCTAATGAAATGAAAGAGATGTCTATTCAGTCAACTCAGAAAGTCGATCTGACAGTCACCTGCTCTTTGAAAAGGGTAAATCTGATTCTGAGCTAAGTCAGAATCCAGCTAGCTTAAAAGATTTTAATCTTTTCAATATTTATTAACAGGGACTGACAGTTTCAGTCTCTGTCAACTACAAGAGGTAGTGGCCATCAAGTGACCACCTTAGCAGCCAAGTCCAAAACAAACAGAATGGGTAGCACACCTGTGGAAGATGCACCAAAGGCCACAGTGGGTGCATGAAGTTCTCAGGATTTCAAGGAAATGTTTCTTAATTGTAAGAAAGATCCACTGGAGGTTTACTAAATGGAAAGTTCAAGCTGAAAGTATCAAGAGGCCATGAAATTGCTCGAGAGGAAGAATCAACCATGTCTTGTTCTTGTGCATATAGTTATGGACATTGTTGGAGATACAAAATGGGGCTAGATAAACACTGGTTCTGAAGCAATAAGGATCTTCTGTTCTTTTGTGAAAGCCCGAATTACAAATTGGTGGAGTTTGGGCTCTTCCAAATACCGGGGAACTTCTGTTATATCGTCAGCCTTACTTCCTCTGTAGGCATTGCTGTTGGGACTACATGGACCTTTTGATCTAGTGTAGCTGTTCTCATGCTCAGGAATAGCAATCCAATTCAGGACACTGCACTTTCAGTCACCTTTTATATAAAGACTGTTTAGAGACATATTCAAGGATGTCCTATTTTTCATCTTTGAAGTAATCTGTGTAATTGTTCCAGAAAAAGAAGAAGTAAAAACCAGATTGCTTAGGATAGTGACTGTGAGTGTGGCTTGATTCATAGCTGCAGAGCTTTGAAATAACCTCACAATTCATAGTTTCACAGCATGTAGGATCAATACAGTTGGTCTTAAAAATTTTAAGACAAATTGTTTATATGAATGAGCATTTTGTCTTCAGACAATATCTTTCACTCTCTTTGCTGTACCTATGATCCCAAATATCTACTTACTGTAGGATTTAAAATAAATAAACTGAAGGATAATAAAAAAGATGCAGTAGGCCCTTTACTTGATTTCCTGAAAATACAGAAGTGGCTTCTTGGTGGGACTTTCCAGACGTATGTACTCAAGTCAGTTTTCTCTGAAACCACAAAAATGTCTCAGAGTTCATGCCTGTTTGTAATCATACATTTTAGAACATTTATGATTCTCTGTTACTCAGAACTTGATGAAATATTACAGGAATGTGTGCTTCATTTTTTAATGCTAAAGCTAAGAAAGGATGACTTTCAAAATATCTGAGTCAGGCATCCAAGCCTTGTCTGAAAAGTGAATTTTGCATCCAGGACCTAAGTCCCATTGAAAACTAGAGTCATGTATTCATGAGAGGTTTAATCAAGCAAATAATTGTTTTAAACAATTAACTGGGACCATTTTCATACTGATACACAAACTGTCACCAACTAAATTTGTAGGAAGAAAAGCCTTTTTCTACCCATGTTAGTACCTCACAAAAAAAAAGTAAAAAAAAAGTATAGAGACATTACCAGAATAGAAATTAAAAATATACTTTTAATAATGTCAGACTTGATTTTTCACTGTATTCTCCACTGTGAAATCTACTTACATCTGGCACAGAAAACACAGTGAGTGTGAGTAAACGGCTCTTTCATTTTTTTGTGTGTATTTAGCACATGCATTTATCATTTTGCAAGAAGGCACAAAGAATGCTGTTGAACACTGTGGCCAAGAGGCAACTAAATTAAGTGGCAGGGATTCTTTAGAGTAAATGGCATTGCTCACTAGCAAGTGTCTGTATTTTGAGTACCTGCCCTCTAGAAGTTCTTGTCATATTGACCCAGTGAAAAGAGTTCCTGGATTCCTTTAATGAAAATCCACTGAGCTAAATGGGAAAAAGGGAGAGACCAGGTAATACAAGGCTATACTGAGGAAGCGCAAGAAGTAACACTAGTAGGAAATATTAAAATCCCTTAATCTAAGGGAATTGGTATCTGATTTTATACATATATGATACAAAGAGTAAATTTCTTTATTACTGTAATTTTCAACTGGATCATACAAAAGTTTTTTTTTTTGTTTTTTTTTTTTAAGTGAGGGAAGGATGGAAAGAAGGAAGGAACTGTAATTCAGGAAAGTGATCCATTATTTTTTTTTTTTTCTCTCAAAGTAGTATAAAGGAAATGGCAGCTGAGAGTAAGAATTAAGTCTAAGAAGTTTTCAGGAACTTGCATGGGGACTGATCCTTGTGGATGAATGTGCTTCTTTTTTGGTACAGTTTACTGAAGGAAGATGTTAAAGCATAGTCATTTATGGCTCTGAAAATATATACATTTTATATACATAATATTTTTCTTGCATTCATTCTGCTATCTTAGCTCTTGACAGCTGCTCTAAATCCCAATTAAAAAAAACAAAACAAAACAAAACAAAAAAAAAGATTTCAGGTCTCAAAGCATTTCTCAAAATATGGCTCAGATCTTTGGTTATTTACTCATACCTGTACCTGGCACAGAAATGATCTAGTTCATCTCTAGTTCATCTATGAGATGAAAGACAAAAGATGGCTTAATCTGAAATTCAGTATATTTTGCACTCTCTTTTATAAAATAAACATTTGTGATAATTAAGAAACATTATTATTATTATTACCTGCCTCCAAAAGAATATGGTGCAAACGCTTCTCTTCTAAAATGAAAAGGACACATTTTCTTAAAGTTGCAATGGAATAATCACTAAATCTTATATATTTTTCAGGGATATCTTGACAGAGCTGTGTAAGTTTTCAACAACTATTGACAGGAAAGCAGGTGCACCAATGAATGCATGTGAGTAGTGAGGTTAACACAGAAGTTATTTTTAAATACAAAGCTTTGAAAATATTAAAAGTGCAGCCTAACAATATGTAACACACCTCACAGGTTTCTAGGAACCAAGCTTGTGTGCTTCTTGATATATCTTGCATGTCTTCCAAAGAGCAAGTATTTCTGTAACTAAACTATTTCTATTAGTGACATGTATTTACCATTTTATGGAAGGGCTGTCACAATGTTGCAGGAAGGCACAACTGGATGCTATCTGCATACGTGATGGCGAAATTTCTCCCTCTGCATAAAAGATCACCCCCATATTTTTTTGATAATGTCTACCAGTGGCTAGATAGTGGAGCAATATGGAGTGTCCCAGTAAAGATAAAGTCTTATCATCAACAGGTTGCATGCTCAGTCCTGACAAGTTAAAATCAAGATTTTATTTCTCTGTTACGTAAAGTGCAGTCAAGTTCAGCTATATTTTCCTATATAAAATGGATATGAAGAGCTGCCAGACTAGAGGTTCACTTTGATAACCAAACACTGAAATTCCTAATGAGTTCTTGCTCAGTTAGGTTAAATTTGTGATCAAGACAGATTGGGAAGTCTTTCTTCAGGGACAGACAAAAGGGCAGACAGATCTCTTGGGGCAGTCTGAGGCAGCTTCTAATGGACTGTTCTTGTAGCTAATTCTGTGAATTTGTAGCTATCCCTTTCTGCCTGGACTTTACCACCTTGCTGGTGGGTCTTCTTGGTAGCGGTTGTAGAGGTAGCTAAAAGGACTACTATGTTTCTGGTCTGCATTATCTTCCTCTTAGAGTTTTATACAGAAATCCAGAGAGGATTGTGATTCAGAGAACAGCTGCTTCCTTGATTTGCCTCTTCCTGTTCCCGCTCAGAGCCCACGGTACGTAAGCAGAAGGGCGTCTGTGGGGTCACGGCAGGGAGGGGTGGAAGCGATGCCATGAAATGAGCACTGCTTTTCTGTGAACACAGAGAGTCACTGAGGAATCTGGAGTCAGGAGGAATTTTGCTTGACTGTATCTCTTAGGTCACTGAGCAGTGTCATAACTCCAAAGCCAGGAAGTGTCATTTTACTTAACATGATGTGCACTGTGAAATATTTCTGAAAATTCTTCATGCAATTAGTAAGGAAGTGTACCCTAATTGTTCAGATTTAGAAATTGGCTAAAAATCTTCAAAAAATGCAGGATAAAATTTGTATCCAACTCAGATATAATCTCCCTCTGCTTCAGGTATTTGACTACCCTACTATTCAGGGTATTTGACTACCATTTGACTACCCATGGTAGGCAGAATTGTTTCATTTAGCTTTCTATATAGAGCCTGTAGGTTAGGAACTGCAGACAGTACTCTGTAATTTTAGTGATTGTTGTCTGTTTACCATAATTACAGAGGTATTTTAAACTTACACATTTTGTTGAAGGCATAATATTAGGGAGGGAATAGCAACAGAACTTTTTGAGTAATCTGTTATTGTGGACACATCCTGAAGGCTAGCTGATGCTATATTTAGCCAAGATGTGGTTAACTGTAACTAGACCAAGGACTTTTTCTCTCTCTTTTTTTTTTTTTTTTGTATTTGAAGTTGCAAATACTGCTGATTTTTGCTTCCTGAAATGGGTCAAATAAAAAAAAAATCTCAGTTTTAATTAAAATCTGTGTACACCCACACACACACACACCATTATTTTACCTTTTCCTACTTGTAAATTGTTTCTTATTTCTGTACCTCAGTTTGATTTGGTTAAGTTTCTTTTGAAACAAACTACCTGAAGATTAAAAAATAATAATTCAAAGCCATAAACAATATGCCTTTTGCTAAGGATGCATACTAAATATATACTTTATATCCATATATTAGTGTATGGATATTAGCATATACACCCACACATATCACCTTATCCTGTTTGGGAACCCGATCCTGTTCCTTCTCAACAGAATGAAAGAGAGCATTGTAAAGGAACTGAAGGAAAAAAAGCACAAAAGTTACACAGCATTTCAAATGGTAGGTCTTTAAAACAAGACATATACTGCTTCAAAATACTGTTTTCAGAATGGTAGTATGATTGCAAAGATACGATTTATCATTTTAAGTTAAGCTGTGACTGTCATAACCCCCTCAGTTTTGTGGCCGCTGTCAGGACTAGCAGCAGGTGCAGCCTCTGTGCTGGGGAGTTCAGGAATTCCTCTCGTCGGGCTCCCAGAGCCCAGAGACACAAATGGGTTGGAGAGGAAAGAGGATCATGCTGCTTCCTACGCACAGGACAAGTCACTTGGTAAATGACAGGCATTATTTGCAGTAAGATAGGTGAGCCGTGAAAAAAGTTGAGCCATGTCATTAGTTTCAACATTTTTAGCCTCCACTGAAACAAATGATTTTGAGCTAAGGTTAAGATGCCGTTTTTATGAGAATACATTTATTGCACTGACGCCACAAAGGGACCCTGAAATTTTGTGGCTAAGGCTTATTGAGACATATGATTAATAAACAGCTTTATAACTCTGTTACATGTGCCTATATGCTTGCTTATTACTGTAAGTGTTTGGATTTTTGACAAACAGCATGTTTGCTCTCATTTGCAAAAACTAGTTTTCAGAAACAGAATTGAAGATCTTGAAACTTAGAGAAGTGTTAATTTTGCAGTCACCAGTCACTCCTTCCAGATATTATTTTCCCCAGGTTTTTAATAAACTCTCTGCAAGGAACTGCAATTCCTGCTTCTCTACCAGTGGAATGGTTCACGAGAATGCTTCCTAATCATCCACATCAGGCAAATGAGGAGGTTAATTCAAATGTTAACTAAATTCCTCTGTCTTTTTTATTTTTTGACACAGCCAGCTAGGGGGTGGTCCAAGGAATCTCTACTAGCAAGCGGTCAGGATGGCAGCCTCAAATACAGGAAAGGAGATGCAGCTGGAGATTATAACATCTCCACAACTGCCTCAGAATGACAAATTGCTCCTGCTCTTTTCAAAAGAGTATATGTTCACTGTTTAAGTCACACAGATACTCCTGAAAATTTTACCTTTATAGGCAGGAAATGTTCCATCCATCCAGCAGATCCAAACGTGTTGCTTAAGGGAAAATCCTAGGCATTTTGTTACACAACAGAAACAAAAGCAGGCAAGCAGTCTTTGCAGCAAGTTGAAATTCACTGCTCATCCCAAGGCACCTTGCAAGCTGACTGGCTTGCAGGGTGTCTTCCAAAGTCAAAACAGCTGCCCAGATCCGCTACACAGACCTCTGTGGTGATGCGTTAGTTAGGCATAAACCCCACTGAAATGGTTAGATTTCTCAGTGAAAAAGACAGAGTAGTGTCTGCTGGTGAATGTCCAAAAGCTGTGAATGTAGGATCAAGTTAAGCACTGAAAGTCAAACTATTGAACTCTACAATAAATTTTGAACATGACCATCACAAAACTCATTTAAATCTGTTCACAGGAGTTGCACTTTCAACTTAAATTGGGCCAGGAATGTCCTTTCAAAGTGAATGTTCTGATCGTTTCCACACACCATACTTATGTTCACATCACAGAGTGCTCTCAAAGCACTCTCCAAGCACTACAGTGGATGTTTTCTTTGACAGTATGAAACTGGAAGGTAGATTCCAGTAACGCATCCAGTTTGTTCCAGCTTCTGATGTGTATTGAGTCTAAGGGATCATTCTAGAGATAGTCTAAATAATAGCCCTTGAAAAACAGAATTTCAGATCCCCAGTTGTTTTGCTCTCCCTATCCCTGCTCCTGGTTGGCCTCACTGCTTGCTGGTGGCAACCTTAGCCCTGAATGAATCAGACTTGTTTTGTCAGCTTTCAAATACCTGTCTTTCAAAACACAATTCAGACAGCTGCTCCACTGCATTTGTTTCAGATTTATACCATAACCTTTTCTTTATCATCTGTGTGCCTTTAGCCTCTGTCAGTTATTTACAAACGCTGTGATCCTTGGATATCTTTCTTTTCCTATTCTCCTCCTAGTGAAAATGGTCAACCTTTCAGCAGAGACTATGGGACACAGTGACAAAGGCTGACTTCAGGGTTACACGGGGCTACTCTCCCTCAGGCCGCTGTATTCAATGGAGTGAGAGGGCCCCCCAGGAGCGAGGAGGGAAAGCTGATAAAGCGAGTGACTAGAGCTGTCAGATGTCAAATGTCAAAATGTCAAATGTCAGCCCCATGTTACACACAGATGAGAAAATCCTGCCTTCTGAGATATTCCTAAACTTTTCCACATGTCATACACAACTGAGTGCTTTATAATTTCAGGCAAATCTGCAGCAATCATTGTAAACGGCCTTGTAAAATACAGGTTTGAGTAGCTATAATTGTACTGATAAAACTAGCTGGGCAAACTGAGACACACAAATGACTTATTCGAACATCTGAAAACAGCATGAGGGTACAGGCTTCTTTTACCTCTGTGTGCCATTTCACTCCATTACAACACACATCTTCCTAAGACATATACTGTATTGCTATGGTAGAGACTAGAATACAGTTTTAGCTAGAAAACATAATCCAGTAATGAGTTATTATTAAGCAAGATTAATACTGCAGCCACTCAAATCCAGCAGTACCACATCTTTATCTAAGATAAACCAATTCTTGTTCCTATACTTTGTGCTGACCCAGCCCTCACATGCACCTTGGCAGTATCGTGTAGGACCGCAGAAAGGGGGAGGTGGAAAGGGACCTCCGGAGATCGTCTCGTCCAACCCCCTGCTCAATGCAGTGTCAGCTACGGCAGGTTGCTCAGGGCTTTGTCCATTTGGATTCCAGATATGTCCAAGGATGAAACCTCTCTGGGCAACCTCTTTCAATGTATGATCACCCTGATAGTAAAAGTGTTTTCGTGGGTTTAAACAGAATTTCTTGTATTTGAGTTTGTGCCCATTGCCTCTTGCTCGTTCAGTGGGCACCACTGAGAAGAGTCTGAGTCCATCTTCTTTACTCCTCTCGTCACATATCATACACATTGATATGATCCCTCCTAAGATTCCCCCTGAGCCTTCTCTGCTCCAAGCAGAACAGTCTCAGCTCTCTCAGCCTTTCCTCATGTCAGATGGGTGATTCCATTAATCATCTTTTTCATTTTATACTGGACTTTCTTGTCCACTATATCTTGCCTTATCTATCCTGTCTTATAAATTCTTGCCCAGTATCTATGTCTTTCTTGTACTGGGGAGGCCAGACCTGGACTGAGTACTCCAGGGGTGGTCACACCAGCGCTGAGGAGCCTTAACCTGCTGGGAATGCTCTTCCCAGTGCAGCTGAGCACTGCATGGCCCTTTTTCGCTGCAGCAGCACATTGCTGCCTTGTGTTAACTCTCTGTCCAGCTGGACCCCCAGGGCCTTTCCTGCAATGCTGCTCTCTGGGAAGTTAGCCGCAGCCTGGGCTGGTGCAGGGGCTTGTTCCTCCCCAGGTGCAGGACGTTCTATTTCCTTTGCTGAGCTCAATGACGCTCCTGTTTGCCTATTTCTCCAGCCTGCTGAGGTCTCTCTGAATGGCAGCACAACCATCTGCTATGTCAACTGCTCCTCCCAATATTGGATTGTCTGCAAAGTTGCTGAGAGCGCACTTTGTCCCATCATCTGGGTCATTAATGAAGATATTAAACAGTATGTGGCATTAGCTGTGGCATTCATTTGCATGACCACACTAAGAAAAAAGATTCATCTGGCAGTAGCTGCAATGCATGAAAACAATCTGCTTCTGTTCATTGTTAAAAACATGATTTCTTCTTCTTTTTTTTTTCCTAAAAAAGAGGAAGTATTAGCATTTTTTTTTTTTACCTCTTCCTCTCTTCCTTCCCCTTTTCCCTTTCAAACAGGAAAACTCATCTAGTCTTAATCCTATCTGAGCAACCATCTCCACTTTTCCTTGTAGCTGTTCTTTTTCATGGTCCGTCTCACTAATTGCCCTTGGCCAGCACACCAATCTCTACCAGCTGCTAGCTGTTTAAGGAAAACAAAAGAGGAGAAGCCTCCATACTAAACTGTTTCCTCCCTCTGTCTTTCATGAAAACAGTTTGCATACCACACAAAAAAATCATTCGTGGTGGAAGGGAATTGACGTCAGTACTGTTACACCCAGGATGATTTTGGCCCTGCATATCTATTATGCAATAATTTCAGATGCACAGTTCTACGATGAGCAAATGACTGCCAGATGTGAAAAGCAGTATTTTCTCCCTTTTTTTTTTTTTAAGGCCCATGAACAAATTCTCATGCGCGGACTGTAAACTTACTCTGTGTATGTGCATGTATATATGTATATACAGCAGCTACATTAAGAATTATTTTTTAGAAAATATTTGAAATGTCAGTATAGGAGAAAGAAAGAAAGAAAAACAAAACAAACCAAAAGAAAGCCTGCAGTTATTGCTCTTAAAAAAAAAAAAAAGACTCTTCTAACTTCCTTTTTTACATTCAATACATCTGGAGACCAAAGACTAACTCATGTAATGGGTACAAACAGCAACTGAAATTCATTGTTAACTGAGTACACAAAAGCCTCTGGATATATCACATCTGGAAAAAGAGTCTAATTTCTACAAAAATGCTATAACACTACCCCATCTGACTTTGTAAGAGAAGCCTCTGGAAGGAGAAGACAAAATTGGTATCTTGGCCTTCTTAGGATATCATGATAGAATGTTATAAGAAGAGAGCTGTAGTTAAGGAAGATAAACATCACAAGTTGTATAGAAGAGTGGCATGTAGCCCTCAATTAGACTTTCCAAGTATATTCGCAATATTTTTCAATGAATCATAGCGAAAAAAAAAAAGTGTTTTCAAAACTCCTTCTGCATTTAGGAACATAAACAGGGACCTAAGAAGTTCTGCACATTCATTACACCTATGTATCTCACTTCGATTTCATGAGCCTTGGTCATTGTAGTGATGTACTTTGTAAGCTTATTTGACCAAATAGTTTTTTCCTTCCATTTGTTTATTTTTACCTCAAGAAGCTCCTGTTGGGTTGCTGGTTTTGTGGAAAAGACCTTACCACCTAAACAGCTCACTTTACAACTGCCTTTTTTGCCTATTGCCTAGGATCCTAATACTACTGATATTGCCTCTAGCAGTTTATTGCAGAACAGAAATAGCTCAAGTGAGGAAAAAAATACTTTCCAGCTCATGTTTTGGCTGCATTTTATTGAAATCTTGTCCTCTGTAAATGTGGGTGATAAGTAGAAAACATTTCTTGCTTTATCCTTTCCTCTATTTTAATTTGTTCTTTTTACTAACCCTGCCACTGAGTGCCAAACACATTGGACTCCCAGTATTTATGGCTGTGACTGAAGTATCACATATGGAGTTAATTCTCATTCTGAAGAAACTGCATGCAAAAGTCAACACATTATTAAATGACTTGGGTTCTGTTTGCAGTATATTCAGCCCTTGAAGCTGAGTCAGTCTACTGCACACGCTGGTTCTACTCCGAACCATAGCAGCTTAAGCCGACTCTTAGTATTGCCTGATGATAGCAGTAATGTCTCGCTGCAAGTCAACAACCCATTTCTACTGCTGTTTAGTACATTTCTTGTATTGATATATAAGAGGGTCATATGTATATAAGTAGCAGTATCCATGAATATCATATTCAGCAAGTGTTATATAAAAGAACATCATGAATCAATGGGAAATTTCTGATTTTAATACTCTCTCAGAATTATTGACAATGATTTTTGACCTGAAATACAGGATGACCCAGGCATCCTCTGCATGTCCTTCCCATGTCAATTTTGCAGATACTGAACTCGTTTGGAAATTAAAAATTAGCAAAATCAACATTAAGAGAACAGATACTATCACTTTTTAGCAGTTTCTGGTGCTGGTGTGTTTAATTCCCCATAACTTTCACAAACAATATAATGTTTCCCAGTGGATTTCCTCTCCAACTCTGTTTTTCAATCAACATTTTATTTTTAACCTTTTTGCAATACAAAGAACAATGTAACACTCTGATGTCATTATACAATTAGTGTTGCAGAACATTAATGGCTTTTCTTGATTCTTTACAGGGGCCCTTTGCCGTTCTCAGAGCTAGATTCGTCACAGGAAAGTGATCAGCGAAATTCTCTTGTTTTCCAACAAGGCCTGGAAATGGGATTCCCTGCTACTAACCATGATTAAAGGTCAGACTGAATTCAATGACTGTATCTGTGCTTATTGGCAGATCTGGTTACTAAAATTAAAAAAAGAGTTTACTTAGGACCAAGTTATTTCAGGGAGAGCCTTTCCATTCTCTCTACCACTCCCATTGCTTCAAATACTACTCTGAGTCTTGATTTATGCAAGTTGCCCCAATGATTGTCCCTGTCAACAGCTCCTTTTTCTTCGGTAAAAATAAAAGGTTTATGCTTTCAGTCTTGATAAAATACTGCTGTAAATTTGTCTAGAGCTTTGAATTGACATAGACCATAAAGCTTAAGTAACCTTATACTTCTAAGCACAGGAAATTCTGTGGGTGAGCTAGACTGGAAATTAGAATATTGTTTTGAAGACTTTTGCATTCTATAAACTGTGTAACATTTCCTCATCCTTAAGATGCAGGCTGAAATGCGCCAAGCATGATTGCTATACAGCCATACCCTGAAGTTTTATTAATTTTTAATGGACTTTGGTTGGATCAGGCTTGAGTGGAACACAAAGAAGCAAATAAAACCTCAGCAAGAACTTCAGGATTGTGCTGAGCTGCACCAAGAGATCCTTTGAAGAAAAAAGGAGAGGCTCTGGTAAGGATTTCGCCTTTTGGGTTTAACCATCATGTTCTTACAGCTAAAAAATAAGCTTACAATAATGCTTCTTTGTCTTTCTGAATGCTAAGTTTCCTTCTTGGAGACTATTTCACATTTATATCTCCAGTCTCCCTTAAAGCTAGGAAAAATTGTAGATGCTCATAGGAAATAATTAAAATAATTAAAAGTTTAAAGTGTTCCTTCAGATTGATGGCTCTGGCACAGAAGCATTTATGTCTGCTGTATGAAGTCATAATTATTGCTGCATGTATATTTTCAGACACAAGGTATCTTAAACAAAAACACACTTTCTCAGTCCATCAGGATTAATTTTGTGTTTCCCTAATTTTTGCCAGGAGAGAGAAAAGTGTTCTACTCAGGATAGATAGTAGGTGAGATGCTATATGAATTAATGCCAATCTCATGCCCCAACATATTTTTATATAAGGATGCAGGATAGTTATGGAATGCCACAAAATCCTCTAAATGGGAATAAGAGAACTAATTAGAGAGATTCAAAGCAGCAAATTTCACTTTAGGAAAGAGCATATATAACAGAACTGCAGAAGCAGAAAGACAGGTGAGAAACTCACCACTTTTGGGTGGCTCAGCCCATTTAATTTTACACCTCACATATGTGGAAGATTGTGGAGCATAAAAAGTACAGAAAGGCCCAGGCAAAAGGTCAGCAAACCTTCTGTGAGTGCAAACATGATATCTATTTCTAGTCAGTGCTCCACATCTGTGTGCATAACAAAAGTACTACCCAGTTCATCACAAAATTTACAGCTTCAAGCTATTCATGAGCAATCCAAAACTAGAGCAGTAGAGGGACTGTGGACGAAGGCAGAACGCAAGCTCGGGGAGCAGGGGAGTTGTGTAACACCTGCTTGCGATACCATTGGCTCTCGCTACCCCTCTGAGTCCCACACTTTCCAAGTTTTCCAAAAAAAAAAAAAAAGAGAAAACCACACGCACTATAATATGAAAATGGTAGGATGAAAGCAGTGGTATTTCTGCAAAATTTCTTATTTACAGCCATCATAAACTAGCAACTTTCTGAGATGTTTTATTCTGAATCCTATGGAACTCTAATGAAGTCAATGGAGTTACTTAGGATATAAATCATGGTCCATTTTGCTCTGAGTGTTTCCTTTAGATTCAATGTGCTTATTACCCTCAAACTCTCTAGCTGGTCCCTCCTCCTTTTATTTCCACAACTCATTTCCTGCAGCTGTAGTATTTATTCAAAATCCTTGGCTGCTTCTTTCGTCTCTCTTTCTGCTGCCTAGATAATTTGATCCTCTGGAGTACACTACTTTAAAACTGTTGTGCACACCAGATGAGGGATATTATTGCACCTTTGTGTAGGCCAGATTAGAAATGAAATTATTTCTGTTCAGATAGCTAAATATTGACTTAAAATCTTTGTTGGTTGAATAATTATCCATTTTTTTCAGTATATACATCGAAACATGGACTTGGACATCATTATTAGGACCGCAAGATGAGAGATGAACAGGAGCCACTGTATAAATGACTAAGAAATTTTCAGTAGTCAATGAGGTAAAGGCAAATTTATTCTGTATATCAGGCCCCGAATGCTACTTTTTTCTTATGCTAATATTGTTTTGGATCTCTGCGGTGTCTACGGCAGTAAGGAAAATATGAGTGGTATGTCTACAATAAAAAGTATATTTACTAAAATTAAAATATTACTTATTTTGAACTTGTAGGAACAGCAGTAATTGTTCATTTCTGAAGCCCTTGTGGAGGTATCAGTTTTAAGAAACACAGCCACTGAAAACAGATAATTTAACATCATCTCCTCTATTTGTTTAAATCCTGAAAGGAAAATGTTCAAGATTCATCAGCTGGAAAAGTCATAATTTCAAATTTGAATATAAATATAGTTAGCCATACTCTTGAGGAAGGAAATTTCAGTCTGAAATTTCTCTTCTTGATAACGTTTTGAATGACTCTTCATCAAAACATTCCTATATGTAAGATAACTTCTGATCTGTTCCTCTAAATTTATTATTTTTAGGTAGTTATGGATATAATCACAGTGCTTAAGCTAGCACTTCAGTTACATGTACATTCTGGACAAAAACTTAAGTTCCTGTTTCGTTCTAACAAGGTTGGTTTAATATCTCTCTGCCTGGATTGTGACATTATGTTTCAGCCTATAGCACTAAGCTTAAACCTAGAAGTGTATTTTGCCGTAGAAAACAGCAGGACACAACACATACTGCCTCAATTAGATGAACGAAATCTTTTCCTCAAAAGTTATAAGACTCTTAGAAATACTGCTAAAATTGGAATGCTCTATTGTATGAAAAATATTTCCCATGTACACATTTTGTATTAATCTGTATCATATATGTCTACCTATATTTATATTTAGATGAAATGCATACTTATATTTTTAAGGTGATATTTTACACATGTGCACACACAGAGAGACATATATGTCTCTCTATATATGCACATATGGACACATATATACATATAACAGGCATATGACAATCTACTTAGCATTGCAAAGAGTGGGCCTACGCCAGAACAGAAAATATCTGTAGTAGCTATCCTTTCTGCTCCCAGGAAAATGCTCACTTTCTCTTGACAGAAATTAAAATTTTCTATATATTTGACCCATTCTAGAGTGCCTTTTGAAGGCAGACAGACCTCCCTCCATCTTGGAAGTCTCCCTATTTTATTAGGTAGCAAACCTCCTCTCTCATTATATTGTTTTACTTTGCTTTTTGCCGTAAGTTGCGGAAAATCCACTCTATGCATTTCCACAGAGCCTACTCAGTTTTAAGTTTCTGTTCATTAGTCAGTGTGGTTAGGGTCAAATCATCTCTTCACTATTCTTTGGGACAAATACAAAGTGGTGACAATCAGCAACTGATATCTCCAGGCTCTTAAAAAAGCACCATTAGTTTTATAGTGATGGGGTGATTTGATCATGACTTTGGACCGTCAACAATCAATTGTTGCTACAACACAGAGCTTTAAATTCTGGCAGGGACGTAAAAGTGCCTTCGGGTCTCATTAATTTAATGCTTTGATCCCATGTGCTTCAGCAAAAATGGACCACAAGGCAGCACAAATGATGAAGATATGTCCTGCAACTTGCTGAAGACCATCTTTTACATTGGGAACAAAGCTCCTATTAAATGTTTCTCATTACCATCGTCAATGCCTAAGACAATGGTTAGCACATTAATCATCCAGAGCATGGAGGAAGTGTCCTAGCTTAGCTGACTAAGCCGGGACATTCTGGGCAATGTTTGCACTGCAGTTAGTCACCCCTTCCGCAGTCATGGAGCTGGCTTCCACTCATGGAGAGGTAGCTGGCTGTGGGGTTGCCTATTTTTAGCATGAATGTATCAAGATGACTAACACTGCATCATGCCTTGGAGTGAACACGTAATATTTGTCAGAAATACATGTTCAAGGGAATTTAAGAAATATCATAAGTGACTGTATTGGTGTCTAATAAATTTACCACTGAGAGGATGTGATTGAGTGCACAGGGCAACGTGTAGGCATAAAGAAATACTGTGTTCTGTGAGCAGGGAGGAAGGAATGTGCCTCTCCTTCAGTGACCATTAGGGAACAGAAAATAAAGAAAAAAGCCAGAAAGATCATCCCATCACAGACCACTCCATTATTTATCATGATGCTGGTGGGTAAAAAGAAAATCGAGTGGAAATAGGTGTGCACAGGAGGCCGACCAAATCTCGGAAGAGAAGGTAGGACCTGAGAACCAAGAGTGAAGCGTCCCTGTTGCATTAAGTATACAAAAGATGTAAAGCTGCAAGGTGTTATAAAACATATCAGACTTTTTTTGCTGCTGTACTCTTCAGCACATGTAAGAAATAATATGGCAATAATCAGTGCATGCAAATAAACTGAAAAAAAAGGAACAGAAAATAGCAAGGAACCCCCTAAACTACCCCTTTTCCCTACACACACACACAATAAATCTTTTCAACAGTCAAAAGGGGAGTTCAAGTTCAGTCTCTAGCACACAAAGAAGCACAGCAAGTACTCAGCCTGCTTGCACAAATATCAAAATATAGCAGGCTAAAGCAGTCAGCCAACTTGCATGACAGCATCAAGAGAAAAAAATAGTCTAAAATGAGTGAGCTGGTTCACAGCAAACAGAAGGCTGTCATGCAAAGGGAGGCATTCTCTCCTGTTTCACAGGAAAATCACCTGTGATTTTGCTTACAATGTTGCTCCCTGTTCACCTGTCTCTATTTTAGAGGGGGAATGACATTTTATCCCCAACAAGTTATATCTATGTAAAGCTGCTAGTTTTCCATAGCCTAGGATTCTGCACTGGGAGTAGTGAGCAGTACACAGAATCATAGGATCATAGAATGCTTAAGGTTGGAAGGGACCTCTAGAGGTCATCTAGTCCAATCCCCCTGCACACGCAGGGTCACCTAGAGCACATGGCACAGGACTGCGTCCAAGCGAGTTTTGAAGATCTCCAGAGAAGGAGACTCCACAACCTCTCTGGGCAGCCTGTTCCAGAGCTCTGTCACCCTCATTGTTAAAAAAATTTTCCTTAAGTTCATGTGGAACTTTTGGTGCTTCAATTTGTGGCCATTACCTCTATTTCTGTCGGTGGCCACCAGTGAAAAGAGGCCAGCACCATCCTCCTCACTGCCTCCCTTGAGGTACTTATAGACACTGATTAGATCCCCTCTCAGCCTTCTCTTCTCGAGGCCAAACAGACCCAGCTCCGTCAGCCTCTCCTCATAGGGCAGATGTTCCAGGCCCCTGATCATCCTTGTGGCCCTGCGCTGGACTCTCTCCAGCAGCAACACATCCCTCTTGTACTGTGGAGCCCAGAACTGGACACAATACTCCAGATGCGGCCTCACCAGGGCTGAGTAGAGGGGCAGGATCACCTCCCTCGACCTGCTGGAGATGCTCTTCTTAATGCACCCCAGGATCCCATTGGCCTTCTTGGCCACAAGAGCACACTGTTGCCTTGTGGTCAATTTGTCATCCACCATGACACCCAGGTCCCTCTCTACAGAGCTGCTCTCCAGAAGGTCGGTCCCCAGCCTGTCCTGGTGTCTGTGGTTATTCCTCCCCAGGTGCAGGACTTTGCACTTGGCCTTGTTGAATTGCATGAGGTTTTTCACTGCCCAGTTGTCCAGTCTGTCCAGGTCCCTCTGGATGGCAGCGCAGCCCTCTGGGGTATCAGCTACTCCTCCCAGTTTGGTATCATCAGCAAACTTGCTGAGGGAGCACTCTGTGCCTTCATCCAGGTCATTGATGAATAAATTGAACAGGACTGGACCGAGGACTGACCCTTGGGGGACACCACTAGTTACAGGCCTCCAACTAGACTGTGCACTGCTGATCACCACCCTCTGAGCTCTGCCATCCAGCCAGTAACATGACACTCCAGGTTGTCATTTTGAGCCGAGGCCTTTTTCAGCTGCTGGTTTGGCAGCACTGCTTCAAAGTGACCTGTTCGGGCTCCTGTTTAAGTAAGAAGATATGAGTATCATGCTAGAAGACTCACAATATCCATGTGCAGCCTCTAGCCTTTATCATAAAGGATAAAGTTAGGCTTTTAAAGTGGCTAAGTGGCTAAAGGCTGGCAGAGCAACAGGACAGAAATTCTGTCTAAGGTTTCATTCCATGTAATTCAGCGACCTTGGTGCTCTGATGAAGATAGAATTAGACAGACTGCGACCTGTAAAATCCATAGTTAAATGATGACATTTCTGCTTTTTTCTTTCACTTACTGTGAAGGGTCCTCAAAGATTTATTTCTCTAAAAATGCATCCTTTTATCAGAAATAGCACCAGCTGTCTTCTCTGTATGAGATGATATAGGTATTACATTAAGTGAAGGGTGCATCTGTTCAAAATGGCATAAATATCCTATCTTCTTAAAAAGGAGACAAAAAAAGCTGGTATGCAGAGTGTCAGAGATGTGACGAGGTGATAAAAGTCCTTAGTTCTCTTTCAGGGACTTGAGCGCCTCACAGGAAGCACTGCCACATATTGTGGGATTGCACCCAATGGGAAAAATCCTGCCCTCTCAGCTTGGAAGAATATGTGTGTGAGAGTGAAGAAAAATTCACTGCAAAACTGCCAGCTTGCTGACAAGCCCAAATGTGTCCAGTTAGCCAGTGAAAGCTGGTAAGTGGAAAAGACACACTTCTACAATTGCTTCGCCTTTCAGCTGGGCATGTTTCAGCTACGGCACATAAAGTAGGGGTTTGGAGACCAGTCGTGCCAGAAAAGATGACAAAACAACACGAACTGAAAATACAGCTCAGCCAGTGAGTCACTGGTTTGTGACATTCTCTGCTTTGCATATGGAATGTGAAGAAAATTCAGCATATTCTTTTCCTGTAATGTTCAGCCATGGGGTTGATTTCAAATGAAGCCACACACATATCTGACACATCCCAAACCATACTTGGTTATGAGGGGCATCCCATATTTTAGACCCCAAATTAAATCAGTCACATAAGGACACAGTGTTCTCATTTCAATTATAGTAAATTACTTCCATGAGAAACATTGAATCATAATGCTCAGGTTAAAGAGCCTGCGTATTTACTTTTAAACTCCTTGCTCTCTTTTGAGTGTTTATTTTAGGATTTGAGCTAAGCCTTTGGGCTTGATTACAAAGCTTTCCTAAGCCTCACAAACTATTGGGAACAACTCTCTTATTTATAGAAATTGAATTAGTAAATAAAATATTTTGTCAGCTAGCTCCCTTCTCTGTAAGCTGTGTCACAAAAATATATTTTTTATTTTTTGCTTGTGAATGAGGTAAAGGGTTTTGAACTAATTATATGATACACATACTCACCCAGTTATCAAAGGAAGATATTACAAAAAGTGAGAAAGAATTTTTGGAAGAAACATTTTCAGGGGCAAGAAGAAAAACCTATTGACTATTTGCTGTTTACATCTTTTTTTTTTCTTTCCATTCTCTGAGGAAATATTTCTGAAAGCAAGATTTCTAAACATCATTTGTTTTTACTTTGTTCTTTGAAGACCTTTATTCTGTATATTAACATTCATATCCTCTTTTGGAAAGGTTTTATAACCAGAATTTATACACCTATCACTGCAGAGCAGCGCTCTCTGAGGTGAAACATAGAAGCTACTCTATACTGTTACTAACATTCTAATGCTAAAACTAACACACTAACACTAAAAGTGGAAAACATTCACTTTTGAATTAAGTACTAGTTCCGCTTTTCTTGTTTCTGCTATTAGTTGTTTATCTGAATGTATACTGAGGAACATCTATTAGCAATATTTTTAAGTAAACTAAAATCTGTAAAAGTAGGTGCCCTTACCTTGCTATAAATAGCACTCGTGGGTCAAATTCAAATCAGCTTTTCACAAATCTCCAAATGTCACAGAATAATTGGAATAAATCATGTACTAGTATTCGCCCAGAATCTGTCACAGATGCATGTAGGATACTAACATTATTATAAATGCATGTATTACCAGATTCATTAATGGGACCATAGAAGTTTTATACCTAATCCATAATTACATACAGTTCATGTCCAACTTAGGAAGAGATCACTGCAAAATCAGCTGCAACTTCCTAGGAAAAGGATGAACCAGAGAAGTGAGGGAAAGAGACTATTTTCCAAAGTTGTGTATGCTTTTTTACGCATATGCACTTTTTGGTCGTTCCTTGTATTGACGCAGTCTGTCTTCCTGCCTCTGACACAGAAGCTACGCTGGGGCAAGGAGGAGGGCCAAGCTGGCAAACTCAGATCATCAACTCTCAGAAGATTTAGAGGCTCAGAGAGATACAGTAGAACAGGAATTGTGCTATACCTTCTTCCCTATGAGAAAAACTGAAGTGGCCAAAGAGACTGACTTGAAAGAGCACAAAGGAGTTTGATTATTTTGCTCTTAATGTGTTTAACACTAACATTTATTCTATGGTACACACTCAATTCACTTTCTATAATCTCTTTCTCAATGAACAATACAGTGCCCTGCAGAATTCAGGCGTAACGTGAGATCAAAGAAAGGGTAACAACTCAAACATAATCACATTTCTGCCTTAAATCTATATGTTTGACAATATTAAACTTAACACATCACTGAGTCATAGGGAATGGCAAAACACACATATTTTTCTCCATTTAAAAAGTGTTTATTTCAGCTTTTGACAGCGCTTTCACTCCTCCTAAAATGTCTTTTCCTCCTGTTGCTTTTGTGGATCTTTAGAAAACACAAGGGAGGTTCAAGGGCAGAATTCTGAGTCAGGCCTGAACTAGTAGTATCTCAAGTCTCCTTTTTTCCATAGAAAGAATTTTTTAAGAGCTGAGGATTCTTATAACAGATAAAAACTGTATATGAACATATATTACTGTACTGGAATGATTGTGCCTGGCCTTTAGTTACTGTGATCTTACAATAACATCCTCCGTTTTTCGTATTCAAACCCTTATATGAACATGTATTTATTTATCTGGAAAGCACCTCTGTGAGATGAGTCTGTACTGCCATTTCTTTCTCTCACCATAGGAAAAATGAGGGTACAGAATTCTCTTATGTTATACAAAGCTATAGCACATTTCGGGAAATTCTGAGAATTAAGAAAATTTTCTGGATTTGCGGCCTACAAACGGATTACAAAATGGAACTTCTTATAGCATCATCCTAAAGAACTTTAAATCATTTTTTCCTCATTTTACATGTCCTTAAGTTCCTAGGCCTTGTTCTGTACCACTCTCCCAAGAATGACCTGGCCATGATACAGCCTACTACAGAGCCCAGACATATTTTACATACCAGTTTCCTTCAGGAATGCTTTTAACTACAGAGAACTAATCAAGCACCAATTAAGTTGACCTAAAAGTTACCTGGAAAAAAAACATAATCTGATGTCCAGCTCTTGAGGTAATTACCTGGATCTAGCAGGCAGCACTTGAGCTGAATCTTGCCTTGGGCAGGCTTTTCTAACACAACAATTAGCACAAAGGACAAGAACAACAGATACTTGCAGCATGAAAGAGAAGATGAAACTACAGTGAAAAGAAAAAAAATGCCAATGATTTTTCTGTCTCAACTAGGCTAATCTTTCCACGTCCCCTTGAATAGAACAACCACCATCGTGCTGTGTGCCACAAATTGGCAGTGGAGTCACATAAGCCTTGAACATTTAAATAGACTATTTTTTCTGTAAAGAACCACACTGAATTAAAGAAAGTAAGTATCTGTTTGCATGAATCTAAGTACAGCATTCTAGCAATCAAGATTTGGTAAGTTTAATTTTAAACAAAAAAGAGAGAGAGAAAAAATCACCTTTAACATTGGATAGAAAAACGGTAAGAAACTTCAGGTAAGTTCAGTATTCATGTAATGCTGAAGATAGCAGGTATCTAACTGAAGCTTGAAGGTGTTGCAGTGATTCAAATAATAATGACGATGAAATAATGATAAAAAAGAGCTATTGCTGATTTGTTTGTTTGTTTGTTTGTTTTTAATGAAGGAAGAACAAAGGTCACATAGCTCTTTGGTACAGCTACTGTCCAAGCATATGACCAGTTGCAAGACCTTGACTTCAGGTAAAAGTGGTATTCTGGAATATGAAATGTAATTAAAATTAACTGGTGAGACTCTAAATACCTAAACTCTCTACAGATGAAAATAAATGCAGGGCCATTCTGTGGCGTAAAGAAAGATAGTGACTGCTGAGAGCCTGAGCTCCAGTACTGCCACTGTAGCTGCAGAACACTGGAAAAGTCATTTGCATCAGTACAAACTCAAAATACTTTGACCTTGTAACTACTGTGCCTGACTGGATACGGAAGCTAGGCAGCTCTTAATGCAACAGAGCACTTACTTACTTAAAAAATTACTTATGTTAAGAAGGTAATGTTATGTTGAAGATTTCAGATCTTCATGTCTAATATGTGAAGGCTGTTGGATGCTTCAGTTGCCTAAATAATTTCAGTTGTTTCTGAAAATTATATGAACAGAGCATTATTTTAAACCGGCCTAATTACCTTGTGTTAAAAGTCACATGAAGTTCACTTCTGTTTGCCTCTCCGTACTTACCCACTTGCTAGTTCTATTCTGTAAAATAACTTAATTGAGTTTTACCCTGTGAGAGTGGAGCACCTTTTTTTTCTCTTGTTATTTCTGTGGTAACTCATCACCACACACCGACTGCAATAGTTTCTTAGCGAACAGTTAGACAACTGCCACAGAGAAGAGGGAGAGGTAGCACTGAAAACCTTTCTCAGGCTGAGAAAGACTTTAGTCCTTTATCTCCTACATCCTAAGGCTCTAAGCATTAGAACACACACAGGTGTCAGGGAATTATTTTTTACTGTTTTATGTGTAAGACAGAGTATAGGAACATCTCTTGCTATACACTTGGAGGGCCCTGAAGCCCTGAAGGACAGAGACCAAGTTTTGACATACAGATTTACTGCAAATCTTGGAAAGGAATGAGGTTTCTGAAACTTCCAGTGGAAGTGAAGCCAATATCACAGGAAATCAATGAAAATGTGACTGTCTGAGCACTGAGATTTGTAGTTCATTTTAACTCTCCTGTACATAAGAGGCCAGAAATAAAACCTATAGAAATACTTTCACAAATCCCTGCAGACCAAATCTGTCAAGGGCCACCTGGCCTAAAGCTGCAGAAGGAAACCAAGAGACCTGAAGAGCATTAGCTAGTTGAAGCTAGTCTGTTGTTAGTTTTTGGTGGTGCGTTTAGTTTTAATAAGGCACAAACAGTAAGAACAAACTTTTTTTCTCTTCTTCTCTCTCTTTTTTTTTCCTTTGTTACAGAGAAGAGACAAGATTCCCTGTGAAGTTTCAACTTTCACAAATGCCACAGTCTTGTCTGCATATTGCATTGCTTCAAGTCATGTAACAGCTGTTTTTTTCTGTTCTTTTAATGATTTAAAATCTTCTCAAAATTATACCTGTTTTAGTAGGTTGTCCTTTGTAACTGATTCCTGTAGATTTCCATTTCCTGTTTAGGAGTTTTAAAACGTTCTACCTGGAAAGACAGGCAACTATGCCATAGGTATTGTTTTCTTGATTAGACCATTAGACTCTACATGTAAATTGTCCATCATGAAACCTGGCAAATGAGAGCAGAAAAGTAACAAAACTGTTTTCTGAAACTCCTTAGGAAAAAGTATCACCCTTTTGGGCTATGCTGCCGCAGGGCATGTGATTAAAACCATCCTTTTTTGAAAAATAATCACCTGAACAGAACCAATTTTACAGAGCTAATATTTTGGCTATTATGTAGATCTATTCACATACACAAGCTTGAGCTTTATGAAATGATAAAACATCTGCTACATAGATGTATTGCCAGAAATGTATTTATTTAAAATGATAAAAAACATTATGAGCATACCTTGAATAAAAGTTAAAAAGGTAAAAGCTGGCAATCTTTAGGTTTAGAACAATATTGCAGGTAACAAATATTTTCTGAAAAATTCTGCCTAATGCTGTTAAATTTAGGGAAGTGGAAATTAACTTGTAAGAGAAACTTGTTAAACTAGTTGACCAATTAAAGGAGCCTCAGATATTTAATCTTTAACTAAATGTAGAGATTAATGACACATCATATTGTTAGGGTATCTGTCAAAGGTGTTTTGGTTTCGAGTTATGTTACATGACACTACAATTGCAAATGCTTTTTCTGCATAGAGGTTATGGTAGACTGTTGAGTGTACATGACTGCCAAGAGCAATAACTGAAATGATTAATAGTTTTAATTCCATGTAAATTCTGAATTTTACACTCTGAATGAATCTGCAAACTGTGCCACTGAGCTAAAGGAAATGTTAGTTTGATATTTTCATTGTGATGGATAAATGTAGGTAGTTGCTGTGGACAAGTGCAGCCCTTGTTATGAAAATGAATGATAATGTTATTCTTGTGTAAGTATCTGTCTGTAGGAACACCAGTTTTTCTGTTCAGTAAATGTATCTTTAAATGGGTTTCAGATGCTCCCGTAACTCATCCTGTATAATGTAGTAATTACCAACAACAAAGAAGAGGGGACAAACTAAGTGCCAGGATGACTTTACAGTTAAGGAGGAGCAATGTCTAGTGCTAGGAAAGCAGCGCTGACAATCAGGTCTCCAGCTGAGTTCTCCCTTAGCAGTTTCTGCTCTTTGTGTTTGCCTGCTGGCTTGCCTGCAGTCTGACAGGAGCCCTCGGAGCCAAACTTTCCACCAGCACATCCACGAGTGCTAACTGACAGGCACAAGGCAGAGAATCCGCACGCTCAGCACTGCTGAACAAACCTGGGCCTTCACACGTTTCTGATTGTTTTCTCTTACAAGGTACAGAAGACAGATATAAAATCATTGATAACAACAGATCTGGGAATCATTTCACACTACACAGTTATGAAGTTCAACACTGCAGTGTAATTCAAGTCAGTCAAAAAAAGCGAGTAGAAAAGAAAACTAGGATAACAACAAGAAAATGCAGAAGAGATTGTAAAATATATCCACTAGCCAAAAATTGCTAGAAAGCTTTGTTTGCCAACTGTCCAAATTACATACAGAATTTCCATACACAGTGGTAAGTCCAATCTTGAGTCAAAGATTTAAATCTCTTGTGTGTGAGAGAGGAAAAATCAAAAGTTTTTTATTTCTTGGTTGAGATGGCTCCTGTCAGAAATGTTTTGATCTGACATGATTATAGAAATACAATATAAGGGAATGAGTATATGAACATAAGACACTATCATATTGATCTCATTTTTAATGTGGCTGTTTTTTCTCCATTTAATAGGATTACTGCTTTACACTTTTCCATCTTTGCTTCTGAGGTCCCACAAAGAAAACACAAGTGTCTGATCTACATCATGTAAACAACCCTGCCAAACATGACAAAATTAAGGCTACTGGTATTCTTGATATTACCAGTCAATCACAATATTAGTGTTGGGAATTCAGCCTGTCAGAAATCCAGTTCAGTGCTGCACCAGAGTGCAAAGCATCGTGCTGCTGAGGAGAGGCACTAGTGACAGGCACAATGGAATTTCTTGTCAGAAAAACATAAAAATTACTTGACAAGAACAAATAAAGGCAAACAGGGAGTGTTTCTGAATGGAGCTGAAAACACTGAAATAAAACTTTCTTGGTATACAAAAGTAGAACACATGAAAGAATTTCAATTGAGTACAGAGAGGCTAACTCAGAGCACTTTTCAATGCTAAGTTCGTGCCAGTTACTTCTTTGCTGGGAATGACTGCACACCTTTCCTGAAAGCAAAAGGAAACTGCATATTGAATGTACTCAGCCTCGATTATTTTAAACACAAAATGCTGCACCAAATGTAAACTATATATAAGAAGATTGAATGTTTCTGACATCTCATATACTTTGCTATATAGAAATCTATGATTTGCTTGTGGAGTTCTAGAAAAGTCTGGGAGGTCTCAGGAAGAACTATTACAGGTAACACTACTACTTCGATTTTTTAGCAAGCTATACTCAAGCGGACAAAATCCCTTCAGTACAGCAAAATATAAGGTCATAGCTCTATGAACAAAGAATTTAAAGTACTGGATATATGATTATCTATCTGGAATTTGTGGCTCTGAAGACAAATTGAGTGTCACATTGGATAATCAGATGAAGGTGAGTTCTCTGCGTGATGCTATGAGCAAAAGGATTAGGTGATGTGTACATGTATGATGGGACTGAGATGAAGTAGCAAAACTTTTCTACCTCGATAGTGGTACACAGTCGGAAGATTGCCTCTAGTGCTTGTGTCCATGTTTCATGGTAGCTGTTGAAAAATTGTGAAAAGACAGGAAAGAGACATATGCATGATACAAGATTTGAAAAAAGTGACTTATACAAAAGACTGAAATTCTGATGGAATGGTCAGTGGGTGTAACTACATCAGTGAAATCCTTAAGCACTCAAACCTTTGATGTAGTCCTCATCAATCTGATTCACAAAAAGGCCTCATGGCTGGAAGCAGTAACTGTGCAATCTTTGACTAAAAAGATGCAATTTTTCAAAGTAGTATACATAACTTTAGGTGAAATTTACCCTAAGCTGTGGTGGCAACTCATCACTGAACACCAATCAATAGTGGCTATTTTCTCCTACAAGATAACCCTTAGTTCAAATAAGAATTAGGTCAATCAGAGAAATCACCTGCCCTCCATTGTAACAAACACTAGACAGTTGTAATATCTTATCTTATCTTGAATCTTATCACTAAGTTTGGTCTCTAAATTCAGCGACCAAATTGGTCACCAAAGTGTGTCCCTCTTTCTCTAAAATCATTTGCGACTGCCAAAGAAACTAAAAGTGATTAACAAGCAACTGGAAATTGCTTGAGTGAAAAATTATTTTTTAATAAGCAATCACTTATTTCACTCATGCAAACAACAGGACAAAATAGAAACCAATGACAAAACCCTTTGCAGTTGGAACTGTAGGGTACTATCAAGTCTCCACATTCTGAAGAAATGTTTTTAGATGTAAAATCTCTAGCAAAAGAATTTGCTAAGGAGGGAAGATACGAAGAACACTGAGGAGACATATGATTTAATTTCAATATAGAAAGCATCATTTTCAGATATACATGACAAAACAAATGAGACCCATCTCATTTTTAAACCAGAGTAGCTTAAGGCATGAGCAAAAACACTTCTGTACTTCCAACAAGGTATGAATTGTAACTATAGCAAGCTTACCCTTTCTCACCCTGATATATTTTCAGGATATAGAAGACATAGGGAATTTATGCAGACGTAAGATCCAAAGTTAGGAAGGAAAAAGGTGTTAAATTAGTGAAAGCCAGCATAGAAAACACTTTACTAGAAAAATCCTTGAAGTAAATCAGTCCCTAAGTTTATCTCACTGTCCTTCCATGCATGATCACTGTTTGCTTAAAAAAAAAGTGAATACATTTAGAGAAATATTAGTGGATGTTTACTAATGCATTCCTTTCCCACTTGGTGTTAGAGAAAGCCATAAAACAATCAATGAAAAGCAGGCAGATTATAAATATACTCCGTTGAGTGATAGCAGTTAAGAACATACTTTAAATTCATCGTGATTCAAAGATTCAGAGGATAAAATCCTGGATGCACTGAAGTTGGTGGCAAATTGCCAACTGAATTCATCAGAGTGGGATTGAACATTTGTTTTAAAGCTTCATGACACCAGAAACATCATTATTAGCATTTAATATAATCTCTTGCATAACACAGCCATTGAATTTAACCCATGAATCAAGTCCCCAAACACAAAGACAGAGCGAATGCATCCCTCTAGCAATTTGTAGTCCATTTTAAGATGAAATCGCAAATAAACTAAAATCAGGGAAAATAAAACAATTAATAATAAATTCTTTTTAAAATAGTAACAGTAGGCAGAGCTTTAGATTTGTATTCTTTAAATAATTTAAAAATATATAAAAATAAATAGCAGTTCCACAAGTCCTACAAATACACCAGCCACATATCTATGAAAACGAATAAAAATTTTTATTTCTTGGGTTGTATTAGACAATAAAGAAAGACTGGGTGTTCCAAACCTGCTGCCAGCATAGATTATACTGATGACACAGCTGACATGATGTGGAAGTAAAGAATTGTAATTGTGGTTACAGCAAAGAACAGGCTGTAACACCTGCCACTTTCCACTGTCAGTTCTACCACTTGGTCTTTTGCATGTGGTCTCCATATTTTCAACCCCTAAAGAGAGTCTGTTACCACCCGGTGCTTTTATGAAAGTGGCATACGGATATGAAAAAGAAATTCTTTAGTTGCAGGTACAAGATAAATAAAATCTTCTGTCTTAGAGCTTTTTCTACTAGATGCTCCTTGCCCCACATCCTGTGCAAGTCCACAGTCAAAACTGAAGATTGAAGACGTACACAAAGATGAAGAGCTATGAGTGAAATGTTGTATCTGTGATGACCAAGAACTGCCTTTGACTAAGCCCGAAGTAATGTATTTAGTCTATATTTAAGCTGAGAGCTGCCTCATCTGGCTTAAAGATACTGTTCAATAATATGTAATGCAAAGGTAAATGTAATATGATTCCACTGCTAATAAGAAAAACACAGAATTAGAGAAAATAGATTTCAATAGCTGAACTGTGTATTGGAGCATGTGTGTATTGGAGCATGTGTGATAAAAGTGTTTAAAATTTAAATATGACAAAAGTAAGTGTAGTGTTAGTACCAGAATTGCATTCTGATCCAAAATAATACCTGATAATACATGAAGTTACATGCTAATACCTGATATAACACATGATAATGGGATGTACTCCATTTTAATCAACAAAAAATGTATTCATAATTTCCCTCATTCATACTGGAAAGCAATCTTAAAAGCAAATAAAAATTCTCTTTGTGTAAAATTCTATAAAATGTTGAAACCTCTCTGTATTATTTCTTCAGTATAACATCTTCTTTTTGTTTGGTTAATGATTTTGAATTAAACTAATGAAGATGATCTTTATGCTTTGGAACGAACTACAGTGGTTTTTGGTAGGACCAATGGTATTTTGTTATGAGTATCATTGTTTATTGCCAAAACACATTCGAAGTTAAATTCAGAACTTGTGAAATGTTATGTATAATTTGTTCAGCATGCAGGCAAAGCATATTTTGCAGGATATCAAGTAATGTTATTTTGATCAAATCCAAATTTTGTCTTTAAACCTGCCTGTGCATTTTTTTAACGCAAAAGTGCTTTCACTTACTTTGCTGAGCTTTTCTTTTTTTACCATTCAGCACCATTTCAACCCCATGAAGAACTTCATGCAAACCTCCTGATTATCTTATGATGAATTTCTTGTTCTGTTTGTTCTAAAATAGTCGGTTGTTCTCAGTTAGTGGCTAAGCAGAGAAAGGCCTGAAAAATAGCTCCCTGTGTGGCTCTCACATAGAGTGTGTGAGATGCTGCTGGTTCTGGCATAAAGAAAAAAACAACCCTGCAAGTATTTTTACAGAAGCAAATGATAGAGTGCTAATCAGACCCCTAAGAACATCTTTTTCTTGCACAGAAATTGTAAAAAAAAACACACACACACAAAAAAAAACACATACACACACACAAAAACAGTTCACTGAGTCACAGAGGTGTCTCTTGTGACAGACAGACAATTTATATTTTGTTTTACTTTTAAATAAAGCCTCCAAGATGGTTTCTCTGTTTCTCTGACTTCACAGAGGCAATTCAAAGTATATACCCTGAAACAAGTCGGGTTTTTACAAGCCCTCTCCTTTTCCTTCTTTATGTCAAGCTAGGTTAGCATGCAGCTCTAGTGACAACTGAAGTAAAAGTGCTTCCACTTTAAAAGGTTCTTTTGTTATAATTGTGGCTAAGTCTCAATTATAAAGTGCCTATTTATAATCCACACAAGCAAAAAAAAAGAAAAAAAAACACAGCAGGATGTGGGTTATTGGGAGATAACCACATGCCCAGTGGCTTTCCTTTTTATACCCAGAAATATGCACTTAAGACGATCCTTTCCCATTGAAGTCAGTGACAAAACTCCCACTCATTTCAGTGGGAGCAGACTCAGGCCTTATTGCAAAAAACATATGAGTTGCTATCTTGTTATGATTAGGGAATTATTTTAAAATAATGAAGTATGTAAACTGTCTTAAAACTTAATACCTGAGTACACAGATTGGAGTGATTTCATTTGTACCCATAGGGTGCAAAGCTTTTTCTGATCAAGCGTGAGTGAATGAAAATGAAAAAGTGAGTAATATTTCAACACTTTTTTAAACTTTAGAGTGAAGCAAGATTTGAAATTTCTATTTATTGTGTGCAACACAGAATTCTGAAATTCTGAAAAATTCCGATGCATAAGTGAGGAAATATTTTATATTTTTATATTTACATTTTAACAATTGAAGTATTTTCATATAGCTCCGAACTGAAGTATTTTGCTTAACATATAGCTCCGTCTTTGATGAAACACCTTCCATCTCATTTGAAAAGAGATAGCTTGGCCAAGAAACACTATCTGAAGGAAAGAACAGGGGCAGGAGACGAATATAGCATAGAAGCTGCAGAGGAATATGCATTTCAGTATATTGTGACTTAAAATGAAACTTTTAAGATTAGTTCAGCAAATGAGAATATTTGGTTTCTTATTCAGCCAGCTGGAAAGTATCTATGCACTGGTTATCCTAATGGGAGACTATAAGGAATCTCCAAAAAAGCATCTTGTGGAAAACAACAGATATTGGAAAACTGTTTCCTGTAAGGAGAAAAAAAAAATATTGATATAAAATCCGCAAGCATTTCTAAAGTATCTGAAAGTTCATGACAGTTGTGTAGGACAGATCCATTATGATTGTGCCTGAAAGGTAATTGCCTTTTTTAAACAATACAGATCTCTGGATGGTTTATGAGCTTTGACTGGGTAATAAAACCCAAAACAAGTTGCCTCTTTACTGCTACTAATAAGTTACCACCAGGCTAACAGAGAGGTAAGGTTGTTTCTCTCTTCATTACAAGCACCCAACAAGGACTCTGTTGATCACTGTAAAGCATGAAGGAAGATAATCAAAACCAAGATGGCCAGATAGCTTTGTGGCACCAGTACTTACAGGCCCTGGTATATTTTGACAGCTCTGCCCCTGTGAAACTCCACCGGAATTTGCCGGCTGTGTCCGTGCACCCTGCCACGTCACCAGGGCTTTCTTTAGCAGGAAGCAGTATGTGTGGATTTTGTTTGGACAATGTGGGAAATTGCCGGGCAGCAGCAGTGTAGCTGTGTGCCTTTCAGGTACAGCCTGCAGAAGGTGGATTTCAGGAATAAAAATTTGAATAAAATATGTGCATGTGTTTTGTTTAAATACAAAAGGGTGAAGTATCAAATAGAAATAATGAATGACCCTAACATCCACGGGGTTGTTTTCTGCTATTATTTGTTTGTGAATTAGCTTCACTCTTTAGGAAGTTGGTTGCTGAAGGGTATTAATGCTATGAAAGTTTACGCTAATTAGCAATCTATTTCAATGAAGAAATAGTCTCTCTACCTCTTTTTTTTTCCTGTTTCATGGAATACAAGGAGTTTAGCTAAAAATAAATTGTTAGACAGAAATTTTAGCTAATATCACTATTAAAGGTTGTTCTCCAATCTTGGATTGAAATATTGATGCAGTTGTCTCAAAAATCCTCATTTGCACAACCGGAGTGTTTCTGAGTTTATGGGAAAGTTGCCAGATAAGATGTAGTAGGATACTGCCTATTTGCTGAAGTATAAATGATCTTGCCAGCTATGCCACGGATAAGCCTTACAAACCAGGGCTAGGTAAAAAACACAGAAAAAAAACAGCTGTCAACAGTACAGTAGTCTCTCTATGTAATTATGTGCCAATCAATTTTTGCACTCCAGTCAAATTGCTTTGTTCTCTGGAAAATGCTATGAGACAAAATACATTTGGTCAGTAAAGAAACTAGGAAAATTATTTTTAGTAAGGGAAATGACTAGATCAGCCTACCCAGAATAAAATTTACCTGAAACTCAAACTAATGCAGACCAAATCTAACCTTTGAAAAATGTTTTCTAAGCTATTGAGAAGTTACTTCTCATGCCTTGGCTCTTTGTTTCAGCCAGAACTGAAATCGGAAATGCCAAAATACTGTGAGAAAGGCTGTTCTTGCACTACAGCTGACCTGAATGAAACAAGGAAGTACTGAAAAATCAGAAGACAGACTGCTTTTAACAGATGATCATCCAGTTTCCAGATCTGAGAGGCTTGGATGAGATCAGAAAAACTCTGGAAACCTCTGAATTTTTTGATGTGTATCTGACCTGAAACAAATATGTGCAGCTCATCCTTTACTGAAGTCCATCTCTTGTGAAGATGAGTACCAATAAAAGTTTTGTTTTGCAAAAGATGGAGGAAACATAGAATGCTACACAAAACAGAAGTTTGCTTGGATTATTCTCCAAATTAGAACCGTATCATAAATCTGATTGCACTCACTGTAGTGACTTAAATAAACAGTATGTCCTTAAATTTAATGGAATTCTTCCCTGGTGCATCTGGGAAAAGATTTCTGTCACGTATGTTAATGGCATGTAGTTAAACCGCAGAACTTCTAAGCCTTATTCACCAAAGGTAGAATCCTTATTTGCTTTGGTGATATTTCCTTTGGAATAAAGGTGGTCACTAATTCTTGCTTCACTCATTTTTCTCTTTAATTGCTGGTTTCTTATGTTGCATTAGCACAGTTTGTAAGGGTGGTTCCATGTTGGGATAGTGTTTATGGTCACAGTGTCTTAGCCTTAGTCAACTGTATCTACATGTAGTCAACTGTTTCTACAAGGCAAAGGTTGACTTCCAAGTCTAATATTGGTCCCATGCTGGACCCAGGGGACCTGGTTTTGTTCATTAAAGCAACAGACATGTTGAAGATTGGAATGAGTTTATCCATGAAATTGTAAGCATTTTATGGAACTTCAACATTTTTTGTACTTTTTTCATCGATTTGAACAAAGCCTGAATGAACACTATGTGCAAGATTTTTTTCTTTAATGACTTTCTTAAAAAACTTACCTTGAATGGTATTTTTATTATTCAAATAGTACATTTATTTTTCCTTATGCAAAATCAAGCTTTCAGTAAATTCCTTTATGTGTATAACCTAGGAAATAGATATGGGAAAATACTTCAGTTACATACTTAGTTTGCAAAGTCATGGGGGTGGGAACTTTCAAGGGACTGAGTGAAGTGACACAAAAGTCAGGAAATGACCCCTGCAACGGGATTTCAGAGGCAGTAGATTAGAAACAATGTCGTTTTACAACTTCTGTAACTTCGGAACATACCATCCTAGGACAAAATCTGGGGTACTGAAAGCAGCCACCTTAGCTCTACTGAGCAACCACTTTGTTAAGTAAGTGCTGTTCGGAAGAGCAAATGTCTGTATGCAACGAACTGAGGAGCGAAAAACAAGTTGCAGCTGATTCTCATTGTGCAGACGAGTCCTGAAAAGGAAGCCTTCAAGCCACTAGAGAAATTCAGAATGCTGACCTGGAGTCCTGGGGGAGTTGTGTGCAGCCAGCGAATCCTGTGTGCGTCGGGCAGCGAGCTCCGGCCAAGCTCTCTGCGGTCGCAGAGTGGTGCGGAAGGGGAGCTGCTCGCCGCGCTCAATAGCCTCTTTGTTCCTCCTGCCGCAGCAGTTACATTCTGCAGGCCCTGCAGATACAACAGGGGCTGTATGAGAGCGGCATGGAAATGAGATGCTGGCTCCCCCAAAAAGTCTTGCTTCTTTCCATTAAAACTGCAGAGGAATTCTGGCAAGCAAAAAATAACCCTTCCTATGGAGCAATATTTTCCTCCCTCTGAAGCTAAAGGAGCCAAAAGCAAAGTGAAACTACAATACAGGGTAAATGAGCATGAATGAGCATTTTAAAGGCTGGTTACTTTGCAAAAGAGAGAAAAAAATCATGCTGACAAATTAAAGGCAAAAAAACATGTCATGGCTGCAAAATACCTGCAAAACTGTAAGGCCATCTAAGCACTAGATAACAGGCGAATTACAATGCATCCAGGTTTAACCTGTTTGCTAAACAGCTACTTTAGGACCTTCCAGTTACAAATTAAACAGTTTAAGCCTCCACCTGCACACCTGTTGCAGTACCTGGGTGGGCAAAAAAAAAAAACATTGTGGAAAAGGGAGGCTGTCATAAAATGACCATAGACTGAGTTCTTCCAAACTGCGGTTTGCTGCCAGCAAGCTATGAGATGTCATATTATCTTCTCTCTGGAAGTAGTCTCCCTCTCCTGCTTCTATTTAGTAACAATTAGCCTATTAATAAAGATTTCTGTCCTCTATTTCCATAGTTCATTTCAGAAAACAATATTCAAAGAGATCTTTTTCAAATCTTTCTTTTTCTACACAGACCTCATTCATATATGAATGATACAAAAATATAACTATACATTAAATACATATAAAAGCATTTATTTTAAAATGGGTCTGTAGGACAAACTTGTCAAAGAAAGCAGAACTGTATAGTAAATATGAAATGAGAACTCTATGAGATATCAAAGCTGAACTATCTGCTACTACTTATGGCATAATTTGTTTTTCTATTCTTTTCATGTAATAAAAGGCGACAGTATTTGTGTCTGGTAACAGAGCTATTTGCTGTTGTGACCCTTGGTTTGCACATCACATAGCAGTGATTTGCTTAATTTTAGTGCATGCCTATTTTACAGTGTGTATATACAATGTATAGATGTGTATATACTTTAGAGTGGATACTTTAAGACTCACAATAGACTCATAGTGATTCCTACAGCCTATATGATTTCATTTCTAAACTTCCCAGTTCTTAAGATTGCAGTCAGGAAAGCATGTGGAAAACCTTACAGCTTAATTTTGGAAATGTTTATGTTACCAGTCCTTATTCAAACAAGAAGTCCCCTTGGTGTAAATAAATACAGGATGTCGGATAGATAGAACTTTTGCTTTGTAGCAGTTCACTCCTAGGCCCCAGCTGTGTGTTTGCTCAGGGATATAAAGGCAATGTAAGAACATTCCCCTGCACAGCCTAAGAATCTCACCAGAGCAAGCACAACTGCAGCATTTCTACCCTGCAACCTTTAAGTAGCCATCAAGGTATTGACCAGAGCAAACGGCATTCATCAAGGAGGTGCTCAGCTGCCCCAAAGATCAAGTCATAAATATTTAACTGTTCATGGGCACAAAATAACTGCAACTCTACTACTAAGTACCTACAGGAAATACCATTAGAGTGAATGCTCTTAATTAGAAGTGGATGGAGTGTTTGAGAAGAAATTTTTCTGCCCACTACATATCAGCATTGTCAGTGAGTACGAACATAGGATTTGAACCTGAGATGGAAGTGTTTCCAATGGGATTTCTGTGAAACTTAAAAGCTATAATTGAAGGGACACTTTAAAAGGTGAATGACCCTTCAAGACCCTGACCTTGAAAACCTGGAAAATAGCCATCATTTGGTATGTTGAACCAATTCTATTCAGATAGCCTTCTACAGACTATAGACTAAGAACTACAGCTCACATCCATCCCTGGTAAATATCACATCTTGAGTTACATCAAGATTATGGAAATATATGGATAGAAGCTGGCCTGTCCTGACCAGAACTCCAAATAATAAAAGAATCCTCAAAACTCATCCAGAAAAAACTGAAACAATAAACAAAGGGTGAATGCCCATTTTAAAAAGTATATCTAGCCATTCTTTTAATTTAAGAATAATACAGATAGGCTTCCTGCCATCAAGTTTTCAGCTGGATGCTAAAACACTTGTAGCTTGCAAAGAAGACACACAAAATTCAAAGTTAAAGAGTAAAACAAAGCACTTCATAAACTGGTGAAATCAGCAATATATTCGTGATGATATCTGTTTCAATATCTAACAGATAGTTTTTGATAAGTTAAAAGCTTTATTTGCTTATTAATTCTTGAGTGCTTTTCTTCACTGGTTATTTACCTAGAGGCTAGAAAAGCAGAACAGAGCCGAGCCTTTATTTGCTGAGCAGCCTGTCATGGAATTGCAGAGAATGATTTTTAAGTAGGCCCAATGGCAGCTCTTCTGAGTTGCGTGTGGAGTTTTTATTTGCCTTGCTGTTAGGACAAGAATAGCAAGGTGGAGTCTTATTCACTCAGTAGGTAGGACCTGAAAACTCTGAATGCTTCACTGTTTACCAAGGCATTGGGCTCAGGAGTGCTGGGCTGGACTGTGTTTACCCAAATACGGGTCCACTGACAGCTAGGTGTGGCTTTACTGGACTGCTGCTCGGGCAGTTTTGACAGAGAAGCTCAACTGCTTAGCGTAGTGCTGTGAAGAATCATAAAGGGACATGTGCGAGGATGAGCTAATACTTATTTATGGTAATACATAGTAATTGGGAATGTTTTGCTTATGGGAACTATATCTGGATTCAAGAACCAGTGGCCGGAAATTAACTGGCAGTGACAAAGACAAAATATTTATTTTTTACTAACTTGGCGAACAACAGTTAAATAAAGAGTACATCTGTTTATCAAAGGGAATGGGCTACTTCTAATGAAACCATCATCTTTCTTGAAACTAAATTAGTTACTAGGGGTGCAGATCATACCCATAAACAGACTCTGAGACCTCTCTTTGAATCTGCTGTGCTGTCAGACAGAAAATGAAAATTTCCTATTTCACCTTTTCAACGGGTGTTGTCTCATGACTGTCATTGTAAAACGTGAGGGAGACATTATGTAATGTAGTTCTTGCAGCAAGGTATTTTTATAGTTACAACTTAATAACTTAAGGGAAAAAAAACAGTCAAATAATAGGAGTTAACCCGCTGTGAACTTTACCTGGGGAAAATTGTAGTATTTTGCACAATGACAAGAATTTTTAAATACTTTGAAGAATGATGAACAATCTGAAGTAGTCTAAGTGTTAGTTGCGATGATAAGGCCTGGGCCTTGAGGGAAGCTCTTACAGCTTTGAATGGCTCATGTCCTTCAGCTGACATACTTTTATTGCATGTCTGATCTCTTCTAAAGGAATTAGGACATTTCCAAGAAAAAAGGAAAATGTTCTTTTAGTAGTCATCATCTAATGCAATAACTCATGAGAGAATTCCTTTGTTTAATTCCCAGTGTGCTTAGTCATACAGAGTAAAAAAAAAATATTGAAACTGTGTTCTGTGCTCTACTATTATTTGGAAATAAGGTGTAATATCTGGAAAGATGTTAAAAGGCCTCTGTTTTGGCAAAGCTGGTATAAAATGGCTCAAGGGCCAGTACCTGCCAGATGGGAGTAGCTGCATGGCCAGCAGTGTGGGGTAAGCTGCGGCACACACACCGCGGAGACACGGCCAGAGAACGGCTCCAGCTGGCACGACGGCAAGAGGGATGAAACGTCTTCTTCGGGAGGAAGCAAGGAAGGAAGGAAGGCTGGAGAGCTGGCTAAGCGCTTTGCAAAGGCAGAGGGACGAACCACTGACAGAAACACTACATGGCAGAATCCTTACTACGCTCAGAAGGAATTTGTGCTCCTCATTTTGTACACTGTTTGTATACTGTTCCATCCACTGTCTGCCAAAATGAAGAGGATAAAAAGAATACTGGATAGGACCGTGAGACTCACGATCCAGATTTTGAATATTCTCAGATAGACAGTACTATGAACTGTTTGTATTTATTAAAAATGGCATTTTTATCAATCTGTGAGTGGTAATATTAAATTCCCTCGTAGAAAGAAAAAAATTCACCTAAGATACTACACAAAACTCAATGAAAAATATCCAAACAAAAACTATCTACTGTAAGCTGCAATTTGAGTTTGGAGGAGCGGTTAATGTTGCTGGTGTCAAAGGGAAACAAATGATATAGTAGAAAATGTGTTGATGGATAAGCTTTCCATAAATATGTTCTGCTAGTGTTAAAGACAGAGTTGAAAGCAGCCAAATCAAAAGCAACAGATGGCTAAACAATCTCACATGAGGAAAGGAAACAGCATATCCAAAGCAGAAAGAATTTATTTGGAAACATGATAATTTGCTCAAAGCTCAGAACTGGACATTAGAGAATTACCTTATGCTCTATCAGTCCTCTACCTGACACTAGAAACATACAGATCCCCCCAAAAAGTTGCCAAGGCACATATAGGTGGAGAAACAGTAAAGACAGCTCCAGGGAAACCCTCCCCATGCTGTCCATATTTTTTATGGAATGAGTCTGGCTGAGAGCTGGGATAGTGTTGACAGGACATCTAGAGAATTTGAGGAATTTGTTTAGTACCAAGTACCAAATAAAGGTACAGAGAGTCAGGGAATTTAGGCTGTGTTTGACACTTACTGCAAAAATAGTGCAAAGAGATGTCAAACCATGACTTTCAAAGCAACAGATCCCTGGACTGAAATGTGCTGCAATGTATGTGCTTACACCTGTACTTACTAAAAAGTTGACAATAAAAAGAACAAGGCTTACATGCTCACTGCAGCACACTGGGATAGTAATTTGTAGTAAGTTTTTGGTTTGGTTGGGGACAGTTCATCAATGAGAATACTTCAGTTCTTTATTTTAATTCTTTAGTTCTAATATTGCAAAAACATTCTTAGCATGAGCTGGGCGTTGTTGTCATGAATACCATAATTGTTATCACTATTGAACTACCACTCAGCTGAGAAATCCTACACATCTTTCACATCTAAGAAATCCTACAGAAAGATATCTTCAAAATACAGCACTTAATTTTCTACTGCAGGTGGATGTATCAGCTCATTTTTTAACCTCAATTCCTAGACTTACACAGTGTTACAGAAGTAGGTGGAGATTTTCAGTAGTGTTTTATCTTTTACATCTAGTGCATATTTTACATAAATCTGCAAAGGAATAGAAGTTTGACATGTATGTGCTTATAATGACATCTGCTTCTGGAAAGCAAAAATAAAGTAGGCCTCAACTTAGTTATCCAAGTCAGCATGGAGTTAACTTTGTCCCACTAATAGTTCTACCCCATTCCACACAGCAGTGCACATTTTTCCTGACAATCCTGATAAAAGTTAATCATATGCTATATGAAACCCTAAGCAGGGTGAAATTACCTCTGCGTTTATAACTACTACAACGGAATCTGAGAAAGATGAATGACTATTTTTTGAAAGCATGCTCAAAAATGCAGGTCATCTCAACTACTTTCAGCTACAAACAGTTAGGTATCTAGTTGACTGGTTGTCTCTGCTCACTGTAGAGGCAGGGAAAGACAGAGCAATTCCTTCCATCTCTCCTAGACACTTATCTTAGGAAGGGATGAATCGCCCTCTGGGAATCTCTATCTCTCTTCATCTACTTACGGAAGTCTAGATGACTAGTTGAGACTTGATGCCTAAATTTAGATTGCTAAAGTTAAGTGGGATGTATCCCATTTTCATTTATTCATTTAATTAATCCAGTTAGAAGAATGATCTATTATTTGTACTGGGAAAAGTGGTACAATTTTGTTGAGAGCTGTGATAATACTGTCCTGCCTTGAACAGCCTGGAGTTTAAGTAATGTGTGGGTGAAATGGAGTATCATCACCATTTTACAAGCAGGGAATTCAGGATGCAGAAAGATTCTATGAATCACTCAACACTAAAACTTTGTGACAGAATAGAAGAGTGATAGCCTGTAAGGTAGGACAGAAAACATTATTCAGTTTTTCAGCAAAGCCACTGTATTTATGTTCACTTACAGTTATATATATGATGTCCAAGGTCCGTTATAAAGACACTTGAGGTGTCTCAGACCTGAGCTATCTAAAATGATCACTAATGTCAGCATTTGTTGAGTTTGTCAGCGGGAGGTCACAGTCCCGTATTTAAATGTTAGAAGCCTGATAATGCTGGGAAATCTACTACACGGGTTCGACAGAACCAAAATTAGTGACATAGACCAAATTGAGGTTATTCTAAAGCACATGCATGTGCAGAAAAATAAGCTTTTATATTTTGATAGTTTTGGAAAACACTTTTTTTTTTTTTTTTCCTATTAGAAAGAAAGGGAATTCTCTTACTGTGTTGTACCCTTACTTCTGCAATGGGTAGATGTTATTAATCATAGATGTTTAACATTAAGAAAATGGCTTCCTGAGTCTCATTCGTTACCCTTTGAGAATGTGGTTGGTAAATTCCTTATGCAATCAAGTTTTATATCAAGACTATAGCTATTAAGGCAATAATGATTGTTGGAAAACCATTCAGAAATAATTCAAATTACCTGATTTGATTTTTTTTTGTTGTGTTCTTTTTTTTTTTTTTTTTAGGATCCTTGTTCCACTTATTAACATGGAACAACTTTAAGGGGGCTGTATTTATCTGTAACAATCCAAATTGCTATTTCACCTTTGATATCCAGAGCCTTCTTACCAGTAAGTCAAGTACTTTGCTTAAATCAAGATTAGAAAGAATGTGACAGTGGCTTGATATATCTTTGCCAGGTTGAATCTTTTCTTTGTATTGTCTGGAAATATCTGAATATTCAGTATATAGAAAGTATCACAGTTGCATTTTGGCAGACAGCATGTGAAAAACCACCAGATCATTTGTAGAGTGACATTAAAACTCATTTACAATGGAGCCACAGGCAACCTTTTGTCAAATCTATTACACGTGTCTTAAAGGACTATCTTGAAGACCATCTGATAACAATCAACTTGATAGATAAGGCTTACTTTTACGCAAAAAAAATGATTAGAACACATTTATTATAATGACACTTGGCTATAATCACCATAATAGGCCTGAATTTGTGCTTCGTTATAACACTGGTCATTATCATTACCGGGCATTTATTTATTCCTTACTTGTGCTTCATGGGCAATCTAGCTAATAATACTGTCTCCCATTTCTTCCTCTCTTTGAGCTTTTCTCTCACTTTATTTTTTTTGTTTAGCATCTGCTTTATCAAAGGCAGCTCTTTATTTTTTTTTTTTCTAAAAGGGGTGCTAGAAATATTCTTGTGTTAGTTTTACGTTCTTTTTCATTCAAAATAAAATAAGTGCCTGTTCTTTCAAACTTTGTGGTTCAAGTGAAGGATGAAGGTGTAGGATGGTATTCTTTCTATCTCTCTTAGACTTGCCTTACCTTGAGTGAGTTACTTCATCTTTTAATATAATTTTGAGATCTTTATGTATAAGACTATACAGCAGAATAAAATACTATTTCTAATGTGCTTGTTCCCAATATTCTCACCATGTGGTAGCAATTTTACATTTCAGAAGACACCATCTGTTTCTCTTCTTTCGCTTGGAGGGTCCAGCTTATGCAATCACACATGTCAAAACAGCAAATCTTCGCATGTACCAGTAAGACCTCAGTGGTCTATGAGGTACCCTTTTTTTGTCAATTTGTCCTTGCTTTCACTAACACTAAACATGCAGTAAGTAACATCTTTTAGATGCCAGTTAAATGGTCCTCTTCTCAAACTATGCTACCAACAGAACTATATTAGTTCCTCCACCAAGAGCATTTTTGCATGTGTATTTATGCATAGAATATGGATGACTGCAGTGAGAGTGACCAACCCTGAAGAAATTTTTGGTTTTAGATGAAAGAAGTCTGCTAGTCCTTCAGCTAAGGTAACACTATCACATTATGGAAGATTCCACAGAAAAGCTGGCCGTATGTTAAAAAAATCCCATTAATGGAAGAAATTAACCCACCACTGATCAAATAAGTGAAAAGTTTCTGAATTGCCAAAAGATGACAGTTATCTGAGATTATCTGCAGAGAAGGAATACTGACCTTCACACTGTCTTTTCCCCTCATGTTCTACCATTGCCGTTACTGGCTCAGTGCTGGCAGATTTGAATGGTCCAGGACGAACATTGTTTCTCCAGGAGCCTGGAGACCAGAACCCCCATCAGCCCTTACTGACCAGAGGAACGGGGAGCTCTCTTCCTTTGTCAGAGGTCAATAATCCCTTCTAGACTAGGCTGATAACTCAGTATTTGTGCTGCAATAGCAGGCTGGCTGTGCTATGTCAGGATTTATTTGACTGTTGCACTAAACTTCAAGCTTCACTTTTATCTCTCAGTTTACTTTTTGTAACCTACAATGGCAGGTTTAATGCTATTTTTATCACAGTTTTGAATTACAAGAGGGTAATTGCAACATTTTTCTTATAGAAGATCCGTTTAAATGAAAATGAAGGTTTCCTTAGTACTGAGACATTTGAAATCAGAAACATGGGTACAAATGTTATAATCTATCTTATTTTATGTTCTATATCTTACTCTTCCTTGTTCACATACGAACCTTTTAGGATCACATCTGTTCCATTTCTCCCATGAACAGTGTGCTTTGGGATATACCTTTTCAAACTAACAAGACTACAGTGGAAATCCAGGAAAAATCAGCTGAGGGCTAAGAAAAATGATTTACAATGATAGACTTAATGAAAGCAAATTTATTTAGCAATCAGAAAGAAGTTTGAAAGATTATGTGATTGCAACAAGAAAACGCTTCTTTCATAGCCAACACCAACTATAATCACATATTTAATTTGATGAAGTGAGCTAATATTAAAGAAAATAATTTGGATTGTAAAGCTAGAAATTCACTTTTTAAAGATCTATTTTACTCAAAAGGCTATTAGGGTGAATACAGACATAAAATATAAACCTTATGTTCTGACTAATATACGAGCTCAGACTTAATGCTCTAATAGTAGCTTCGGATTTTAATATCATTGAAAACAAATGTAACTCATGATATACTGTGCTGATGTAAAAGAAAACCCAAACCATCCACCATTAACTAAGGACCACTTCTCCTCTTACTTGTTGCTATTTACAGCTATAAGTTATATTGCATGAGTCTTAATAGCAACATTTTTGCAAGTCAAATTCCTGTTTTCTGAAACACTAAAGCACCGAGTTACTTTCTTTTCTAGCATCCACTTTGGATATAGGCACATGTGCAGGAGGCCACTGTCCACTAGAAATCTGTTACGGTTTTTCCATTCTCCATCCTCCTTAAAACATCTTTTAGCTTTTGGCTTAAGAAAAGATGGATTTTCATCTGAATTCTTTTGTGCCTGTCCGCACTCCCTAGCAAGAGGCCTTTTCCGTAGTTAGTCAAGGCCACACACTAGCAACCAACACTCTCATTCCTCTACTCTGACTGTAACATCTCTACCGGGTATAGAACTAGTGAAGCCATGAGTGTAAATTCACCAGTCATATTTTAACCCTGTGTTAATATGTATGTCCTTGATTGGAGTCAATTGTAGCACAAGAGCCTAGTCCACCGCTCCCTTGGGGGAAGGCCTGTGGATATATCGTAACAGCAGTGTATTAAAAGCTGCATTTGTGGCCTGGTCTAATATCACTATAAGGTGAACAGTGTACATGTTTCTGTTGCCATATTTCTACAATATATTTAAGTAACAGCAAAAAATAATTTAATTAAAACCATACACTTTAAATACATTTAAGCATAGATATTGCCACTTTTAAAGTAAAGGCAAAAAGATCTGGTTTCATCACAGATTTATTTTCACTTACTGAATCCAACTTTTATCATTTTTTTTTTTATCCTTTTTAATCTCATTCCAAAGTTGTTAAGACCTTCGTCAAGAATAGTAAGGGCATTATAAGATATCCTGGCAACCTAAATTAATTTGCTGGAATAATGAAATTTTTAGATATTTTTTCAGAGGACATTTATGCAAAGACTGTTTCAATTTTATAAGAAAATCATCTCAGTCGAGACGATTCTCGTCGTGTGAGATCTCCCTGATAAACAGACTGTATACAGAGCATTTAAATATGCCATATGGTTTCCTGGTAAAAGCAAAAGACTAGCAGGCAGAAATTTCCCTGGGTGAAATCCCAGCAGAGTTAATAGCTCATGTGTACCCCGGGGCACATCATCTGATTTTCTTGTGCTTTTAATCAATTGGCAGTGTAAAACTGGCTGAATATCAAACTGAAAGAGTTTCTGATAAGCATCAGAATATTTGGTTTCCAAAAGTTACCTGAGTTGGGAGAAAACATTTTGAGAACTAGTTAGTACTGACAGACCTTGGGTTTTCAGTATGTACTTGAGGTGATCTTGGAAAAAATTCCTTATACTCTGTAATGAACAAGCATTTTGTGTTTTACTGACAGAAAAGAAAACCTAACTTCAATGAGTCGTTTAAGAATGTCATATACTCGAGTGCCAAGAGATACTTCATCATTTTTGGAACATGAAAAGATTGTTCCAGATTTCTATATGAAGGAAGACGCAGCTTGTTCCTCCGTTCCTTCATTGTAATGCACCTAGATGCCTGAAAACCTCTCCAGAAATAGAATAGAACCTTTACATTCATTCTTAGAGATTTATAAAGTTTCCCCTAAGATTTTAAACTAAATTAAAGTGTCTTCTCACACAGGAGAATTGACCACACCAACTGCTTGTTTGACTATAATGAAGATGACTAATAGATATGACCTTTATATTTAAGGCATTTGTCCTTTCTACTAAATCCCACTTACCACTTTTCCGATTTAGCAATCAGAACTTAGCCTAGAATACTGGTTCTCCTCTGGAAGCTCCCTGGCCAGCTATTAATTTCCACCAGGTCCCTTAACCACAATCCATTAAAGGTTTCAGTGCCTAAAATTATGGAGCTTGGTAATTTCTGGGCATGATTTCATTTGTTTATTTACCTTCAAAATCTACCATTTGAAAATATTTTAAAAGAAAGCATTGAATATGAAAGAAATATGACATCTAAATGAGAGTTTGGCTTCTGAATCATAGATTAAACAAGCAACGATTTTCTTTTCTACTCGCTCCCATACTCAGTTCTAGGTATAATAGTGTGGAAAGATGTGGGGGAGCAATTTTAAAGCAGCTGACTCCAAACTAGGCCTTTCTGCCACAGGGGCTGCCAGTTCCACGGTATCTGCAAGATCTGGCTTTCCCAAAGCACGTTCTGTTGGTGATTAACAAACGCAACAGATCCCTGGTTTAAAAATGTGAAGAGCCCAAATGTTGGAAAATGCAGTCTGCGTTTCGAGCAGCTCTGACACAAACACAGCCTGGGAGAATGATGTGGTGTATTTTTGTTCTTCTTTGAAAGAAAAAATATCATTCTAGGTTGTCTTGTAATCACAGATAAATAAATAAAAAATATAATGGATTTTCCATATTTACAATGCTTAAAATGGAAATCTTTAGCATGTCATAACATAATATGTCATGCTTAAATCCACCTGGAAAAATGCTGAGTTTATTCTTATTTCTCAGAAATGCAACATCTTTAGCCAAAAAACAATATGCAAACCATATGAACGTATACATGCATGTATATATTCAGTCTCTGATTTTCTTAGCTTGCAGATAAACTGCAATTTTTCATAGTATTCATGGCTTAAAATTCTGCCCTGAATGCATTTTTTTAAATACTTGGTGAACCATTATTCATTGTCTCATTGAGAGCATGTGATATTCTACACTCAAAATGTTTGATTCTACAGATGACAGGACAGTGAACTGTATGAGATCAGATTGTGTAACTAACACTAATTGTGTAAATATAAATACAAAATTTGTTGTATTAACTTGCAAAACAGTACTTCAACAAATACTCTACCAAGACAAACAGTGTTTAGAATGTGCATGTGATATAAAAAAATCTCAGAAAACAATCAATTTAAATATTAATTTTTCCCACAGCAAGTTACACCAGCTTCTAACATTGTCCCTCTTCCCACTGAATTTTGCTTGGTTGGGCCTGCCACTCTATGCACTTCGAGCTACTAGCACCACAGGAAGTACAGAGGAAGCTAAACTTCCTCTGCAGCCATGCAAATTCAAATATGCAGAACAGAGATACAAAAACACAACAAAACTAATGCTTTTTCCTCTGATTTCTCAAAACAAGATCGACTTCCTAAACCACCATATGAAGACTCCAAATTCCATTTATATTTATGGCAGATAGTGCCCCAAAAGGAGACAGAATTAGGCTTGAGAGACAGCTTTCAGGCATAAAACTATATTACCAAAACTACTTATTTGCATTTCTGTCGCTGAGTCCTGGTCAGGAACGTGCCTCAGCTGTGCTTGATGCTGTTCAAACACAAAACTAAACCTCTACTTCTGCCCAGCCTACAATGTAAAGCTAGTATAAGAAGTAATAGAAGTATGAGTGAAGCTATGAGACAATATTTGTCAGACAGATGGTAGGTTCAGCCGATCGGCCACCTTTCCTAGTTTTGAAAGAGGGCAATATATTAACATATATGGCCATATGTGGATGGTCATGGGGACATCCTCTCAAGCCTGAGAAGCAGCATGAGATAAAGCACAACACATAAATATGTTTAAGGTATTTATGAAACAAACAGAAGTTAATGACAGATCAGTTAAGGGTGGGATCCCACATCCTCACATTGTGAGGCAGCTTATGAAAGTCCTGAAAAATACATACAAATAGTTTGAGTTGGTACTGAACTACAAAAAAAAATACATAGGGAAAAGAGTGAGAGACAGATGTAAACAGCATTTGAACACAAGATGATGAAAAGAGTATGGGCAAGAGTTTTTGTTGTGTGGATAGACAGACAAGATGAGTTACACAGAAGGAATGAACTAAACCTAAACACTGCACTAATATGAAGACAGAATTGAAAAGAAATGCTCAAGTTAGCAACTTGAACAATAGGCAGGATGTGGGATTGCTCAGGGTGAATGGCAAAGGAAGTAGTGAGGAAGACTGTGGGGAAGGAATAATAAATTCTGGTTTAGTCTGGATGCTGCTGAGCTGGAGCTGAGCTGCTAAGGGCCCATGTCTCATTGAAATTTCAGATAGGTTAAGAAATAAGCTTATAATAAATAAGCGGGTAATCAGTATATATAAACAACATGGACAGTATTTGTTCTTGTGGATTAGACTGCCATTACTCAGGGTGCAAAGTGAGAGGAGGAAGTGAATTTTGGAAAGACTGTTGAATGTGAAGAATCTTTTGAGAACATGAAGCTCTGCTTGTTGAGACATGAATGAGACATGAATGTCTCAACAAGGCAAAAAGAGGACGGGATATCAAGAGGCACATGGGTGATGTTATCCGAAGTTGCCACGGAGTTGGCAATATCAATCCTGATCCTGAATAGTAGTCCTGATCCTGAATAGTAATCTAATCCACAAGTTGGAATAGTAATCCTGAGATTTATCTAGGAGGATGCAAGTATAAGCTCATCCAGCTGCAGTTTCATCAGAGTGCTGTGTAAGACAAACCAGAGAAGTTCTAGTGCAGAACTGGAAGAAAAAGTATAAGGCAACAATTGTTTAAATATAACGTAAACCCGAATATTTGTTGGATTTATTGATCAAATGAAAGACAATGAACAGTGAGCAGGAAACTGGGATCAAAACTCCTTTGTTCTGGATGTAAGATACACTCATAACTGGTGTAGAAGACACTGAAAGAGAAGGTGAGAAATACATGAGGTGAGAATATGCTGGGAGTAGGATGGGAAGGAGGTGGGATGCCGTCACTGGACTAGGGAATCGGAAGAGAAAATTAGCTATCAGACTTCTGTTTTGACACAACGGAGACAAAGCAATAGAAGTGCTGAAAAACTATAGGGAGAAGTTAGGCCAAAGGAAGAAGAAAAGAAAGATATTTTTTTCTTTTTTTCTTTTTTTTTTTTTAAGGGGAAGACATGTGGAGTCAATAGGAGAGAGTTAAAAGAACAGGTGAAAAGGTGACTGGAGCTGAAGCGACTCTGAAGAAGGATAGAAGGAGGAAGGTTTCACTTTAATCTGCATAACCACAGAATAACAAAGTTAGCTTATAGATAAACAGATCTACCAAAATCTGAGGACTAAGACTCCAGGGAAGAGCTGTCTCCTTTGGCCTTCCACCAGGAGGCCACATGCACTGTTCAGCTATTACAAGTAACTGCTTACTCAAAAGAGATATCTTTATACTGCTGTTAGGTTACATATTCAAGATAGCCAAGACGTGACTATGTTTGCAACATGAATAAAATGCTGCAACTGCCATTTATTATAGGAATTATGAATGTTTTCATACTTAACTATGGAGTGCTGAGAATCATCTTCCTAAATTTAACAACTGGCTTTCTAGTAGAGCTATTCATACCTGACTCCAAACAGTGTACTGCATATTCAAGCAATTCAAGCATGCATTTAATGATAAATTATGTTAGGATTGTTGCAGCTGATTTAAGAAACAGGTGCCAGATGACCCTATGATAAACTTGAATGAAGATAATTAATGTTAACTAGATGTACTCATCTCCTCCTGTGGCCAAACATTAAGAGGGGCAAAATACTGAAAGCAGAAGTGGAAAAATATATGAAATGCTTGAAAATATTTGAGACCATCTATATGTCCGTATCTGTAAATGTGCATTTCATAACCTGTACTTTCTAATTCTGCAGCTCAAACTAGAGTCAGGACTTGTATCAGGAAAATCTACCCTATTTCAATGTAATTTGATGCATCTGAAACTTACTGTATATACTACTGTTGGGCTTGTAAAATAGTCCAGCTGCTTTAATAACTTCTAAAATAACTTCTAAAGCAATTGCTCTTTTGTAAAGTGGTAGGATTTTAGGCAGCCATACATACTGCTGCCTTTGTCTGTTTATAACATGTTTCTTGAAGGTTGAAATATTTACTTATTTTAAAAAGGTAGCTACTTAATTATCTTAAGCACTCTGTACCAAATGCATCAAATGCTCTGTGCCAGATCTTGTGGTGATTAAGAGCAGCACTGATACTTAATTGATACCATATCAGAGCTCTGCAAGTATACTACAGAAAGATGAAAAAGGTCCTTGTTTTCACAAGTCTAATCTTGAGAGCACTGTCATCTGTTGGCCTTTGGTGTTAAAGGAAATTCCCTATATAAGTACATGTTAAAGGCGCCGTACTGCTAAAATGAGGCAGACTGGACAGATTTGTTACACAAAAGTGATATCAGTTTAACCAGTAAATTAGAGAAATTGGACATTCATGGTGAAATGTCAGTTCGTAACGGCAGTAACTTCTGCAAAGTTTTAAAAACACATGTGCAGAAAAGAGCAGTTCATGAAGAACCACCTCACTTGTACACTTACATATTTCAAGAACAGACTAAATTCCAGTTCAACTGGGACACATTTATAAAGAAGGTTCTGCAGAACACGTACCTTAGTCTGCTGCTGCAAGAACTAGGGATTTTACTCTCTAACTGAGTGGTTGGCAGGATAAAGGGAGTGGTCAAAGATATAAAAGGACACTGGGAATCAATTTATCTGTTGCCAGATCAACAGAGCTTCCTCCCCAGAGATAGGCACTATCTAGTTTTGTCTTGATCCATTGCAAATCGTTGCCTGGTAACTTGAGTTGCTTCCCTTTCAGGTCAGTTTTTATTAGATAAAAATCTTTTAATTACAAGCTTGACTCCTGCAATGTTTTTATTCTACAAAAATATGACCCCTAAAGCTTGCATCAACTCTGCAGATTCCAGGCACTCATTTCTCACCACCATCTCTGTATCTCTTTACTATCAGAATTTCCCCATCTGAGTAGTCCAATCTATTTCTTATTATGCTAAAGGCTAACCTTTGAAACAAATACACAAACAGGCTGGCTTTATTCTGAGAAAAAAAAAAAAGGTTTTCTTACTGTCTCCCTATTTAGGGGATACTTTCTGCTCTGTGTCAACTGGATTTCAGCCCTTTGCACTGACCTGCTTCCTTATTCTGAAGCCTACCTGGAGAAGTCTTCCTTGGGAGTAATGTTAGCCCCATTTAATAACCTAGGGAGTAACGTGTAGCAGGACATTCTGGGCTACAGCCCTAATCTTACTGCAGTGTATTATGCAATACTCTAAAAATAAAAGTTGCTTCTTAAAAGTTGTCCATATCTTTTCAGTAGTATTAAAAGGTCAAAAGACTCATCCTACATAGAAGTGGCAGAAATTAAGAACTCTGATGAGGTCCTTTTAGACAAACTTTAGCCTCAAATCCTTGCCCTGTGTTTGAAGAGAGTACATGAAGAAAGGTTTCCTGATAGGAAAGGAGATGTCAGTACCCTAGTGAGGCTTGCAGTAATCGGGGGAGATTTCCTTATTCCCCCGTGAGGTCAAGTTGTTACCACAACAGAGTTCTCAGCTAGCATAAGGCAGCTCCTCCTCCACTCCATGTGGCACCGGAAGAGTAGATGTCACGCTACCATATGTGAAGCTGTGTACTTCCAACAGCTTGCTGAGCTGGCGCAGCTTGCAGCATAAAGGAAATATTTTCTTACTGCACATTAAATGTATTAGGACATAAGGACAGTTTGTGTTGATTAGATGAAGCCCCAGCTGTGTGCCACTGGGTGTAGCTGTATGGCTATGATATCATCTATCAGTCTACCAGCTTATGAGAGTACAGACTTGGGTAATTAATGTCCACAGCATGACAATAATATGAAATTGTCCTCCCTTAACAGCACTGCCATATTTTCCTTGCAATCAATCTGCTTTTCTGGTAGACCATTAGAAGATTCAAACATGGAGCAATTTACTATACAAGCTACATAACAGGCCCACATGTGGAAAGTCTTTATTCTTTTCCCTTTGATCATACTCCAACTGCACTCACACAGCAAACATGACTCAATATGTTAAAAAAAAAAAAAAAAAAAAGGTTTCTACTAGGACTTATAACATACAACAGATTATACAACGAAATTTACCTCAAATGGTTTAGAAGTTGCCTAGCTACAGGATTGGAAAAGCTGAGGAACTCCCTCCTGAAGTGACAGGAAATTAATATGAAGAGTCCTTAAAGGCTGAAGATTCAGGCTCCACCTAGTGACAAAATTTTACCATTGCTTTTATAGACAATTCCAGGGAAAGCACATGATGCCATGAAAAGATCTGCTTCAGGATTGGCAAGAAATGGGAAGAAATGAGCCAAAAGAAACAACTTTTATACAGATACGACTTTAAAAAAAAAGAAAAAAAGTACAACACAAGAAGCACTGTAACTAACTGGTAGTGGACTGCTCAATAAAAGTATAAAAACCCACTCATGAAAAAGATGTCTCTAGCTAGTGTTACACCGGAGAGCAATGTGGCTGGAATAATAATTCACTAAATGACTCAGCTCCCGGGGAAGACGATTTTTCATGAATAAAGGCCAGACACAGAACTCTGTCCATCTAAAATTTTTTTCCCCTGGCAAAATATCTCATGTTTTAAAACACAAGTTATCTGATGTGATAGCAGTGAGATTTAGCTTGTCATCTATAGCAGCCAGTCCAATATTACTCAACAAGAAACACCTTGTGAAATGTTCACCTAATTCCTTTTTATGCACTTTTATATTATAAACATACCAATATACTTGTTTTCTCATAGCTAAAATAAAATAAAATAAAATAAATAAAGGTTTTAAAGTTTTTTAAGTTGCCGAATTGCAAGACTGTGCAGGATAAGCAATGGTTTCTCAGAGCAAAGTTAGCACTAGCTTTAGAAAAGAATAAGTGATATATTTTAGCGTATGCTATAGATTTATTTTGCCTGTGTGGTATGGCATTGTCTTGCTCACCCAGTAATCTAACACTAGATTCCCTTGTTGATTATAAACGCACTATTCTCTACTATTCTATGAGCGGCACTGCACTACTGGTTCCTCAATTAATTTTAATAAATGGAAATTATAGAGATTATATAAAAATCAAGGTTATACATAATTTTAAGAATGTTTCTCTGAGAAACAGAGAGATGCTTTACTAAGCATCTAATATTTTGATTTTATCTTCTGCTAAATATTTGAATATCTGTGGTCTTTCAAAGTAGGCAAGAATTTTATTGAGCAGGAAAGTGTTATGATCATTGGAGTCTGAGGATATGGATTCAGTTGCTGCCTTGTTTGCAGATGACTTATATCACCTTAGGTTGAATAATGAGAATTTGATAACTTTGATAACTCAAAAAGTTATCATAAGGCTTATTCCATTCATTTTCTTGAAGTGCTTTGACGCGGAGACAGTCCTCTGAAATATAAAATAACATTTTTTCTGGTATTTTGACTTGTGGTTCTGATTGCAATCAGGAAATGAAGTATAGTGTAAAGGAAACAATTACATTAATAAAACTTCTCCAAACAAGAACCTGTTGAGAATTAGATGGAGAAAGGCATTAATTTAGTTTTACTATGGCTATCCTTATAGTAGCTCTGCAATAGTAGCTGTCAATAAACTGAAACTACAGAGTCTGAGACTTGCTCAAACTAAGGAAAATATGGGAAAAATAAGAAAGACCATTATTAATCTGTGTTTGGAAAACATATAGTTTGAAAGAAAGGCTGAGAAAAAATCCTATACATCTAATATATTGAAACAATTTAGTACAGTGAATGTTGTCACATTCCTGAGTCTTGATTAATGAAAAAGCTGTATGAGCAACATATTTAAATGATAAATTGGATGATGGAAGAGAAGCACTTATTGGAATAGTGTTTGCCCTTAAATTCTGCCAAAGTTTCTTTAAATTTGTGGTGTTTTAATTCTATTTAGGGTGGTTTCTGCTAGTGGAATCTGGCACTGAGCTACTGCGCTTACACTGCTCATTAAGAAATGAACTGCATCAAGGACTGCAGTGTGAGGGAGAGTAGCTAACTGGGAACTGGTCTGCTACCATGTTGGAAAAAATACGTGATGCAGGTTGAAGTAACAGACTATATTAATGAATTGTCCTGTTAAATTTCCTTACTTGCTTGATTATCCACAGAGATGAAGGCATATTTTGTCAGAAACCTCTGCACCAACTTTGCTCTTCTCTAAGCCAGAGATATCTATGTGGGGGAAGCTAAAGCGATAATCCTCTTCATATAGACATGATTGTATCAACAGAACATGATTTTGAACATATAGTTCATATAGCTTTGCAGAGCAAAATAAGTTATGATGATGTCAAAAATACATTTATGTTGCACAACTATAATTACACTAAGGGCTTTTCTTGAATAATTGTCTTGCCAAGAAATCACAAATGAATCAGCGCTGCTAGAACATATTGAAATAATGTAGTTATACAAATTCCATTCAGATCTTGCTTTAGGGTAAATAGCCAGAGTGCTTCTTAAGGCTTAGGCAAAGAGAGGTTTGTAGGTTAAATTAAGCAGAATGGCTATTAATTCAGACCACAACAGGACGAGAACATGGCTAACACAGGAGGTCCTGTCACACACCAGCTCACTCTCTGTAACAGCTGAGCTACTGAATTCATGCGACTTCTCCCAGGACGAACTTTGAAATCTGGATAGTTCACTTGCAGAGCTTGCATCCCATTCAGAAATCCCATCTATTGTTTCGGAGTCCCTGAAGATTCACACAGCGCTGGTTTTAGACTTTAAACTTCAGGATTCTTTTCCTTTGCAATTATACATTTTGAAAATTAATACACAAAAAAACACTAACACATAGCTTGGATTTTTTAGTACCAAGCTGTATGCTGCAAAAACACTGAGCAGATGGAGCCCTGACTTTTGATGTATATATCTTGCTGATTTTTTTTCAGTTGCTTTGCTTGCTGTATTCTTAAGGCAACAGTCACATGATTTTGGACAAGTTCTTAACCTTTCTTAAAAGGTAAGCACATTCCTAAGCACCTTGCTGGATCAAAGCCAGTGTCATAATTGAATGACCTAAGTATGTATTTATCACATGTAAGTGATGCACTGGTAGCTAGGAATGAATCTCACATGAATTGGAGGTGAGCCCAAGTCCAAAAGGATCTTAAAGTAATAGGGTCTTTATTTTGTTTTGTTTTTCCAAAGAGATTAAAAGTTTCCTGGAGGTGGATGGCTAAGGGGCTAAAGCAGTGCTTTCCTGGTGTCCCCAGGAAGGTGTGCCAGAGGCCGGGTTAAGTGAACTGCTAGGATCAGAAGGTTTTTTCCTGCACGTCCCCAGGCAACACTGCTGCATCACTGGGTTAAGTGATGCTTACAGTATCTTTAGGCCAGTAGGGTGCTGTGGGCTAAAAATCAGCACAAAGTCTTGGTTCGGAGCATTCAAAATGCTTATACAGTGACTCTTAGCACAGCTGCTTCAATTGCTACAGGATTCTGTATGAGAGGCTAAACTAAAACCAAAGGGCATCAGTCCTTATATATAAATGTGTTAAGAAGTTAAAACCTGAGCAGTTAGTAAGACCACTGTTTTTGTGCAAAAATGTTAATTTACAGCAATAGCGTACCATACAATAGCAAAAATTCTATGAACTAAAAGATGCACTTGAAGGGTGAATAATCGTTTCAAAATATTCCCATGGGATTACAATTAACAGCACTGGCAATTTATTTCATAAAATAATCAATTTTGTATTTCAGAGATATAGTATTGTTCAACCAAAGATCTCAAAGCACTTAGATAAATATGATTATTTTCATTTAACAGAGATATAGTTTAGGACGAGGGAGGCTTTGGGACTTGTCAGAAGCTCCTATCTTGTTGCCAAGGGCAGGTGAGCTACAGATGCTGAGGAGATGTCTTAGGGTAGTCGAGGTGTCGACCCTGTACAAACTAGCTGAGGCTGGACAAGGTTTGTCAGCTTTGGTGGTGAGCCAGGCTAATGCACATGGCCCCAGCTAGACTGAGCTAGTTGTGACCCCTTTTTTTTTGGTTCTGGGATTTGTGTTGGTGGAAGGAATTAAAGTCTGACTGTACCTAGCAAAATAAACACAAATCTATCCCTCAGTTCAGACAACAAACAAACAAAAACATGGCACCATGCTGACTCTCAGTTGTTCATATGCGAAAAGAAAGAGCGGAGTTACCAACAAGGCTGTATCTAGTTCAGCCATTTCAAACCAAGGGCCCACTACTCCCAGGGTCAGTTCATACAGATTCCAAATGCTGTGGTTTCTTTTTAGATTTAGAGTTTAAACGAACTGAATGTTCAAAGCAAAGCACAGCTAAAACCATTGAATTTCACATGGTTTCATGTGGTTTCAATGAGACTCCCTAAACATGACCAGGTTCACTCAAGCTTTACACCAGGATTTCTTTTAAAGGTTGCTAACTGTAGCTGAGTTTTGTATTTCTGACGAAACTCAAAGCCAATCTACTTTCATAGGTATTTGTAATCTGTGAAGAAATGTTCTGAAGTTGTACTTGCAAAAGGCTGTTAATTGAAATGTGACGAAGACAACAGTGGTAAGGGTGAAGTACTAACAGAGTACAAGTACAGAGAAGAGGTTACTCTTTTATAGAATGTGTGGGCGGTCCCCATATCCAAAGTGGATTTTCAGTTTAATTTTGCAATTCAGCACATGCTTCTTTTCTCTTTTGTCCAGAAGTGGACCTACGTTGAACAGTTCTCCCTATATGCTGCCCTGCTCATTTGGCTTTATGCAGCCATGGGTGGTGATGTGCTTTAACTTATAAACTAAATTTCTCTTGAGCTAACAAGCTAGTTCACTGGTGATCAGCTTGGAGCTCTGGTCAGCCTAAGCTACATGTGTTAAGTGTGCTCTTACTTGTAGTGCTGTTTTAGAAATGGAGGATAAAGAGAACACCAGCTCAGGACAGACTGCAAAGGGAAACAAGGAAAGGCCTAATGGGACTTTGCTCTCCTACCCTAAGTGAGAGAAGTAAGAATGAGGAAGCATGGCTGGAAAAACCCACTTTGCTGGCATTAGGCAGTTAGGTTTGTTTCAGTCTTTCCTGCTTATTCACCATAATTCTGCCTCCTCCCAACCCCACTCCAACGTGCCTGTAAGACCTAGAGACCTGCAGAAAGTTCTTCTCTGTCAGTAGGCTCAGCTGCGCTCCCACCCCCAACACAGGCACCTCCAGCCCCACAGAGTCACACTGTGGGGCAGAGCATGGCCCGCTGAAGTGGGATTCTTCCCAGTGGCAGCAGTGCTATGAACAGCGGTGCAGGTGGGTTTGCAGGAGTGTCCTTGCCCTCAGTGCCTGCTCTGCCAGGGAGGCTTGCTCAAAGCCTTTGGCTCCCATTGCAGCTGTGGTGACAATGGAAAGGCTATCATTGGAACTGCTTTTCCTTTAATCCTCACAGGATGCTCTGAGCACCAGGTTATACTTAAGTAGCTGTTGCTATAAGCTTAGATTTCAAAATGGTAAACAGGCCAAATAGTGATTTCTTTGTGGGGTGTGTGTGTTTCTTTTTCTTGCTTGGTTATGGTCTGGGCTGCTGCCTGACTCCCTCAATTTCTGAGGAGAAGAACTATAAACATTATTCACAGAAGACTTAAAGATGCTTAAATAAGAAACAAAAGTAAAGTTGTTTTTTTAAGTTGTCATAAAATATATAATATGATTTTCCTAAAGCTCTCTCAGGCATTAGTCTCTTACTGGAGTACTTTTCTATTGGGTATTTCAATGATTTTAATCAGATTATTGTTTTCTATGTACAATGTTAACAGCTATGAGACAGTTTTATAGAAGTTTTAATATGGATTTGTAAGCTAGCTGCATTCTTAAGACTGTTTTACGTTCAAAACCACGGACATTTTCTGATCTCATCACATTTTTTTCTTCTTTTCAGCATTTATGGAAAAAGGAACGAATAACAAAATTGGTGAAAATTGAAATAAGAATAAATTAATTCCCTTTGCTAAATATCAATGAATGTAATCATCGATATTTATTTATATAATTATCGATATTTATTCACTTAATCATGAATGTAAATATCGATGAGTGTAAATTGGGAATAAGTGTAAATCATGCCTCTTCCAGGCCTTTCCCAATTCTTTACTAGCCCTTGGATTCAATGATAATAAAGCAACCCAGAATCTGGCAAGAGTGAAGAATATGTTTATTCTCTGTGTCACTGGTGAGTGTGGGAGAGGAATTCTAAGCATGATGTTGCCCAGCATGCAGAATGGACAATTTTTTCCCTATTTACAGAAGAGCACTTAGTATTTAAAAATCAAGATGTTCCCAAGTGCCTTGAAAGTAGCTTAATTATTATTGCACTTACAAATAAACAAATGCATAAATAAGCAAGGTGTTATTCTTGCTTGTTTTTATGTTTCTTAGCTTTTAAACTTCAATATTTCTGAAGTTTTCTGTGAAGCCATGCAGGCTCAGAACTCTTTCCTTTCAAAAGGAACTGAGATTCTCACTTAGGAGATATAAATTCAGAAGGTATGGGTTGACCAGAAATGCCAAATACTGTGTTTCTTTCTTATTTTTTTTCTTTATTTTTTCATAATGAGAAATGATGTCAGTGCCATCATTCATAAATGCTTTGAGAATAAGAACAACAGCAGCAAAATCTTCCAAAATGAGATTCTAGACACAGTAATCCATGCTGAAAACTCTTCCTGACTTCTTACAAGTTTGAAAAACTATTTTCCTTCCATGTTTCCCTCCTTTGACCTACCACATGAATGCAACCAGCATGTGGTATGGCTGAGTATGGATTAAAGCACTGGGCAGCAAGTCTATCTCCTCATGGTTAGAGAGAAGGGTAAGCAGAGAGGTCGGCTTCACTTTGGAAGCAAGTAGCAGAGTAATTGCAAACCTTATTCAGTTGTGATGATGGAAGCAGTCAAAGCAGAGGTCTGAAATGCTGCAGTCCATAAGTGGTGCAAGTAGCTACTTCTGAAGTGTATGGAGCTGTACGGATTTACTTTAGCATGAAAGCCTGCTATTATTCTTACAATGCTTTCGACATTTTCAATTAGTCTGTAAGTCCCTTTCCTTTGAAAATGAGGCATCATCCCGTGTCTTGTCATAAGCAGAATGATGGAGAAGAGATGATAAAGAACTTGGATCATATTCTTGGGAGAATTCAAGATTTTAGGGTATTCCTTCTGATTAGATGAGAGAAATTAGATTTGAGATAATTCATAAAAGGGAAAAGAGACATATAAAAACGCATATTATTATATTTGAAGCAGAGGTGGTTACAAGGCAATTATTTGGGTTTTCAGAATAGGTTGGGATAGGTTACACAGGTAACACGGCAAGTTTCCTAGTGTGTGAATAGAAGAGAATCTGAGAGGAACCAAAAAACTGACGAAAAACTGATGAAATTTGTCCTCAAGTCTGCCTTACATTTTCATTACCTATATGTTATTGAAGGGATGTTCTCAAATCAAACTTCAATTTTCTCAGAAATGTTCAAGCACAACCAGTTTGATTAGAAAGGACTAGTTTGAATTTTTCTTTGCTGAAAGATCATCCAGATTGTGGACTTCTCACAAGCACTGTAGTGCATTAAAGATTAATGGTACAACCAGCAGCATTAGCCAGTAAATATCAAGTTAATAATCAGTATTAAGAGTTTCAGGGAACATCTAGGAGTGTGCATGAACAAAATAGGATCTGCAGACAGGAGACAGAAAGCTTTATCTCAAATAGATGTTTTGGTTTATTTTAAAACAGAGCTGCAGATATATATTACAGTGTGTTTTTACTTTAGTTCTTTGCATTTCTCTCCACATCAAAGGACTTCTCTTAAATCTTTCTTGGTATTTAAAGTGATTTCACAAAGGTTTGGAAAGGTTTGGTGAAATCATGAAAGTAACACTGAGGAACTTGAAAGGTGACAAAAAGGGAGCAAAAGTACATCAGGGTGCAGAGTACATTCAGGATAGTCAAAATGGCTAAAGGTTCACACAGAATACAGACCTAATGCCGTGGCTAATTGCACTGATGACAGCAGTAATACTGATACTTGATACTTTTACTGATACTTTTACCACTATGATGTGGTAAAATACACTTTTGAGTCATGGAACAGGGCGTTTTATTGGTATTGGTTCACCTGTGTGCCCGGCCAAATCGGGCATTGCAACCCTATAGGAACTTACACAGGTAAATGTGCCTTAAACTGAGTGAGATTTAGCTAGGGGCTACATTTTCATGATGCCATTCAGGACTGGATAGCAAGTAGGAAATCCAATCTGATACAGTATTCTAGCATCTGTAAACTAAAGGCTTGACAAGCAAAAAAGTAAACAGTTATATATTTCAAAAGACTTTTAGTCTAACACTGATAAAAGTTCTATAGTTATCAAACTGAACATTTTATTTAAGTATAATAAATGTGTTTTAGAGATCTAAAATAGAGTCTTTGATTAACACACCTGTCTTACCCCCTTAGTCATCATGGTAATTCTCTAGTCAATAGTTGCTTTTATTCTTATAAACACAGTTTTCAGTTGCTGGTACCATTTCATGTTTGCTTTTATTTATCTCCAGAAAAAGGATGTAAAAATGGAAACTCAACTAATGCCAAGTAGATTGTTCATCTGCATCTTTCAGAAAAGATGTTAAATGCACAACTCAGTAAAATCAAAAATTCTGCTGTAGTGAGTTAGAGAATAAGCGAGAGATACTTTTAATCATCAGGTTAGGAACAAAATAAAAAGTCATTACACTTAAGATATTAAAAGGAAAAAGTACTTATTTACTTATTTTTTAAAAAATATAACTTCACCCACCTTGATTACTTTCATCCTTAGTACCCATGGGTCATATACATACAGAAGTGTGACAGAAACTTTTCTTGTACCCAAATTATTCACTTCTTCAAAAAATAAAGAAATGACTACTGGATATAATCAATCAGACAGAATTTAAAATGAAGAAATATTTTCAGGTTCAGAACTAGCTTATTGACCATATGGTTAATAAAAGAGAAGCTTGCAATTTGTTTACAGGGTCTGTATTAGCAGGTTCAGAGGCAGTCAGGCAGCATAGTGAATTTTTTTAGAATCAGAAACAGCCTAGCAAAAAAGTACTATTCAAAATGTTGTAATGCAGTCATATTGTTTTAATTAGATAACAAGGCATTAGAATAACAGATGGCAACTCTATTTGAACAGATTCAGCCAGACTGGCTGAATTCTGCCCCTGCTCCTCTGAATGAGAAGCTGCACGCTCGGAGTTTATATTGCAATAGCTTCATTCAGATTCCACACTTGGATACACATTGTGCCATTCTGAAAGCAAGCAACGTTTAGGGCTCTGTAACAGAGCCTGGAGATTTCATGGGAGTTTCTGCTAATGAAGTGTCAAACTAGTAAGAGCTGAGTTGCTCTAGAGTCAAGGTCTTACTGCTGCCAGCTGCCTACCCCAGCCAGTGGTTACTGTTCCTGCAGCAAAGTTAGGAGAAATAATATGCAGAAATGATATAATATCTTAACTGTACCTCCTAGACTCCTCAAGTAAGTTTTCCTCAGTGGTTTATCCTAGGAGCCCAAGCTTTTTTTTCTGTGGATGTGCTGCACATGTTCCCCTCTGCTGACTGTGGTAAGCACTGGAAGGGGCATGCAATGGGCTGCTTGAGGCAGAAGCATCTTTAAGTACAGGCAGAAGATTCATCGCAACTTGTTTCTCAATATGCTACAGTTAATACCTTCTTTCCACAGAGATCAAAGCAATTTCCACGCCAGTGGATAGCTAGTGTAGCATTGCCCCTTTGGAGGCATTCTGTCAAACTATATAGCTAGGACAGATATAATGTTCTCCATAACCCTCTTCATATGTGTGCACGGTGTGGGAGTGGTGGAACATAAGCCTTCTTATTCAACCGTGTACCTCCTGGGGTAGGAACCTCAGCCATTTGCTTCCTTCTAATAGTTATGATTCTGGAGGAAATAAAAACTCCCCCAATCCAAACAGACTTTGGCTGCCTCCTGCGCTCTGTGTCCTTTCTCCCTTCCTTTGCTCACCCTCTCAAGAACAATTACAATCCAGCTGAAGTTTTTCCTGGCCTTGCCTGACTTAACAGATGTTTAATAATGGTTCTGGATCACTACCTACATGCTGAACTGTTTTCCATTAATGTGAAAAACTTCTAGAGGAAAAAAACTGGGGGTGGGAGAGGGAAAGAAAAAACAAAAATAAGCAAAATGAAAGCTGGAAAAGATTTTAACTCTCAGTGGATTTTAACTTGCTCAAAGTCTCAGCAATAACTTAGCTGCTTCTGGAGCAATATTCTGAATGCCCGAGTACTTGAAGCACTTTTGTAGCATGCTTGGCAGACTCCTCTGTGCAGAAGATCGTGATGTACAAAACCACAAAATCCCAAGCAGCAGCCTTATCTATCTCAGCTGGCCTTTACAGGGCCTTGAACACGATAGCAGTTAAGCTTCTCTATCTTTTGCTTCTTTGTCCTCAGTACCTCAGTGCAATGCAAGTTCTATATACTCTATTCTTAAAGAATGCTTATGAAAGTGTCTCTTTTCTTATGTGTTCATAGCTATCTTATATAGGTTCTTCCAGTAACTGCTGGCATCCTGCCTGATTGTACCAAGACACTATTAAAGCGCTTGGGTCATATGCTACATATTTAAAGGGAACCCTCTAGATACCCTCTGGGATCTGCTGCCCTCAGCATCTTGCCCAATTTCAGGTAGCTACCATGAAGACTAAGGTTCCTTTCTAGTCAGAGGAAAGAAAAAGGCATTTTGAGGGCCTGAGCAGCAACCTGAAGAGATGAATCACATCCTACAAAGGCTAATTCTCTCCATTGAACACAGAAAATCTGGACAACTATTTAGATCATGACCGCTACATCAGGCCAGTCAAATCTAGCCATGATTACTGCCATCAAATGGCAATGTAGCCATGTCCAAACTCAGAGCAGGATCCACAAAGGTGGTCAGCCACCTGGAACAGAGAAAACTATAGTAGGTAGGTGCTCTTAGGTATCTTTGAAGACTTCTGTGTCAAAGTGATTTGTTTGAGGTCTTGTATAGAACAGACACAAAGTCTGGAGCTCACAGGCCTCAGGTCAAAATGTTTTATATTGATCTGTCTTCCCTACCAGTCTGATGGAAATGAATAAACATTATAATTACCACAGTTCAGACACTGCGTACAGAAGGTCTTTTTGCTAAGTAGAAAACTCTTGATGATTTATTACAGGAAGGAAGTGAAATCCTGTGTGCCTCTGCCCCATGGAGCCGTCAAACAAGAGGGTTTGAAACTGTCCTTGTCTCTCTGTGCTCCATGGAAACAGCATCTTTAAAGCTTCCTTAAAGCTTCCTCTCCTGATAAGAGGAAGTCACCCATAGACTACTGGTCAGAAGTACAAGCTTTATTCCAACTGTCATTCTGGGTGTACTATACTGTGTGTAAAATTGAGATTTTTTTTTTTAGGGTTGTTGCTTGCTTTTCTAGCTCTTTTTTGCATTCAGCATAGTTTTGCTCTTGAAAGCAGCAAACTGCATTACCCTCCTTTTTATTGGCAAAGGTGTCATTTGTAGGGTGTGCGTATAAGGACAGGCACATTCTTGAGAAACAGGAAGAAAAAAAAATGCATGGGATTAGGAATAAAAGCAGTTGTTTTAACTGTTGTCTAGACTTTTAGCTTTCATTTGAGGAAAAAATAAAAATAATCCTTTAAAAGTTATGGTCAATGAAATTCATGAAAATATGAAAGAAATGTAACTGATGCATCTCTAAAGAATTAGAGATGCCAAGTAGTTGTCACCTTATGCTAAAGATGGTGTTTTATAAAGGATAGCACTTAACAATTTCAGTTTAAGTATTACTCAGCTTAACCTAACTATCACAGCAGGAAAAAAAAAAAAAAAAAAGAGAAGACATAATTTATTTTCGTGGGCAACAAGGGTGGGAAAGAGTGGAAGAGAGACATAGAACAAGGAGAGATTGCCAGACCTCAGGATGAGACATGGTGGGAGACATCTATATATTCTTGCTGATTAAAATGTTATTGAAGATGCAAAAGAAAACCAATTTAATTCCCATTTCATGTTATGTAAGTCTTTTTTATTTATATTTTTTCCCATTATGTGCTATTAAAATGATTTTCTAACACATTTCTCTGGGCTTTTGGGTACTTTTAGCTGTGGCCACAACCAGCAAGTGCCAGAGTGAAGGCAGGCTATGAATTCATGTGCAAAAGTGTATTTGCAGGCCTGAAGTGGCAACCAATCTGTTTTCAGTCTTGCTAGCCCCATCAATCTTGTTAAAGTCGGAATAAAGAACAAAACATTTCAGTGTTGGGAGTGTAACACTTTTACCCTTTATAAATGTTGGGTTCTAAATGCCTAGTACTTCCAGATCCCAGCTTGTAAAAACCAGACATACATTTGACTTTAAAAAAGTGGTAGGAAGGGCCAGACATAAATATCTAAAACAATATCAGATACCGCAGGTGCAAGCTGGCATGTAAGAGCACCTTGACTCATAATCATGATTTTTGTGTCCAAACTGTTCTTGAAAGAGGCTGTTTTCATAACAGGGAAAAGGAGTTGCATTTTTCTTGCACACAATATCTAGTTGTAGTTTTTATCATTTATATTTTTCCACCCTTCTTTGGCAAGATGGATATGTAATAAAATACAAATCTTTTCCCTCTGATTCTATGCTGTAAGTTTTTTTGGTATAATATTGAGTTGGTGAAACTTCCCTCAGACAAAAAATAAAGTTGGAACATGTTATTGCTTACAGTCAAGAAAGAGAAAACAAACAGGCAAACCCAAACTCTGAAAACATCTGCACTTCCTACATTATTTGTCTGCAAGATACTAACAAGTGAATTTTTATTGCAGTAAATCAATAAAATATTTGGACCATTTTTTGTAGCTTTGAGGAAAGGATGTCAGGGTTGGAAAGGGCCCTCCAGATTTATCCCAGGAAAACATAACTAGCAACCCCCAAGATTACAGTAAGGTGATTCTAAACTTATTTTATATTGTTTTAATTCCACCAACCGCATACAATTATTTATTTTTAAATAAGGAGAAGCAGAATCAGCCTCCTTCTACACAAAATGTGAGGAAATGACAGTGCTAGAATTGTCTTACATATTACTCAAAACTAGCTATAAACAAATATATATTTATCCAGAAGATTGTAAAAAGGACAAATTTAGCATCTCTGTTGTAACAAGTGGCATTCAGCTCATTTTCCATCCTCCTCTTTTGAAAGAAAACATTAAAGGTCTACGGAAAAACTGAACACGCACTAGGCAAAAGTTGGCTTCTGACAAACTGGCAGCAGTTACTGTGTTACTGAAACACATTCATAAATGTTGGCTGCTTCTTCCCTGGGGGAATGCCAGTAAAAGTACCCACCCTGTCCTCTCCCTTTCCAGATAAACCAATTCCGCACACTTAGGTCTTGCTGACGTAAGTCAAAATTCAAACAGTCTAAAGCAGGCATCTTGTGCCACCTCATCTAACTGAATCAAGGCAAATAGGGACCAAGGTTTCAGAATTCTGTTCTCATGATACAAATAGAAGTGTAATGCAGTAAAACATAATAGGAATTAGCATTCCTCTGATGCCTTTATTTGAGGAGCTCAGAAGTCCTTTACAATTCGAAGTAACAACCTCTTTTCCTTACCTGCAGATTTTAATTCAGAACATTCATGTTACTTCATCAATAGTCTCAAGGAAAATGAGGGCAGAACAAACTTTCAGTAAAGACAGGGCATAATATGAATTTCCGTAAGTCTAATTCCTATCCTTTTTTACACCGAAATGTAACAGTAAACAAGGTTGATACAAACAGCCTCATTCTGCCCATGCTCTCAGCAATCCAGCTGTTAAGCGGTTCCCATCTGGGAATACAGACATGATGCTGAAGTTAAAATCCTCTTCTTTGTGGCTCATGTACACTGTTAACTACTATGTCCTGATGAATCCCTCCTTGTTTCCAAACAGGACAAACAGGAGACCAAACCACAGAGACCCTTCCTGGGGATCTCCTCCCCCCGATTCTTTTTGCAGGACATAACTGGTCTATGTCAATTATTATTATTAGCTACTACTGGCAGTGACATTTCCTTAGTGGACCCAATAAGAATCAGGGCTGTGATGACCCAGACACTGCACTTACACAAAACAGAAATGCACAAATACTCAAGGCTTCATCCTACATAAAAGCTAGCGTGTATGTGCACTGCAATTCTTAGGGTGCATTGACATCTTGTGGACAGGATGAATATAACACACCAATACCTACTGCCAGCGTGCATAGGGGCAAAACAACCGCAGCAAATGCTGGTTTTGAGAGCATACATCAGATAATGTAGTATAGATGCGAAACATTCAAATTTTTATCTAGTTCATTTGGATATTTTTGCAATCCCCAGTGATTTCTGTGCAGCTCCATCTAGACTTTTACTGTTACTTGAGACCCAGGAGCAAACTAAGTTGGATGGATTTACACAAGACACAGTCCCCAAAGCAGTTGCTATATGTAGGTTTTCCGCAGAACTGTAGCACCTTTGTGATGGCCCAGGCAGCAAGGGCAAGGACCTCAGCTCATCTGCTTTGTAAGGGCAGACTAGCACTGCTATTCGTAAGGAAGTCTTTTGGCTTACAGAAGTTAGTTGGTTTCCCCATCACTATTAGTTCCTTCCTCAGGCATTCTTCCCTAGGTATCTCTGTGGAATGTATCTGCAGGAAATAAAAAAGCAGATTTATCCATGCTGGATGTCTTCACTTAACTCTGTTTTTAAGGGCTTTCTAAAGGGCTTTTCAGCACCATGTGACTGATCTGATCTCATGATTAATGATCATCTCATGATCAGGTCAAGGGAGGGGATCCTCCCCCTCTACTCAGCTCTGGTGAGGCCACACCTGGAGTATTGGGTGCAGTTCTGGGCTCCCCAGCACAAGAAGGACATTTTGCCTCTAGAGAGGGTCCCGTGGAGAGCCACGAAGATGGTTAAGGGACTGGAGCATTTGTCACATCAGGAAAGACTAAGCGAGCTGGGCCTGTTTATCTTGGAGAAGAGAAGACTGAGAGGAGATTTGATTAATATGTTCAAATACCTGAGGGGTGATTGTAGAGAGGATGGGGCCAGGCTCTTCTCCATGGTGGCCGGTGACAGGACAAGGGGTAATGGATGTAAGTTGAAACACAGGAAGTTCCACCTCCATGTGAGGAAGAACTTCTTTACTGTGAGGGTGACAGAGCCCTGGAACAGGCTGCCCAGAGAGGCCGTAGAGTCTCTGGAGATCTTTCAAATCCACCTGGATGCCACCCTGTGCCACATGCTCTAGGTGTTCCTGCTGGAGCAGGGGGGTTGGACTGGATGATCTCTAGAGGTCCCTTCCAACTTCAACCGTTCTGTGATTCAGTGATCAATAAGACATTTCTGAGTTACCCTATGGGAATTGTGGATCTTTTGGATCTTCTGTTGCTGCAGAACCCGAAGTGAAGATTTTCTGTTTAATGCTATGGTTGATGTGCTGTGGCCTTAGGAGACTCATAACAGACTTCTGAGAGCAGTTGTACAGTGTTACCGCCTTTCTGTTTCTGAATGCATCACTATTTATTAAAATATTTAAAGTTAAGATTATCCTTAACAGAATTTGACCATGAAATAAATTGCTGGAATTTTGATTAACAATTGGTGTGAAAAGCAGGTTGCCAGCTCGCCAGAGAGCTAATAACAGAAACAATGTTGTCACCAGATGGACATGGAGATTGGATGCAGTGAATGGTTTCTGAGATAAGCAGTAACATCCAGATCTTGCATAGAGCTTTCCATCAGCAAAAAAAAAGAAAAGAAAAACTATATCGGAGCATTTTTTAATCATAGCGTTTATCAGGGATGTTACTGAGCTCATCTTTGTTTTACAGATGACAGAACGGAAGCTACTCATGCTGACATGGTGGTTTACCCAGGATCATCCAGCAGCCTAGTGCCAAACTGAAATGGAATCCAAACCTCTCGAGTACTTGTTCGTCTTTAGAGTCACTGCTTCTCTTTCTGTGACCTGTCTTGTATGCCATTGCGTGTCTCATATAACCGTGTATCTGAAGCATATATTCCTTCTATTGGCTCCCAGACAACCCTTCTCAAGCATGACACTTGCATTTCATATATTTGCAACACATTTGCATTAGTCTGTGCTCTCCTAGGCCAAGCACAAATAATCAGCGGATCTGTGATTCTGAGTGGGAGAGGGTGTTGCAGCTTGGGAACATGCTAAATGCGCATGTCCCAGCACCCACCTAGCACCTCAAGCCCTTTCCCATGTGCTCTCCAAGCACAGAATCCTTTTTCCAAGATCACACTCATAACCTCTCCTCTGTCTAGTGTCCTGATGCAGTCATATCATATAGCTGAGATTTCACTATCACAGCAGGTTTGTGTTCAGTTACTATCTAAAGTTGTTTACGTTTGCCAACTTGTTTATGTAATGACAATTCCTGAAAAGGCCTTGGGAATGTGATTTAGAGCAGCTTTTAATTTTATCAAATATATTTATTAAAAAAGACTGTGTCTCCTTTCTTTTCCATCATCTTTTGCATGTTTCACTTTTTAATTTTTCTCTTCATTTATTATTCTTTTGGTGGAAAATTTTGACAGGTGGCAGTATCTGCATTCTCCATGGGGAAGAGAAGTCATTCTGGGAGAATAAGAATGGAAGGACTAATCTCTTGTGGAAAGGAATCACTCTTGTCTATAAGAGGCCAGTTGGCCACCTGATAAACATCGCCTGGTGTGGCGCAACAGTTCATGTCTTGTGACACATGGTCCCCACTCTCCATGGCTGTGTGGGTAGCTTAGTTTTCCAATGAAGATAGGCTGATGTGACAGCAGACCACATCCATCTGCAAAATTCTTCTCCCACAATTTTGGAAAGGCTTCATGTTCCAGGTTCATGAATATGAATTGAGTGAAGAAGGAGAGAGACATAAAATAACTCAGGGCCCTCTGCCCTCAGAGAGAAAGGCAGGCAAAATTCAGCTCACTAGAGCACACAGAGAGGCAACAGACAAACATCTCCCACTGCAGTTTTTGCTCCGTGTCCTTACAAATCACTTGAACTTTTGTGGCCTGTGCTATTGCGAGAGGTCAGACTGCATGCTGATTCCTCCTGCTCTTAAAAGCCCCTGAACTGTGGCACGTTGGTCTTTTGAAGTTGCACAGAAGACATAAGAAAGGAAAATGTGGTGATTCTGGATTGGACTCATCTTTGCTCTTAATTCTCTAATAACAGAAGTAATGAAATAAGAAATAAGAGAAATCACAGAAATAATCTGAGGGATGCTAGGAAAGAGCAAGCACTTTAGGGTGATAGTATTTAAAGTTGCTTCAGAATGGCTCGTTGATGTACCTTGGGCATGGTCTTCTTTACAAAAGAAGGATGATGCTGAGACCATGATGTTAGCCTGACTAGGGCAGACAGGCAGGCCAGGGAGTGCCATATGTGATTTTGGGAGAAAGACAGCTGTTATCACTGGGAAGAGGACCGAAATTACTAAACTCTTTCCCAAACAGCCATCAAGTGGCAAAGACAACAGTCTTTGGCAGTCAACCTTGAGAGGCCAACAGGGCCTGCATTCGACACCATAACATAGAACGTAATGGAATATAAAGAATGATCCATCTTTAATTTTAAATACCATATAGACGACTTTTGTCACTTTCAAAAGTTAAGCTAGTTACTAGGGCTTTTTTTTCTTTTATTTTCGGAAAAACTTCCTAGTTTTAAGTAAAACTACTAGCTGATAGGTGACCATAGGCGCTGTAATGGCTGCATGCCTATATGTGTCCAGTTTGTGCCAAATGTAAATAAATTCTCAACTGACGCAGTCTGCAAATGCAAACATACATATGCTGATATTCAAGGTCCTCCTTGAAGAAATTAAGTGTCTAAGAGTTAAGAATCACCCTCCCTGCCACGCACAGCTGTTTTACACAGTTTGTGCTATTGGATGGCTGGATGTAATTCTGGTGTCTACTACTTTGCAAGGTGCCCACATATAAGGGATCCTCGAACTGTAACTCAACTTCTTAGAAAATAAGTAACAATACAATCGCGCATGATGTTATATTTCTGGAGGAAAAAGTTTGGTACATGCATTGTTTGCAAGCACTCCTTCAAGTCTCCGTGAAGAAAGTTGGACTACTGGTAGAGTTTAAGGGATAGGAGCTGGGAAAGTGAAGATTTACTCCTGACATTAACACCGTCAATTTCACCTTAAACCCTGAGCAATTTAGGTATTTATTTCTTTATGCCCCAGTATCTCTATCTGTGAAAAAGAAGCTAAGCGGCTGCTTAGCCATCCTCAAAGTACTTCAAGAATTAATTAATGTCTAAAGTGCTTTGAACTCCTATGACGGGAGTCATTACAGAAATGCAAAATGTTCTGTTATTTTTCCAGTAAAATAAAAGTATCCAGTCTCTCAGTCAGTTGGCAAGACACTTTAGATGCTTTTGACTGTGAATATCTCTGTTTTCCAGGCTTCAGAAGGGCACATCCACCACCTGATAGCTACGTTTGGTTTCCCTTCTCTAAAATGAATGATAGCTGTGTTTGTAAATAGAGATAAGAGAGGAAGGGACAGTGAAGGATGGCGGCAGCAGTTTGGGGCTGTCTCTTTTGGCTTGGCCTCAGCCCTCTTATCGCACCTAATGGCAGAGTGAGTGCCAATGTTTATTTGGCCATTCTCATTCACCAGCTGCTCCTGTACCATGGTGTTTTTCTTCCCAGATGGCAGCACGATGTTCCATGATAAAACTGACACAAAAAACAATGCAAAATTTGTCTAAGAGAGGCTCAGCAAGCATGAGAAAAACAGCTGATATCTTTCAGAGCTAGCCAAGTTGCTTGACCTTGATGCCAGGGTAATTATGGCCTGATTGGAACAGAGGGTAAGGAAAGAAAAGCCACTGCCAGATTTATCAGGTATATTTCTGGAAGAGGAAAAAAAATATTAAAACCGCTCTCCGCTTCTTGGCTCTGAGACAAAATCAATTGCTGCAATCTGAAAAGACTCCCAGAAGCCCCATATATTAACAGGTCTTGTGAACTATTACATGCTGGCTAATTAATGGCTTTCACGACACATATATTTTATTCAATTATACTGTGATCTCATTCTAGGGAAGGCTGACATAATATAAACAACTGTATTTTCCTGGGTTCCATCTTTTCTTTATCAAGTTTTAAAAGTATTGAATAGAGATTTGGTATTTAAATATTTATACTTTTTAATAAATATTCTATCCAAACTCCTACTTAAATTACTACAAAAGATATAAAACCAAACTGTTTGTTCTATTAACCTAATCTCTCTGAAGGTAGGATATTTTTTCCTACCATGCAATATATACATGTATACAGCACTTTTTAAACTGCCTTGAATGATTTTTAAATCTAGTGACTTTAGAACTATCGTTCTTATGATCCATAAAAAACAACCAAAAATACTACTCCATTTAAGAGACAAATCCTTCAAGAAGTCTGATCTTCACATCTTGCAATGCCAGTACACTTAAATATATATTTTTCTTCTGGATTTCCTATTTTCTTCTGTGTCCTATGTGTCCTATGTTCTGATCTTAAAATCAAGTTAATCTTGGTGAATCCTGAAGTTTTATTGATCCCCACTGTTTTTAATTTGCATGGACCCAACTGTGGCACTGGAATTTTGGTTTATGAATTCTTCAGGGAATAAACTGCTCTTGTGAAACATACTATGTGTAATAACTAGAAGAAAATGATATGTTGTTTTCAAGCACAAAAAGCTGTAAGAGCTAATAAGGATACTGAGAAACTGTCTTGGTTGGGCAAGAATCTCTTTTTCAGTCTATTCAAATACAGAAAAAATGTAGAACACAATTGCAGGCGAGGCTGCTTGCATGACTCTGTGTTGAAAACACAGAAATAAGTTTCGCTTTTAGTGATTTTTGTAGAGGTGAACACGGGAAAGAAAGAGTCCTCTCAAATCCTGAAGTTCAAAGCATATACAAATGTAAATTCAACCTACAAGAGCAACAGTTCTTTACATGCCGGTGGTGTGACAATGAGAGTGCAGCCGGATTGCTGACAGTTACAGCAAATCCGATGATTTTGGCCACTCTTGCAGGAGGTCTCACTAAGCAACCCTACCCAGACTGCTAGTCTGCTACACCTGCTGAGCAGGAGATAGTCTCTCTTGTATATGGCAGGATTTTGAATCGCAGTGGTGGAGCTGGAAGCAGCTCCCCCAAAATCATCTGCTAGGGCAGCGGGGAGTGGGGCAGGGCCTCGTTCAGCTGGAAACTGTTTAAATCAGGCAGGGTTCTACCTGGTGACTTACTTACAGATTAATAGCTCTGTATAATACATTACTTTTCCTGAAACATCTAGCCACACCTATGAGGATGAGGCCAGCTCTGTCCTTATGGCAGCTTTCAGTCACTCACCACCTTCTTAAAACTGACAGAATTTCCCAAAGGCTGCTTTTAGTCTTTAATCTTTTTTAATCTTTAGTCTTTAATAGTTGCCCTGCTCCGTGTTTATGGGAACAAGGAGAATAAAATACAAAGGAAGTATTAAAAGTACAAAGTAAAATTAATGTTTTACTTAAATGAAATAGTGTGCAATAAATATAAACTCTTCTAATGATAGCTCAGGGATTCTAACCCAATTTCTATATATGTTGATCTGAAAATTGTAAATTCATTTTGTAAACCTCTTCCACTTCACTTATAATTCAGTACTGAGGGATACAGGAGTTGAAGAGGAGCTAACCTACAGAAGGACATGGACACATGGTCTGCCAAGTGTTACCCAGGTGTTATTCAAGTGTCATCCAGACCATGTGGAAACCCAGACCTTTCCTTACAACACCTGTATCATCAGCTCTTCCTTTGCTCATAAAATTCTGCCAAGTCACCTGTGCATAATTTCATAGCCACAGCATTTGCCTCATATTGACAATTGCAGAGATTTGTAGTTCATGTCAGGAGAAACTCAAGTGTTAAAATAAAATACCCCAAATCCTTGGATTATCACATGACCCTGTGAATATTCTCTGGAATTACAATCAATTAACACTAGATTCATCAGGTAGATTATGTATTTTTTGTTTCAACCCCTTGCATAACCTTTTAAAATTTAGTGTCATATAGGATATCAGATCCTTTAGACATTCTCCAGAGATACTATTTCTATTTAATGACAATATAAACCTCTGCCACCTTTCTGTCACCTCTTGTTTTTGTAGCCTTAGATTCCAGGTTGAATATTAGAGCCAAACACTGTAAGTTTTTCGTCATGCATACCTTTATCAATGTAAAAAATTTGAAAATTATAAGTCTGTTGTGTAACGGAAGAGCACTTCCAGACTCTTTGACATACCACAGCCTTCTGTTTCTTATAACCTCAAGGAGGGGTGATTTAACATGTGAGAAGATGTGCATGAGCTAAGCGCATTCTTCTTAGGAGGACTGACAGCTGCCATTTACCCTGCACTGTAACTCTGTCTATGCCATTCATAAATGAAGAGGTATTTCACTCTGGACTGAGTTAGGTGTACTTTCCGAGATGAAAATCAAACATCCAAAGGCAATGAAAGAGTTAAGGTCATAGGATTTACCAAACATCATGATGTAATGCCTTTGAGTTTACTCAGAATGATTTAAGACCCTGGGTAATGTCCTTTTCCTTGAGGTTTCAACAGGATCAGAGGACTGTCTTGATAAACAAGATTAAGCAGCAGCTGACAATGAAAACTTGGTGTTAATTCAGGAAGTTGTCCTATGTTACTGTGAATTTCTCAGATTTTCAATTCCTTCCAGTACAAACTACAATCCTTTAAAAAATATTATAGGTCAGACCACATACAGGATTTAAAAAAAGCTATGTGAAAATACGTCTTCTTTCATTTATCTATTCGTCAGGTTGGCAGAAATACAGCACTTTTTATTCACCCTTTTCAAGATGGCATAGCAAAGAAAAAGAAGCATAGGACCTATTGTGCCTCACACCGCAGCAGCGGCATCGTCAATTGGGATCTAAATGTACTTATGTGTTCAGGAGACACCTAGTGAAACCAACTTTAAAGCTGCATATAAAGCAAAGACTTGGGTTTCTAGATTGACAAAAAAGTTCTACATCAAAACTCATGAACTTTCATTTATTTTTATGTGGACCTCAAATTAATCATTGTTCTAATAAGCTCACATTTGCAACAAAGGGTTTTCCCATCTAAACAATATTTTGTTTTCCCTTTCCCTAGAAGACCTTCCCTCACTATTACTACATGAGGACATCAATTTGTCATAGCTGTGCTGAGGAACAGACTTGATACAGATACCGAATCACACGAATTGAACTGTTTATTTTTATGCTCTTAATCTTTAGTATTCACTCTTGAATGTCCATGGTAATCTTGCTTATGATATCATATTTTGAAACTAAAATAATTTATTATGAAAGCAGACAGATATCGTAAAGAAAATTACACAACTGGAATACCTTTGCTAATTTATCTTAGCATCGGGTGAGTGTTTTCCTTGGTCTGTTTTTTTTTGCAACGATTCCTCTCTGATACTATGTAAAACGGTTTTCTTACTTTCCTTTAATTTCACATGAAGCACTTAGGTCAGACTTGCTAGTAATCTTTGACCCCTCATAAATCTCCAATGTCTTGAAAGGTTCCCTTAGGCCAGCTCCAGAATGTCTAATTTCCAACTATTGAACATTTGATGGTTTATATAATATATGCACATAGAAATTTAATTCAGTTGTCAGATTAGGATTTCCAAGTTTTGGTAGTAATTACCTCTCTGAGCCTATATAGCAAAATGAATGAGACATAACATCTGTTTTCTGGTTTACTTAAGTAAACTTCTATTGAATGAATTCAATCATTGATTAACTGTTGAAGCCAATGAAACATCACATTTTTCAAAGTCAGAAATTATTACAATTTCCACTGAACCTATGATCTAATTAGAGTTGAGAGGAAAACAATTTTCTCAGCCTGTTGAAATATTTGAGATTTAAAGAATGTTCCTATCCTCTCAAAAAAAAAGAAACACCAACAAAAGCCTGCCCAGTACCTGGAACCATCAATCCTGCCATTCAGGATGTGCAAAATCCTTCTGTATTTGATTCAAATCAAAGGATGTGGGTTTCCTACAGCTGACAGATAGCTGGACTGTTCAGAGGTTGGCTATTTCTCTTTGCTGGCTTTGATCTAAAATTGCATCATAGGGATGGGGCCAAGGGGCAAACCTGATGTGGAATCTGGGAAGCAGGATTGATTTTGAGGTTTGAGGATGGAAGAATATCGTTAATGGGTAAGCAGAAGTGATGTGGGAGCTCAAATCACTGTGCACACTAAGGGAGTCCCTCAGTAAAGGAAGGAACTAAAAAAAAAAGAAGGGACCAAAAACCACAAAATCTTTGTTGAAAAGAAGGGTTTGTAATGCATCCATTACTTCTCAGCTTTAACTGCCATACATCCATATTTCATAGGAATTGTGCTTTCTTAACTAGCATAAAGTTCCCTGGATTGGGCTTCTGACCAATACCTATTGTGTCTGACTAGGAAATTCCTGACAGAAACTCTCTGCATCTGCAGGATGCTGCTTCATCTCCTTGCAGCTGAATTTTGATGACAGGACATTGGGTTGATAGAGTTAGGAGAATGGTGAAGGCTTGCAGTGAGGGTTGAACTAAGAGACTGAGAGACAGGAAAGAACAGGGAATTAATAGTATTGAAAGACCTGGGACAAAGGGAAATGTGAGATTTATGAGAAGACTGTAAAGGGTGTAAGATAAACTGGAGAAGGGGTAGCAGTGATTTGGCATCAAAAAACTTTGGAGAAGGGCTTTGGTTGAGCATTTAAAGTCTGAATTGGTGATACTGAGGTAATATTGAAAAGTATTGGGGATCTCTGGAGCTCTGATCTATCAGATCTGTCACAGCTCAGGACTGTAATCCCTTTCTGATGACCTTTGTAAGTCAGGCTTTTAGGTAGATTGCTGTCTTTCCCAAGTCTGATTATTTCTTTATACAAGGTGACAATATCTTACCTTACTGACACTAAATAATGAATACATATTCAATCTCTAAAACACACCTCTAGATAAATTTATTGCTCTAAATAGACATAGAGTCAGATATACATTCTGGTCTTACCAAAACTGCCAAATCTTTAATTATGGAGGGCAAGGAGTAAGGGTGATGCAGTCTAGCACTCAGTACAAATCAAGGCACAACATTTTAAAAGCACCAGCCAGTATGAATAAAACTAATCTTGCTTCCAATGAAGTCAAGGTAAGTTTTGCTGGTAGCTTCGAAATCACAAGGTCTGATCTTCAGGACCTCTCCTTCTTGAGGGGGGCATCAAAAAGTACTGAGATTTTGCTTCTTGTAATCTGCTTGCGTCTATGGCACTGATAGAGGCACTGATAGATTAAGATTTCTGACACTGAACTGGAGCCTATCAAGAATTTTAGAACTTCTGAAATCCATACAAACTGCATACAAAGAAAAGCTCCCAAACTAGGCAACGTTGCTCTGATATTTATAATACTCCTCTCATTCTCTGCCTCATTAACATAAATACTGTAAAAATTGCCACCGTATTGACTGTTAAGAAACAAATCTATACAATGACTGTACAGAAATATCAAAAAAGTACTGAAGTTGCTCGGAGGGACATTTCTTTCTTACTCAGCAACGACTTGTGACTATAACAAATTTCTTCTATCTGCTTACAAAACTCTGCCTCTTTTGCCACATGTTGTCTTGCTCTTCCTCACATTATGAATAAAACATTGCATCCCACATTATAGGAAATGTATTTACAAATGGAGCCTAACTGTCATCAGATGCACAGTTTTGAAACTTTGCATTTTAGAGTGAACTAAATGACTGCGAACGCTTTAAAGCAACCTCCATTACTTGAGTTACCATCAGCCTGAACTTGACTATCCTCTAAATCTATGGATTAGAGCCAACTATTGCGCTTTACTGTACTATTGCCTTTAAACAGTACTGTCCATTGATTTAATTGGAGAACCCTGATTAAAAATTGATGTGACAATGTGCCCTATTGCCCTAAGTCTGCACACAACACTAGTGCTGATGTTAAATTTGCAAAGCTCTAGGCATCCGTATTCTGCCACTGTCCAACTAGTTAGAGTTGGATTGCAGCTCATCATTTTGGAGATACTACTAACAGCAACCAGCAGGTACAGAGACCTAGGTTCCTTCTATTGGGAAGTCCTGAAAACAGCTGGAATGACCATCAGCACTCCCTGCTAAAAACCTCATACGTGTTTGAAAAAGATTTTTGACCAAAGTACCCCTGAAAGAAAATCAGACTGGGATCAGCCAGATTATGTGTTAAAGAGTAAAAAGCTGATTCGCTTATCTCTTGGTCAGTATTGATATGATCAGAGAAATAGAGGTTGACTTAAATTAAAGAATATAAGAACATGGCTGAAGAGTACATAAAAGCCAACACAAAACTTGCAAAGCTCTCCCTTGTAGTTTCTGTATTTGCCGAGAGTGCACTTCCACGGCCCCTTGGCATTTCTGCACCAGTAATGTTTCATTAACTATGGGAAGTAAATTTAAAGAAAAAATGCTGTCTTGCTAACGTTCTCCAAACTATCAATTTTTATGGATTTTCTTAATAACTTGGCAGAAAAATGTGGAAGAAGGCATAGATGTTACATCTTGTATTCCTAAGAACTACCATTAACCGCTTCATTAACTACATCTGAGATTTCTCTGACATAACACAAATGCCAACAACTCTGAAGATATTTCAAAATATCATTGTGACTAGTGTTGCTGAGGAAAAAGAAAGGAGAGTAGCTTCTTTTGTCTTTGTAGAAACAGGCTGAGGACTCTAGGCAGGAAGGAAGCCAGTAGAAAAAGAAACTACACAGAACATTGCTGCTCTTGTTAGCCAACAATATGGATAGAAACACACCACATATAACCACATTGCCAAACACAGAGATACAAGATAAATTCTTGCATTTGTGTCTGTATATTCTTAAAGGAAATGTTTTCAACATTTTATTGCACTAGAAATTTACTATGCAACATTTTACTGCAACTAGAAATTTGCTATGGCTTTGATAAGTGAGTCCCCATTTTTTTCCAGCAGGCAAATTCCACTTGTTTAATGCTCATATGCTCATGATAGGATTCAGTTAATTTAGAGAGTTGTTGCAATTCCTCCACAGGTTGAGTTTTTAAAAACAAAGCCTACTTGAATTTCCCAAGTTTTGCCAAAAGAGGGCACCTAAAGCTTTCAGTATAGAGACTGATGTGTAAGGAAATCTGCCTGTACTTGGATTTATTTCCAACGAGCTTGTGGTGATTTTCTCCCAACTTAAGATATACTAAGCAGAAATATAGAGTCAACAGACAACTAGACAATGATATTTAACATGCAAACAAATATATAGCTATTTTTAAGGGAAAATGAAAATTGCAATATGGTTGCATATTCACATTAATCATAAATCCACAGATTATCCATCCAGAAAGAATAATTTTGATCATCTAGTTTGAACTCCTCTACACTGTCCTGAATTCATTTATTTTTGTATGAGAGTATTTTTTTGAAGAATATCCTACATTGACATTAGAATTGCTAGTGTCTATAAAATCAAAATAAAACATTTAAATATTTTCAAGTCTTCTGGGAAGTATCAGAAAAGCGTGTTTTCCTTTTTCAGGAAAGACAATATTACTGCTAAAACAAGATTTGTCCACTACCATCCTGGAATTTATTTCAAGTGTCTATGTCTACACTCATAGCTTGCCTTGCTTTTGAACTTGCAGAAATGCTCAACACAGATGTTTACATCCCTAAGTTGTTTAAAATCTGCCGGGTCTTTAATTTCTTCCCTCCAGAATATTTGACAAGTAGCCAAAATTGGAGACTGATCACTCCATGTTGTGCTAAAGGGATACAAAAATTGTCAGGTATCAAATCCTGAAGGAGAGCGTCTCCTCACCCTCAGGCTATGCGTATCCATGAGGAGTCCCAGAATCCAAACTCCAAAAATCAGTATTTCACTAGCTGCCTCACTCCTGTGTACATTGATTTTATATATATGATCCATGCTCATGTCCTCACGTTGTAGAAGTCTTCCAGAGTTCTGCTAGTTATTTCTGTTTTTTTTTTTTTTTTACATCTAATTTTATACCTATTCTCAGTTACTTTTTTGTGTGCTTGGTCAAAGCCAAACACAAATTGCAAATATGTGTTTTTAGAGCAGATTCGTAAAGAAACTGGCAATGGATTGTTTATTCTTCTTACACGGGCACATAAATCTCTAAAAGATCAGAGAAACTGGCAACTGGCGGACTCTCCTGTGGTCAGCATGGCATTTGTGGACTATTTCATTGTAACTAACTGCTGTCGAGTCAGGCTTGAACGTGACGAGGACTGAGGCGTGGATGCAAGCTTGGGCTTGCTTGCAAACTGGAAGCAAGGTCTAGAGCTGCACACCATGCCCGGCCAGACAGCGAGGGACAGGCACTTGGAAATCGCTCTTTCTCGACGCAGATCTCACACTTTGCTAAGATTCAATCACTTATGAAAGTTCTGCCTCTGATGAGCTTTGGCAATTATTTTGTTACCCGCCTCTCTATATTACATGTTTTCCTAGGAGATAAAAATAAAAACATTTGAATAATAAATTGCTTTAAGCCAGGGAGAAAATTTGTTTGAAGTGCAACGATTTCATTTTTGAGAAATATATCTAATAGTAGCACATATTAGCAGTTCACAAGAATATATTACACCCTTCAAATTTATATTGCCATTGATTGCAATAATTTACATTTAGCTGAAATTCTCCATTATAAGTAGCTTTTTCGCAAACTACAGTGCATAGATTCTACATATACACTGGACATATATCTAGATACTATATGCATATATATATGTAGTGGGTGTATGTATAAAAACACACATACATAAATATAAAAATATATAATAGAAAACAGGTGCAATAGAAACAGTAAATATTCAACTGCAGTTTTAATGTTTCCTTTCAAATCTGTCACCATTTGCTTCTTAAATTGGCTCCACGTGCCTGCTTTATGAGTAACAGAATATAGATTTCCAACTGTAAAGATGCAAAATTTAATCCCTATTAAACGATTGCATATTTTTTTCTGTTCTTTAGAATATGATTAGTGGTAAGGTACTATATGATAAGGAACACAGGAAAGAAAACACTTCGATATTCTAAAATAACATCTTTTGCTAAGAACTAGAATTTTTGTCCCCATAAAAAGTCAGGCTAGAGCTGCAAAAGAGGCTGTCTGGAGATACATGAATCAGAAAGGGCCATAAGAGTCCAACTGCTTTCGACATCTACAGTTTCACATTTCTGAGGGATTTTCACTGTATTTCATTTTCTGTATCTTAAAGGTTTGTCTGCTGGACACTGCTCTACGGTTTTGCTTTATTTTATAAAAAATCATTCAAAAATGTATTAAGGTGTTCCCTGGAGTTACAGTGCTAGTTTTGCTTTAGTACCTTTATTGCTCAGGTGGATTACCTAGTCACATGCAGTAAGAGAAGTTTTGAGTGAAGGGAAATGTGGGTGATGAAATAGATATGTTAAGAATAAAATTTTTTGTTGTTACTGCTTACACAGTTCCAGTTTTATGAGCCATTATTTTTATATTTCCAGTGTCCTTTGTATGTAACCGAATGCTCCATCCACAGGGCATATGCATGGGGTAGCCTCGAATCGTGACCATCTCATTTTTTAGCTACGTGAGTAAAAAGGCCTTTTTTCATTCAGGTTACCTGCAATCTCAAGTGTGCGCAGAGCCCTAAATGGAGCGGAGCAGAGGGAGGCGCGTGGGAGGGCTGCAGGCAATGTATGCCGTGAGCAGTGCCAGCGAGAGCATATATAGTGGTGCAACATGCTCAAGCATATGGGCCTGCATTTGGATGCATCTGCTTTTGCGTGCCCAAGCTGAGACACCTAGAGAGCTGAAACTTTTGAGACCTTAGGAACCAGCCCCTGAATTCCAGGTCTTTTTGTGCTGCCTCAACTTTTGCACACGAAGGAAGATACCTATAATCACCAGTCAGCTTTGAAAATACAGACTGGATAATATCTTAGAAAAATGAATGTGTGCGAAAACAGAGAGACTGTTCTAGGTCTTTGAATCCCATCCAAAACCTGAAAAGACATGCTTAAAAATGGCAATAGTTGGATTGCAAAGGTCTAGTCTGGATTTGTGTTTTACACTATAGAGAATCATGCTGATTTGACAAGAGACTGATCTGGATGATTTTTAATTTGACCTTTTTCTCTGCTAGTTTGAACATCTCTAACAAAGTGCTCCTGATGAAAACTTTTCCCCTTGCAAGGCATTTCATATGTTCATCAAACCAGCATGTAAATCACAATGAAATCTACCCGAATACAATATGAAGAAAATATGGCTCAGATAAGAGCAGCTGTCTGAATGCCTACCTGATATGGCTACACACAATGGCTCAAGTCATATGAAATAGTGTTCTAGATTTTTCTATAGTGATGTGTGTTCAATACAAATTACTTTGCTAGGAAAAATAAAATGACAGCTTTAGTTATATTCCGGATTTCTTTTCTACAGATTTAAGCCTTTGATCAAAAACTCCAATATATTGAAGTTTTGCTATTGTCAACGTATTGTACACACACAGCGTGTTTATTTTTGTGTGCTTTTAATGTATTTAACCTTAATGTCTGCTTCTTTAAAGGAGAGAAACTGTGGCTCAGCATCTTGAAATGTCAAAGCAACCTATTGCAGATTTCTTTTTATAGATGAAAAGAGGCGTCCGGATGATGAATGCTATTCACAAAGTGATGGCTGTGGCAGCCATATCGTGTCTCAGCGTACACATGGCTGCGTAAACAGAAACTACTGAAACTTGCAGTGACATGCAAAAGTTTTTCAACGACATATGAACCCGCGTGCCACCTAAAGAAATGCAGCTGGAGTTGCTACTAAAAATCTAAGTGCTCTGGGTATTTGTTTTTTAATATCTCTTTTTTTTTTTTTTTTTTTTTTTGAGCGGGCCAAAAGTGATCTAGTCCTCTCCCACATGAGACCCTCAAGTTTAACATTAGAGGAAGTTTTGTGACAGTCTAGTAAACCTTTAATGAGATTTCTTTTTGTGACAGACAGATGTAAATGTATCCCTCTAATCCTATCCTTTCAGGTCTTTGTCTGCAGATGAATGTTAATAATTAGTAGTTGCGTTCCCCCCCTCCTTCCTTCATAAAATTGTATTCTTCATAAATTCATCGTCTTTTTTTTTGTTTTCTCAAGTAGCAGCAGCCCTGACAGCCTCCCTTTGTTCTTATGTTTATAAATAATTTATAATGTAGAAATATCTCTTCTTAGTCTTAAAAAATAAACTAATGGTTGAACATAACATACTGCCAGAAGCAGATCTACCACTAGCTTTAGAAAAAAAAGGGAAAGAGAGAGAGAAAAAAAAAAAAAGAGCTCCACGCTTAACAAAGAGAGGAGGAAGGAACATCACATGGAAATCCATTTATCTGAGTGAACACTGATTTTTGTTTGCAGATGTTAAATGCATCTGAGCTAGTCTCATCTTAGGCTCTGTTTCTGCGCCTGTTCCAGACTATGCACCTCGATTCACTCCATAAAAATGTAGCTTCTTTTATATGTTCTGAACACACAAAAGGCTACAGCATGGACTCAGTTATCAGCATAAATGTGTTTATACTGATACAGGTTATTCCCTTGGGGATTATGCCAGGCCTTCTACTGACACTTAGCTGCCATTGACGGTTTCCGCGCGTGTTGTAGAGGTATTGCTAAAGAAAACCATGAGTCTGGTCAAGAGTTTAAACCTATCCTAAACTGTGTGTGGGCCAACTACTGGCGTGGGACACAAATTGTAGCAATTATACTGCAATAGTGGATAACTACATCAGGAGTGGTAGCACACACAATCCTCACGCTATAAAAAAATTGCACTCAAATTCGGACTGAGGTACACCGTGTTTCACCATCTACTGAACACCGTGGAGTGGTGATCCCATTTCCAAATTTTTGTATGGCTCTCTGCTACTGCTTTATGCAGCCACAGCAGGAGCAGCATGCACATAAATATTATTGTTGATTAAGATAAGTACAACTGAGCTCACTATTCTGCTGTCTAGCTAAGATCTACAGAGAAATCTTTATTTTGCTGTAGGTTAGCATATGTCAAAAGAGATGGCTTAAAAGTCACTATGTGATATATGAAAATATACAGAGATCTCTGTTAAATAACAGTGCTAGCAATGTGATGAAGCCTAGCATGTAATTTAAAGAGGGATGTCGGTGCTAGCTGACATTGGCTGCGAGGATTTTTAACCGATGAAGAGGTAACGTGTTATCTCTCATCTCGGCACACCACCCAGAGCAGTGACACTAATGAGTCAGTGGTTACCACTAAGCGGCTCCCAGGCACGTTCCTGCAGCAGGGACAGCGCGGCGAGGACGGCGTAATTACACACACATAATTTGGGTAACGCTTGGTCTTACAGGGGGACAATGTAGCTCTGCTTTAACACAGGCTATTTTAAAGCACCTCCTCACCGGGTACTAATCTCTGGGTCCTCTATAAGCTATTTAATATTCAGTAATATTCACCCACTCCTAAAGAGTATTTTCTAATCCAAAGGTGGCTATTATAACTTTGATGGAATCAACAGCACTATGCAATTTAGGAATAGGAAGAAAGTGAAAAAGAATCCCTTCTCCCATGTCTACACACAGTAAAAGAAGGGAAATTTAGGCAGATATGCGATACAGATGTAAGAAGGTCTTGACCTGTAGGGCAGGCTTTGGATCTACTCACTTAAAGGAGGGTTGAAGCCAAGATTTTAGTTTGATTTTTCAAGAACCAGGCCAGCTGCCCTTTGTAAATTATTCATTCTTGCTTTTGGCTGGTTTCTGACTTTGCAGGGTAGAATGTGTTTTGGCCAGAAAGAACACACATGCAAAATCTTTTGAAATCCTTGTTTAAGAAGCTTTCTGAATAAAAGAGGTCACCCCCAGCAGCTCAGAGATGAATCTTCTTGCACAAAAACAGCTTGGAAAGAGCAAGCTTAAATCTTAGCCAGGTGCACAAAATCAATCTGAACCCCCTTTTTAGGAGTTTGATCTTCTAATCCTCTACCTTTTCTCATTCCTTGCCTTTAACGCCACATAACAGGATTCTGAGCTTCTGTTGAAATACCTTTTGTGATAGTCTGTAAATCTCTGCTGAGATAGCTGCTGCCTTCAGATCTTGGAGGGTATGGAGCTAGGGTTCAATGTTTTTCAGGAACTGTGCATTTAGAATTGAATCCTACTAGAAAATCCCTAGGTGCACACATTCTAAAGAAAGCAAGACAGACTTAAAACAGAGAAAAAGAAAAGGAAAAAGTTAAAAAAAAAGAAAAAGAAAAAAGAAAACACGTATGAAGACCAGAATATATAAATGTGGCATACTTGTAAAGTGACATCTGAAAGCTCAGCACAATAATTAAAAAAAAAAAAAAAAAAAACCTTTCAGGTTCCCCAGGTTGCTGGGGATCAAGAGAGAAACTAGTGTCATGAGAAGGAAGGATGAGGTTGAAGGAAATGAAACATTTTATTGGAAAGAAGAGGAAAATAGAGAAGTGGGGAGGAGTACGTGAGAGATGGCTATAAAAGCATCTCAGACAACATGTTTGACAATGATACCTTCATATTTTCCACACTGTGATGCTAGCATAGAAGTTAACCCTTAAACGATTCTGGATTTTTCCAAAAGGAATCTTCTACCTATTGTATGTTCACAATGAAATGTCTGCGTAGTGATGCTGACACATTACCTTCAAATTTAACTCAAACATCTTTCATGACTATATAAAACACTGTAGTTACAAGACTATTTTCTCTTGGTTAATTCATTCCCCTGTTCTGCTTGGTTACACAGGTAAAAGCATTTCCAAATGCATTCACAACCTATTCTATTCTGTTCTGTTCTGTTCTGCTGTGTTTTGCTCCCCTCCAAGCACTAGGTTGAATAAATGGTACCCTAATATCTAGAGAAGAGATGGGACCGAAAACACGGACCCAGATCTCGATTTTTCTCAGGTTCTAAAATGGACTAACCCAAATTCGATACCTTGCTCAAAAATACTTCAGTGCAGGCCCTTGGCTGGTTATAACAATGTGCCTTTACAGCAGGGAGACTGTCTGGCTCCCCGATGTTATTAAGAAAATACAGTATACAAAAGCTTTAAGCTTTAAACCATACAGCATTATTATGATGATAGCAGGAGGTGTCAGGTGGAGACAAAGACACATGGATAGAATTGATTTGAGGCGCGTCATCAGCAACTACGGGTGATGTGATCACAGTACTTACAGCATGTGCAGCAGCTGTACAATTCTACATGGCAGCTTCCATCATACTCTTCACATGAAAAAAAAGGAAAAGATTCCAAGTAAATGATGGGTGAATACAACATAAATTTTAGCGTATGACAAGACACTTTCTTTTTTTGTTTAATATATAAATCAGGAGCACTTATGAATTGGTATTAATTAGAATAATGTATTTGCTTTCTTTCACAGTTTTGTCAGCCTCATTAAAAACTGAGTGCTAAATCTTCATTAGATTTTCAATATTAAAATACTTCCATGAAATATGAATTAACATTTAACTTGTTGCTGGTTATATTAAGAAAAAGGAGGGGGGAAACCTTTGGGATGAAATTCTGGCCCAGTTAAATCAGTGAGACTTTTGCTTCTGAATTCAGTGGGGCCAAGCCATTCCCTTGGTGTTGGCAGCAAGAGGTAATAGCCTTAAATCTGATGCACAGGCAGGTGGCAAACACCACTCTCTTTGAGACTATGCTCCTTTCTCACATGATGACTGTTAAAATTTTCAGTCCCCTGGATGACTTAGGAACCTAAGTCTCCCTGCAAGTAAAATATGTTAGATTCTCAGATAGCTGAGATGTTTTACGATACCTTACTGTGAGTTTCAGATTTGAACAATTCTAGCTAATAAAAAGGCTCCCTACTCTTCTTTCTAGCCCTGTTCTGGCTCTGACTGCTTTTCAGTAAGTGAGACTCTCAAAACAAGCGTGTAGTTCCTGTACGAACACTGCCTTTTAAACCAGCCAGGAATAGGACCCGGCACCAGGAAGGAAGAGCCAGTTCCACGCAGCGAGCGCTTCCAGTTCTGAGCTCGCCGCACAGGCTGTGGTAGATTTCCCAGCAGACGCGAAGTTTGGAAAGATGGATAGACCAGCCAGAGAGAGAAAATGAGCAGCTGAAATCTCGTTGAAGGAAGCTGCCTTAATTTGCACAGTCGGGCATGGCTGCGATCAGTGACCCTCTTACTTGGGGCAGGAGCACACGGGCCGGGGGGCGCTTGGAATCGCTCTCCAGAGCCCGTGGAAAGGGCCGACCCGCCTGGCAGGCGCCCCGGCAGCCGGGAGCGCGCGGGCCCTGCGGGAGGAAAGGGCGGCTCGTCAGGGGCTTCCACCCGCCCGCGGCTCCCCGGCGGTGGCCACGGCCCCTGCTCGCCTCCCCGCCGGGCTATGCGGCACGGGGCCACAAGGTGGTGGTGTGGTGTCACTCTTCTAAAAACAACAACAAAAAAGAGGTTTTGTTTAATGAGCTTGAACTCACAAGCCTGCTCATCTAGTGAACTGTGACTTTTCAAATACCAACCTATTAATGTCAAAGGCAATACTGAAGGGAACAGTTCTGTTTGATTTAAAAAATACAGACAATGTGAAGTCCACTATGCTCTAATATCTATCACCTATGGGGCTCCATTCATGCCTAATGCTTTATTCAAGCTAAGACCTAGTTTTTATATATCAGATTAATACATATCTACAGCTTTGCACCTTTCTATTTTGATTTTTTTATTATCAGGGCTCGCCGGGGCCATTTTCATTCCCTTACTATAGCATCTGCAAGCAGGTGGATTAGAGATAACTCTCATTGTGCTTTGTTTTCTCCTGACACTGTCATTAATCATTCCTTAAGCCACACTTCAACTTATAGTAATCAGGACTGGCTGCTCCCGAGCTGCACAAGAATTGCCTTTCACAATGTAATGTGAAATTGGAAGCGAATGGCTGAAGCCAGACGCTTCTTCTGCATTCCCCATCTATCTCATCATTTAGGTATTTATCCATCTCAGGCTTGTACAGGGAGCATCTCTCTCTTTCCCATGAGGACGCAGATTGCAACAGAGGATCAGATTTGTTACTCAGGCTTTGCGCTTTGATTGTCCTCTTATAAGTTTGGGATTAAAGTGAAATTTCCCACAGGGCTCTGCAGGATTTGCTAGCATTTAACTGTTTAACCTGGCTGTTTGTGAATGAGAATCCTGTGGTCAACTATTCCACGGAGAATATTATGGTAAGCCGGCCCTGAATGGCAGACATTTCGGGAAATTCCTGCAAAGACGGCTACAGTTGATTCCAATTAGGAAGGTTCCGACCTCATCGCAGTGGTTTGCTTGTGCCCGATGGGCAGTACCTACCCAATTGCCTAAATAAATATTCCCTCGTGAAATGCACATCAGCGTTAAAGGAAATGCAGCCCTTCAAAAAGTTACATCCGCCTGTTCATGCTTTTAGAATCGCTGGGCATTAATTTGTCCTGAACTAGGTCATATCTTTCGCTACGTACGAGAGCGGCACTCTCGAGTATCTTACCTAATTTTAATAATAATTAGAAGCTAATAATATCTATCGTAGCATGGCACCAGAATGGACAAACAAGCCGCTCTGGATGTATTAATAAAGACAAATTGCTGGTTCTGGAAAGCATGCTGTTAAATATGTAGCCAAAACAGACGTATTTTTTCCTGGCATTCAATGCGATTCTTGTACAAAGAAAAGTACCTATAATGTGCTATACTCGACTAAACTGAAAGCAAGGGGGAAATTTTTCAGTCCACATTATCTATCTTTTAGTCTTAGTTTTAGAGTCATTTAAGGGAAAAGATTTTAAAACAAGTCAAAATCATTTTGTTATCTAGTTTTAAAAAGACTGTATGCTCAAGCACTGTATATGTGTTCTATTTAATGTGGATGTGTTTTTAAAATGCCTAGGAGGATAGTGCTCATTTCATGTGCTTCTCCATGAGAGACATAACACCCAAGCAACTGAAGTACATAATTTAACAAAACATTTTAGCTTACAGTGAAGTCAGTTCCCTTGGAGAGAATGGACTGAATCACTAAACTCAATTTTAACCCCACTCCCTGAGAAATTTTTATCTTATTCAGAAGTTTGCTTTTCATTTTCTTCTTTGTTGTGGTGATTTTCCAAAAGAAGCTTTCCTGGGGTTTAGTTTTGGGGAAAAAAAAAAGAAAAAAGATTTTTTATTTACTCTTAAAAAAATAAAGAATCCCAGGGACCCCGAGGGAAAGACTCATGGGTATTATCAATTACAAATCTATAAATTCTAATGCAGACTGGAATTAACAAATATGAAAGACAAATATATTCATTTTATTGTTCACTGTTCAACTATTCTGCATTAAAGACCTGTAATTATGACATTGATCTTGTGCTAACCAGTGTCTCGGTGGAAAGGAACAGTGTTTGGTTGTGTAACTGCACCTGTGAAAGCCTCGCTGCATGCAAACTGCTACATATCTCTACCACCATTCAGTGTTTCTCTCGTAGCATTAAATGATTACTGAAAAGGCAGAAGCATTCCTTTCTATTTGTTTGAAATATCCTCTAGATTCACATGAGTAATTTTCAGCTGTGTATAATGCTCCCAAAGTAACCTCTTCATTTCCATTGTTTTAGTGTGAAATCATTTCCTCGGGAGATAATTAGAGTTGCTCCATTTATTACATTAAATGATTAGCATGCACTTGAAATGATTCAGTATATTTTCCTTTATTGCTGATGACTCTTAAATATGGGCCTACATTTTTAATGGATAAATTAAGGTTATCTTGACATTTTGTGGCTGCCTCTGCAGCAAAACAAAGGAGACTTTTCTGTTCTGAACACGCGCGCAGGTGTGCACTGGGTGATGCACTTCAACCAAAGGGCTATAATTCACCTGCAAACCCCACCTGGGTCAGCTTCAAGACCTATAATGATGTTTGAAGAAAAAACTAGGCCTTAAATTTACCAAACCTGTTATTATTTGTGTTGTATATATAGTTAGTAACTAATTGCAAAGTGCTGGGGGATTAGAATCCCAGTATCTCAGTTGAAGTGTCTCTGCTTGCTCTGAACAACCCGTGTCTCCTTCCAAATGTGTATGAAATTATTGCCTAAACCTGTAGACCTGCACTGTTATAATATATTGTATTGTATTATATTATTTAATATAAAAAAAGAATGGAGTTTTACTGTATGATAGCTGGTGAGTTTTCCTCCACTGGTTTATGAAAATAAATTACTATAAACGTGGTAAAACATATCCCAATTAATACTCCATGCTAAATCTTCACAAGATTTAATGTCAATCTCAAGGCAAGACTTCAGGATCTTTTTGTAGACTCAAAGAGCCTGTAAAAAAAACATTGATCAAAGGCCTAATTTCTGACCTGATATTTTTATAACTAATATTCCAGCAATGACTCTCCCAGAAGATGCCAAGACTGACCTGGAAGTTGTGGATACCAACTAATTCCCTACAATTAGGAAGACTCCACTTTCCCAAGATCATTACCAAAAGAATACCAATGATATATTTAACTCGATTTGAGGGTTTGGGCCATTGGAGTTAAATAACCAAAAGTTCTCTAACTGCTTTAGTCAATGTGAAACAGATTATCATTATTAAAGGATATATTCCCTTCTGATGTGATACATACCCCTGTCCTATATTTCTCATGTTTTGTTACAGCCCTTGCATATTCACTTAATTTAAATTCCAGTATTAAATCCATGTATTTAGTATTTTTAAATTTAAATTTTTTTTTTAAATGTAATTTAATAGTGTTGTTAAAGATTGTAGTAAGAAAGCAGAAAACCATTTTGGTTGTGTTTATCCCAAAGACTATGCAGTGACTGTATAGGGTAAGGAAGAGCAGATATAACATAAAAAAAAGTAAGCAGCATTATAAAAAGACTTTCATAAACCTGTACCTTACATCAGAAAATAATATTCTAAATGAAGTTCCCATTACTAGGAAGACATAGTATGTATTTTTTTGTTTCATGCCCTAAAAAAACCACACAAAACAATGTTTTCCGCTAGCCTATTTTCCTTCCAAAATATCACTTCAGGATATTTCTGATATTTAGAACAAATTTAGTAAAATAATAATAATAATAATAAAATGATATGTTACACAGAGAGGAAGCATTCATGTATTTGGGAGACTAGTTCTCAGCAAATCCAATAAATACTACCGTAGTATACAGTTTTACTGTAATTTCATACTGCTGCATTAAATCAGTAATGGTAGCCATGGTTTTCATAACTTCACTCCTCCTCAAGGAAATATTTTTTTCTTTTTATTTTTTCATTTTGTGTTTTGGCTGGGCCCCACTGGAGCCTGGTTCTCACCTGAGCCTCAGCAGCCTCCATGGCTGCACTGGGGTCACATGGGCTTCCAGGCCGACTCCCTTAATTTAAATTGAAACATGCAAGAAAAGATTTAATATGGTCTTTCCTTGGGCAAAAGCAACAGGATAGTGGATGTCCTCTGGAATAAGCTCAAACAAACAGCACAGACTTCTGCTCCTAAATGACACCTCAGCAAAACCAGCTCCATTCACCGCACCTCGAAGACACGAATAGGTCTCATCAGCAAAAAGCACCAGACTTAAACGGGACATGTGATGAACAGGGGCTCCCAGGTTGCTTGTGCTCTTATAAAAGCCAAATACAGGAGACACTTCTTGCTTCGCTGATGCTCCACCAGGGCCACCGTAAGCAGAGACAAAGCCCTGCTCACCTTATTCACAGCAAGTGATTCCATTTACTAGCCCCAGGACTAGTATATGATGTAGAAGCATTTATACTTAAAAACTTACTTGAGCAATATAAAAGCACGCCATTAAATAATAGCACTACTATAGGCATATTATACTAAAAGTGCCATAATGTTGTTTGTATATGACAGGCATTTTCTGTATAAGAACGCTGAAATTCTACACTGATGTCATTAAAGCATAAATGACACACTACCAAAAGACAGAGATACGAATGTACGGGGGCTAAAAACTACACTTCTTCCTAAGTTTTAGAATGTTTTTAATAGATGCAAAGCATATTTTTAATAGATGAAGTTGTAACAATACTAAGAGTAGTGGCGTGAAAGGTTACAATGGCTGAACACCATCTCTCTCAAACATTTATTGCATTTAAGTAAAAATACCTGATAGAGAGAGTTTCTATTATTCACAAGAAATCATGCAATATAATGGTTCCTAGCACTCCTTTTGTAATAGCTTATTTAAATACTTGGGGCTGCAATTCAGATTCCCACTTTGTTCAGACTTCACAGAAATACTTCTTACAATTGATCACACTTTTATTCTTTATTGTATTCTAAATAGCCCTTGATTTCTCAGAAGCCAAGACTAAAAATTAGGTTTGCAGAAATGAAAAGTAAGGTACTTTAAAAAAGGATATACCTTTTTTATTTTTTTCCACAGCTGAGGAACAGAACCTACAAAAAACTGAACAGAAAATCTACATTATGAATCATTTTGTGCACAGAGCTGCTTTAAGGAATTACTCCTGAAGTCTAAATGGAGCTTGATGGGGCTTTTCTAAACCCCTGAAATCTAAAATGACCTGGAGGTATAAAGAATGTTTGACTTTGGATTTCTTTTATTTGTAACATTTGCTCCAGTGCTTCCAGCTCAGTCCGCAGTAGTTTACATAAAATTAAGGAGCCCGCTCTGATAAGGAGTTACTACAGTTCTATTCATTGCCCTACCTAAGTTTATTTATTGTCAAAAAAAAGAAAGTAAAAACGAGGGACCAGTAACAGACCCCTGTTTCAGATGAAGTTTGCTATCAGTGGTATAGATACTATTTTGGGAACTTTTCTCATATTATTTAAGAACTTTTTCTTTTATTTATTATGACAGGTTAGCCTGTCAGTTGATGTAAATTAGTATAAAGGCAAATGAGCTGCTGATTTTCATCAGCTAAGGATAAGGCCATATTTGTTTTCAGAATAAAGCACTGATAGTTATTTTCGTTTCAGAAGAACTGAACTTTTATTTAAAGAGCAAATAGAAACGATAATGTATAGGCAAAGAACCAAATATATATTTGAATTAAATCACAGGAAATGTACATTCAAGCATTAGGTAGCAAAGATATGACTCGACTTCAGGCTGCGGTGCATCAAGTTTTGCCTTGCTATTATAGCATACTTATGCAGAATTACTAAAGAAAAGAAGCCCAAGTAGATAAAATAATTAGCATTGTGATACTAGAAAGGGCTATTAACATATTCAAAACTAAAATATACCACAGAACTATATAAATAAATACTTTTTTGAAAAAGCTATTTACCTGAATATAGTGAGGCTAACTGGAACATTATAGCATGCCAGTGAGGGGGTATACATTTTTCAAAGCACATATTAGCTAATTGATAAACAGAGGTAGTAGCTCTTTCAGAGGCATCTGAGCTTTTCAACCTCCAAAAAATGCCCTACCTCCTAACTTGCAGCTCTTTCCTGAATGATTGAATATTATGAACTTCTTATGACCAAATTATTACCAGGCTACAGCACGGGGTTCTTAGAGTAGTCAACAGTGTTCTTTTTAATACCACTCCCATTTGCATTTTAAATAACTAAATGGTCTTCAGGCATTTAATAGAAAAACATTTTTTTAAATGAATACCAAGAGACATTTGTAAATAGCAGCACAAATTGCTCCTGGGCTATAAACCTGAGTGCCAAGTTTCACTCTGGTATGAATATAGACAAGTGTTAAAAGTCTGAAAAATGGATTCCTTAATGGATATACTGGCAGACCTTTAAGTGTAACAGAGCTAGCGTATGCCACTTTAATAAAGATATCATATTCAATCTCCTCGATTACACATAGCTTTTCTATTCTAAATAAAAAGATTAGAACTAGAAGTATTTTCCCTGCATATCATATTTAAAAATGTAAAAGGGAATGTCATCCAACAATTCATAAACATTGAAATTATTTCTCTGAAAATAACAAAAAGTAATCCCTACAGATATGGTGAATATACAGTTTCTTTATTGAACAAACAAAAATAGATTATGCATTGCCTTTCAAACCCAAAGACATCTGCTTTGTCTGAGGCAAGAAGAGACATCTGGGGGCTTGAATCTTACCACAGACTTTGTGACTCTCTATATTGTAAGTGCATCAGTAACCTGGTATTTAACCAGATTATTTACAGTCAGACCCTTGTAGGATCACATGTATTGCTGCTGGTGCGAGGGAGGGAAGGAGGCTTCTCAAATTGAATACAAATGTGATATTTATTGTTACATTTATTAGGCCATAACCATACATCAAATGTGCTAAATTCACAGAGATAAAATAATACAATCACATCAAGACTGAAAATTTAATACTAAACAGGGATGCAGAAGATCCCTTCCACCTTAGCCTGCTTTCTAGCTCATCTTAACAAATACTCTGCCCTGGTCTCCCCTGGACATTTCCCGCGTGCTTTTTTTGGTGCGCGCAGGTGCTATTTCCTTCTAGATGTTCCACTAACTGTATGTAAATCTGTTTGTACACATAATTGTAAGGCAGTTGTCACAGGACTTTGCTTGCTTTTTTCCAGAAAAAAAAAGAAAAAAGAATTTTCCATGGATATGAGTTTCACAGGGGGATGGCAGCCTGTCTGTACATTACTATGAATATAAAAGAGCACTTCGGCCATAGGGTGTGTGTTTTTAATGATGTAAATCGCCAGCCTGTTCTGGCTTTCCTCCTCGCAAGGACCACGCTCAGCACGAGAAAAAGGGTTCAAGTAGTCACTGAATCTACAGATTCACTTTAGCAGGAAACAGGACAATGTGTTGGGAAGGTGGGGCAAAATTCTCTGCCTTGCATCACATTCGCTTTTGCTTAACCAAAAATAAGAACAAACACCAACTAAAGAAACAGTCTTCAGTTTGTCCCTTGCACTGATCTACTTCAGTGTATATGTTTTCTAATATTCTTTAGCTGTGTCTTCTGTATATACCCATATACCATGATTGTGTTTTTGTCAAGATCTAAGTTGTGTGGATCGATGGGCACAGTAACCTGCTGAAACAAAACTAAGGCAAATTCGCCCCTGGTGCCACTCATTGATACCAGTGGGTGAAAGAGGCCCTGGTGGCCTACAAATATATCAGGCATATTCCATACTCCATTAAAAATAACAAGTAAAATAAAGGTTGATAGAAGAAAAAAGGTTTAGCTTGTTTTGAATGCCTTTCTTACCTTCTCTGCAGAAGATGTTAGAAACATTAAGTTGCATGCAAGAAAAATATTCATTAATTTATCGGAGTGAATTTCAAATGCTCAGGGGAAAGTCTTTCTTTTCCTTCCTTTAAACTGATGTAAATTTGAACTGCCTCCCTTTACATCAGTGGAATTATAGCAGCTTTACACTCGTGTAACAGACGGCAGAATTTAACACTTGCTGTACAGGGCTGAAGTATGTCCTGAGTGAAAAGTAATGCTGTTCTTCTTTCTCATAGCACACCTTGAATTGATTTAGCACAACTTATTATTACTTTTTTAAAGAGAGAGGTAGCTGAATTTTGAGCTTTATGAGCAAATTAAAAACTCACATGGGGCAAATAGAAAGGTAAGCAGTAACAGCACGAAACTGGTTGGTTCTTAGGCATGAGAGACTGTGATTGCTTTTCCTGACAGCCAAGATTGCAGGATCTGCAAAATGATTTTGATGTAGATTTTAGAGATTTTTTTTCCCAATTATCTTTCTGTATAAAGCATACTTTCAGAATACTTAAAAGTGGTATCCTTTATTACAACCCTTATTATAGTAAAATCGATGGAAGCCTGAGTGGTGGGTGTATTGTTGTGACACCTAAGCTATTTGTAAATATTGCTCTCAGCTTTCTTAGCATATCTTAACAAGGCAACATTTCAGCAAAGTATAATTTCTCACACATGATACATGCTGCCTGCTTCCGAGACAACAGCACGGGAAAACAAAGTCCTGAGAAAGAAACTCTGAGCGTTTCTTACTTGCAGGTAAAAGCGTTTCAGCCTCTGGGTAGTGAAGGCTTGGGGAATTGCACATCAAACTAAGTGGTGGGCAGGAAGCCAGTTTTGCTCTGCTCTCAGTGCCTGACACGATGCAGACTGCCTTGGTTGAAGACATTTCTCTTAGCTGTGCTGTCTAGTGTTCCTTCTTCTTGCATTTTATACTCAAGCGACCCCTTCCTGGTTGCAGGCTTGGAGCCACAGCATCAGGGGGCTTTCATTACCTTTTCCTTCCAGAGCTGAAAAGAATGCATTGTATTACAGCAATGTTACATTCAGGAAGGGCTTTGTTTAGACTCATTTCGATTTTGTTAAGAGATCATGTAAGAGGAGCTTAAAAACTGTAAGGAAAAATTCACCGAATTACCTACAGGTGTGAATCAACTAGCTCATAAAAATGAGTGGAACTCCCCAAACACACACACACGTCCTGAAAAATAAAGTGTTCCAGCTGTCAGTGCTAATGCTAGTCAGCCAAAAGCCCAACATTTTTGCATTGCTCCTGCTCTCTTTTACTGTGGACTCCAATGTAGAGTTTATGAAAGACTTGCCCATTTGATGTTCAAGAACATGCCTGTGGAGTGACTGGTACTTCAGAGCAAACAGGGAGTTTGACTCCTCAGCAAAGCCTTAAATGCTGCAGCAAGCAGCCCCCAGGCCCCCGCGCACCCTGTGCAGAACGAAGCCTCTACATTCCTAGTCTAGTAACCATGGATGATTTTGTGCAATTGGCTACTGAAGTTGGGTATTTGCAGCACAAGAGAGTGTTAGGTGCTTCAACAGGCATTGTGCTAGTGGGGAATGTACATCATGACTCCAGTTCTCAAAGCTTGTCTATTTTGGGGATGTTCCAAAAGTAGATCCTGCTTGGATTTGCCTTAATTGCCAAATATTAATACCAAGAACTAAACATCTAAAATAACCTAAGGGAAAAAAAAAAACAAAACAAACAAACAAAAAAAACCCCAAATCAACCAACCAAGAAAAACTCTCACAACTACCTAAAGTACATTCAATGCTATTTTTTGATTTTTATTTTCTGGTTTTTAGCTTAGATGTCTTTCAACAAAATTTCTGCTATCAACATACTGTGAATTTTTGAGGGAGGTGAATTGCAAGAAAAATATCTCACTAGATTTTTGGAAATTTTTGTCAAAAAGTTGATCACAATATTTGGGCCACTGTTAATAGACTTTGTATTCTTGTCTAATCCTTTTGTAAATCTCTATCTTAAGCGTTATGGATTATGCACTTTCTTCTTTTATCAAACACTTTGGGTCAGAGAGTAATTTTAAAAATGCAGTTGACTCTGCAATTTCAAAATAATGTGACTCTGTAGAAATGCTTAGATTTGTGGTTGTCAGGAGACAAAAAAGGGAAGAAATCAGCAGAGAAATCCAAGCGGGTGAGAAGAGTTTAGCTCAGCACATTATGATGTTAAATGAAGGCCATGCCTTGCTCTCCCTGAAGTCAATTAAGTTGTAATCTTTCATAGTTGTTTCATTTTACAGGAAGAGTCTGCATTTCTTTCTCCTTTAAAAAACAGATCTTGAATCATCATAATTTTACGGACACACTGCACAAGGTATTACAATCCCTTACAATCCAAACAAAATCTTCCACTTTGACAGTGCTCTTGTTTTTGACAGGCATCTCAAAACACAGAGCAAATGCAAACCAACACTTGCACGCAGCCGCTGGCCTGGGACTGCTGCAGCATGTGCCTTAGATGAGGTGACAGTCCGGAAGAGAGCGGCTGCAGCAGCTACTCCGCACGGGACCCCTCTTTATATTCACTTTGCAGCACTCGACCCCGCTTGTCCTGATGACTGCTACAAATAGGGATCAGTAAATGTACTATAAATAAGCCAACTATTTATTTTTACCCTATCAGTTGATTGCAGTAAATTAGTTACAGTGTGTGAAAACTCCCACTAGGATATGACTTTTTTTATAGCTTACTAAATCCAGACATGTTTCTCACGTTGATGATTTACCAGAACTTCAATTTACCTCTGAATTTTATAGATCTAAACTAAAGAGACAGCAGGTTTCCTCTTTTAGAATTTTAGCACCATTAAATATCAACTAAAATTACTTCACTGTAAGGAGGATAAAAACACAGTGAACTCCTACTCTTAAATATTGCTGTACATTCAAAAAATCAAATAAAAACATTTAAAATGTGGAAGTGCCTTCAATTAAAATAATGAGGTTTACATTAGCAGCATAATCTCTTGAATGAAATAAAGAAATTCAAAGAGAGATCAGATAAAGCAGGAACATGCTAAAAAAGTCCTGTCTGAGGTCACACAGGTTTGTATAAAACAAGTTAATATGTTTTCCATGACTGAGTATTTGTGATTCTGGATGAAAAAGTGGTAAACTATATCTGAAATGCACTAAAGAACTATTTTATAAATTTTATTTGCATTTATGAATTTTGCTTTTATCTTAAATTGCATGAAAGGAACACTATTATTGTGGGAAACATTTTTCTAAAGTGCAAGCATAAACTTTGTGCTGTCTTAATTTTCGCCTTAAATTTACAGACACGCTACATGGCAACAGTATTAAAGCAGAAAGGAGGGATACATTTTCCTATTCAATAAAAAGCTATGGAAGTTGCATGGGGTAGAGTCTCTAGGAAATCCACTCTTTCTTTGAAAAAATGTCATTGGTGAGATAGAAGATTGGCAACACAATGAGCAAAATATAGTGAGGGCTGATACGGACTGTCAGCTAGAATTTGGGTTAAGACACTGACTTTTGTCTGCATGGTGTCTACCTTCCAAAGAGGATGGGAGATGCAAAACTGCAAGTTTCCTCTCTCGGGCTGGCCCGGTCTCTACAAGTGAATAATGTATAAGAAGATGTTCCCTTGATAATGTTACAATTATTCATTGTACAGCCATAAACTCAAATATGCACATTAACAGCTAGGTATTATTTTTCTTCTCTGAAATTAAGTGAGTGGCATCAGTGGTCATAAATGAGAGCATTCATCAAAGGCGTAGGCCATGGCAGAGGATTAAGTGAATGCTGATGAAGTGTCCAGATTCCCATAACTTGGAATGGGCTGCATTCAGCATTCCTTTATTATCCATCTGCCACATAACAAAAAGTCTCATATATTTAATGCAGGTTTGCCCTCGGCCACGTAATAGGATTAGGAATAATTTCTACAAATTTACAAAAACAAATCACATGGGAAGGCTTAGAATTTGCTAATAATTTCTCCATAGCTGGGAGATCAAAGGGATGTAAGAGTCCAGAGCCAGGCGGTAGTTTGACCCTGGCCAAGCTTTTTTAATGAAAGGGTTAATCTTCTCAGAGGTGACCATAGAGGAGCAAATAGTGTGACCAAATGCAGATTCAGGCCTCCAAAAATAGGAAGAAAATCGTCTGGGAAGTATGACAGCAAGAAAACATTTACAGAATAACAGTACATTTTCTGTCTGCAAAAAAATAAAAGAGCAAACCTCAAGGAATTGTTTATTAAGCAAAGTGTGGCTGGTAGGGGGAGGCAGGAGAGTGGTGCTGAGTGGAACAAGCTTGCCCAGAGGAGCAGATATATTATTTCCCAAAAACCAGAAAACAGGCTGCATGCCTTTGGTCTAAAAACATGCCTTCAATCTAAGAAAGATTTTCTATTGTCTTCAGGTAAAAACTGTCGTCTCCAAACATGTGTCACAGCTTTGCTTGTTTGCTTGCCTTTGTCACGGGCTTGTCCTTTCTAAGGGGAACGGCTCTGCAGACATGGCCAGCTTCACAGGTGAGTTTCTGGGAGGACTGAAACAAGTTGCCCAATGGAGCTTTTTCACAAATGTCTTTGGGCTGCTGCAACTAATGGTTACAGATTTTGTCTTCTTTAATACACTGAAGGCAATTCCATCTCTCAAATCAAATCAAGCAGCCATACCAGAAAAGACAGAAAAAAAACACAAGGATGGAAAGGAAATGAAGGCAATATGTTTGTGTGTGTGCATGATCATTTTTTTGTTATTTTCTTCCTTAGCACCACTACGTCTGTCCCAAATTTTGATCTTTTCTGTATTTCTCTCTTCAGTAAAGTGCAGAAGAAGCATGTTAACACAAGCTAGCTATAGGTAACAGTTATCTTAATTTGGTTTCATTAAGGGTCTTAATGACATTTGGAAAGCAGAGCACACTAGAGCGCTGGCTTAAAAATTTATTTATTTAATAAATAAATAAAAAAAGTGATCATTTTGATTCTTGATTCCTGACCTGTAGAACAAGTTTGTATAAAAAGTTTGAATGTAATGCCTCATTTAGGAAGGCTTCTTTACTTACTGGGCTACTGATTAAACAGTGGATGAAACATTCTGTTTACAAGTAGTAAACTTGGTACAGCTGTACAAAAGCCTTTGCAGGCATCTGATCCTAGGGTAAGATACTACTTCTCATGTTTGCCTTCTTGGGACAAGCTCTTGGGACCAAGAGCTAACTTCAATTTTAAGATTATGGTAACTAGGTATTGCTACCATTCCAGATTGAACTCAAATGCCCTGTAGAGATGAGAAACCCTAAATTCTCCCCTCTCATGGTTCCTCTTTATTTTCTATAGATGATGCTTCCTTCCTCCTCTTACTCACTTTCAGTAATTCCATTCAGAGTGGGAAATCCAAAGCAATCTTTTCTTTCAGACACAGAAATGCAACCTTAGCCTTTATGATATGAAATTGCTTTTGAAACTTCCTCTGTGTGTGGAGGTGTAAGTATCTTCTAAATAACTTTGATGCAGGACCTGAGGTTAATGTTTTGTGGGCAACAGTCTCAAGCTGTGATGGTCGTAACAGAAAATAGCAACCATCCATCATCCATCAGATCAACGGAGAGAAACAGAGAGAAACAGAGAAACAGCTCGTCCTCAACAATTCCCAAAAGTTCATTGACAACACAGATCTATGGACTCCCATGTGGATCAGAGAGGCAAAAGTTTTCACTAATGAAACATGGCCTTAGGGGGTATTTAGACCATCTTTAGATTAAATCTCTAGTAGTTAAACAAATTTTAGGCATATGGCTTAGCAGGCTGTTAGCAGGCTATAATCATGCTTTATAGTCAATGGAAAAAGAGACCTACCTATTCTGACCCCCCTTGGAAAAATCCAAGTCGGGCACTGTTAACTGTTTCCTGGTTCTCTCCTTTGCTGGCCAAGATAGTCAAGATAACTGCTGAAAACGGGGCCTTGGGAGGGGACTGGATTTCACAGCACCAACAAGAACTGGAACCCTGGCAAGACACCCCCGCCTCGCTCTACTTCAATTTACCAAGTAGAGACATCATGACAGTGCTCTGTGCTGATGAAAAGCAAACAGGCTCCTCCACAGCATGTTATCTGTGAATATTCTGCTCTTTTGGAGCACAGATTATATTTACTGCAGGTTTTATAAACACAACAGAGCAACTAGAATGTTTTGTTTGGATTTTTACATCTTAGGAAATAGAACTATAAGATAAATTAGAATTTGATACATATTTTTTGGTCTCAAATCAGTTTTAAGACCATTTTAAGACAGAATAGCATTTTTAGTATTTTTAGTATCATTGGTATCTGATAAACTGAGTATTTGAAATATAGATGCAAAAATATTATGTGTAACTCAAATGACAGTGTTTGGATTCAGTGCCACATTAACAGCTTTCATTTCCAGACTCTGGGAGTGGTCAGATTTCTTGGTTCCAGCCTTTTCCCAGCTGCATCTGGAAGCCAGTTTTGCCTTTCACAGTCTTAAGTAGCTGCTCATTTAACGGTCACTAAGGTTGACCTTCTTTATGTGTCACACTGCCACTCAGTGGGATAAAGAATGAGAGGCCTTTTTAGGAAACGGGGCTGCGTGTTTACAAGCAGCTCCTTGACCTTAACCAAATGAGTTTGCAGGCATCTTATGGCAGCGTGTTAGGTGCCTCCTGCTCCTCCTGCTTTCCAAGGTGAGGCCACATCTCTGGCCCACACCTAAGGGACAACAGACCAGAAACGCAACGTGGCCGCTCTTGCAATCGTGACTTAATTTACCCCTACATTGCCATGCAGGGCAGATGAGTACAAGGGAGAAAACTCCACCTGAATTGGGAGATCAGGCGAAGTAGTGTAGATGAGTGAGATGATGTGCGAGACAATTTTATTTGTTCTCAGTGACCTCCAAAAATCCTGGGTAAATTTTAAGGAGCTTTCTTCTTCACTGGGGAGAAAGAGCTTTGTTAGCTTCCTCGCATGAGTTCATGCACCAGCTAGCAGCACTTCCTTCTTGTTTTTTACTTTCTTTGACGTGATAAATGGCTCTATCAGCCATTCTTGTTGGCTGCTTACAGAAATGGGGGAGAGTTTCTCCACTGCATGAGAAGTAATGTTTGATCATCAGAGAATTCTGTATTTTCACTGTGTGCTAGAAATGAAAGTTAGAACTACTGCCATCCTCTTCAGCACAATATGGTTGTACAACTAGGTGGAATTAGAAACAAGGCACCAAGAAATGCATTTTAGCATCAACAGCTCAAGATCGGAGCAGGCCCATACTTCATACTTCTTGTACTTCAATATGTCTTTCCTCATGCATTTCCCTGCAAAGGCTAGTGAAATGTCTATTAAATAACCTTTAGAATAAGCATCACCATCTGTTGCCTTACGACATTTTTAGTTAACTCATGGGCATTATAGAGGCAGAGGACATAAACAATGATAAAGAAAAGCAATTGGAAAAAGAATCTGTAGAAATGTCTTTCAAGAAAATGGATGTGAGCACCAGCCAAACTTGTATATATATATATAGCTGATAAATAGACACATTTTTGCAGCATGTCCTTTGCATAATGCAGAGAAAAAAGGGAAGAGGATTTACACCCTTTATTTCAGTGCCATCTTCTCACAGGGACAGTCCCAGAGTCCCCGTACCGCATGCAACAGCAGTAGGTTTACAACACACAAGGACTAGATGTCATAGAGAACAGTTAATGGGAGGAACAAGCCTTTCATCTGTAGATTACTGATTCAAATCCAGACTCTAGTGCTTTAGAAGTGATTAAGATCTGGCAGTTGTCTCCGCCTATGGGCCACAGGACAACAATTTACATAACAAAACACAGTACCAGAGCTTACCAAATGGGCATGAGGGCTGCCTCTGCCTCTCAGCAAAGGCTTAGGTATCTCCAGAGGAACACTGCCATGTAGAGTGAAGAAAATTTGGGTGGATTCTCTGCACATTTTATTTTTCTGAATGATCAGCTAGTTACTTGACATGGCATCAATCATAAGCCAAAAACATTGGAAAATTATGAGAAAAAAAATGAAGAGAAAATACTTCTAAGATAAATCTTCTCCAAGGCTTACTGTTCAATTATAGATACTTAATTCTAAGTCTTAATGTGTCTTCCAAAACCATCTAACTTTATATGTTTGTCTAATAAATAATTCTACTTCTCTCTACAAGCTTTGTCTATCTTATCATCTAAAATCATGAGGATATAAGTAGAAACGAAGATGCAAAACTACCAGGACTTAGCAGGACTAATAACTGGCAAGCGATGCCATTACGCGCAGGGCACCTTTGGGAGGCTGCAGGATTCCCCTGCCCTCAGTGCTAGTGAGGCAGCGCTTCTCGCATGTCCACTAACTTCGCAGCCATGTCAGGTAGCAAGCGACTTCGTGCAGCAATATCTGCAGCTTATTGCTCACAATTGCCCTTGCTGGCACTCCCCATGCTGTAAGCATTTTTTCCTCTTAGTAATAGTTAATATTTTCAGCATGTCCAGTTTTGAATTCCCATTTGAACATTTTAGTCCAATTTAATTCAATTAGTCCTTTTTTAAAGGTTTCATACTGGACAATAAAAATTAAGGTATGCAAAACAGTATTTTGCAAAACCTTGTCTTGTGATTGGATTATAAAGAACTACAAAACAAGAGTATTTCTCTATCAGAGACCTTTTACAAAGAAAACTATCATTTTCTAATACTGTTGCGAGCTTTACTCCTCTTCCTTTGCCATACCACTCCACATGTGCATAATCTGAAAGCTATCTATATGGGGTGAGAGTGTCGCGATATATGAATTCACTAATTGCAAAGGGATGGCCCTTGCCAAAGCACAGTGTCTCACTGTACGAGCCCATGCTGTCTGTCTGTCTGTCTGCTTGAGAAGAAGGCTGAAAGCTGCAAATAGTGTGTTGAATAGAGAAATGCAAACGGTGCATTGAGTGGTGCTTATTCAGTGACTGCAGGATACCTTTTGTAGCACCCTAAGTTAGAGCAGCCAATGGATGTGCCTCAACTGCTGACATTTAGGCAGACTTGGAAGGGCAGAGCCAATCTTTGGAAAAAGTCCTGTTTTACAATCCACTGCATGGGAAGGAAGTGATGATGGTCATTTTTATTATTCACATAATGACTGTGGATAGTTTCCCTATCAGTGTGTACTGCAAAACTTCCCATGCCTCATGCGCTGAGTATGAAGCAATTGCAAAGAACCCCAGATAAAGAGTTCTGGTTTTCTAAGTAAAAGAAGTCCTGTTATTAATTTTGGTGTCACTCGCTTAATCATTTTATCGGCTAATGGAGTAACTGCGATATACGCACATATAACGTTCTAATTGCTAATAAGGTCGTTAGTTAGAACTATTATAAACTCAAGCAAACTTCCTTGGGATATCTGTGCCCACTGCTCTCAGCTACTGGAACGGGCTGAGGAGCAACACAAGCAGGATTCCCAAGCATCAGCTGGGTTTATCCCCACGTGGTGCAACAGCAGCCACACCATGGCACATCATCTCACTTCTGATAATTCTGAGTTAATGTTGGACGCCTTTAAGAGGCTGATTAAGCTTATGCTGGACTCTAAAATTGTCAGAATAATTTAGGAGCATAAGCCTCACGGACCATTCATCTCCCTGCACTCCCTTACAGTAGTTTCTGACTGGTATGAGCAAGCATATAGGATGAATACTCTACTTTTACGTCAGAAAAGATCTGACATTGGTCAAGAGAGAACACTGCAGCAGAGACAAGTATCCTGGCTCTCCTCGTATGTCGAACCTACACCAGTTTAATGCTCTCCTGACTCCTGGAGCTCCTCCAGCCGCACTCCAATACTGTAAAATAATGATCTGCAACCACTCAACTGATTTGAGTTAGAAGAATAGTTCAAGAAAAATAATGCAGTGAAAAAAATGCAATCTGATGACAATGCTGGATCCTGCATTTTTCTCATCATGAAGCCTTTAAATAGGGCTGGCCCTCTCCTTTGATAGCTAGTTACTTAGGTCCACTCACAGCTGGCAGCTGCACTGCAGATTTTGCAGAGATTCTGCAAGCTCAGATATTTCAACCATTCCAGCAAAATCACATTTTAAATAATAAATAACACACCTCCATAAAGTCACCTGACCCTCCTAGAAAAGTATAACCTTTCTTATGTACAATTGGAGGTATATTAATCCTTACATTGAAAGACTTTTTGGGATCTGTCAGAAAGTTAGGTACATTCTCAGAACCAGCAAAGTAGAAACTACAATAAATATCCTTTTGTCAAACTGCTGAGATGCCCTCTACAAAATACAGGATTGTTTTGTTTGAGGAGGAGAATCCAGGGACAGACATGATCATTTTTTGTGGCATAGCTCAGAGGCTGATCACTTGAGGAAAGAGACCAACCCGGGAACTGTGAACCTCTGGACAGTCATTTTCTTGCTATTATTAGTGGCTGCTTTAACCTACTCACCTATTAATCTACCATATATTTTCACTTGATTTATGGAAGTTTACAAGCAACACTTGGTTACTATTCCAAACAAGTCCTTTGCCCAAATCCTTCAAGCACACGGGAAATGGCTTATGAGAAGCAGAAATAAAAGTGGAGGAGGGGGAAGCTTGTTTAACACAAATATTGCAATATAATTGAAATTATATTAAAAAAATTAAATGACTTTTTGTGAACCTCTTTAAAAGGGTCAGAAATGTGTTTGAGCTGTACAAGATTAACCTTTACTCATTTGGGAAAATGCAGACTTCAACAGCAATCCTCTGCAGTGGTTGCACTTGCTAAAAGTTTAAAACAGTAATTTTTTCCCAAGAAAGGTCATCTTGAGCTAAAATGTCAAATAAATTATTTAGATTACTGAATTAGAAAAGTGAAGATCTGACAGGCTGAATTTTTTATGCACATTAGCCACAGTCAGGGTCTCTATATGCTCTTTTTATTAAGTGCACCCCCTCTTCCCTTATTAAAAATCTCTCCATTTAGCCCGATATATTCTCCTTAGTATCTAGGCATCTAAATAGCTGGTCCAATTTGATTCTTACTTGTACAGAATAGAAAGCACTTTATTCTACTGATGTTAGGCATTTCTCTCGTATAAAGCTGATGTAAGAAAGAAGAGAATCTGACCACTAGTTTTAGAGGAGATTAAGTGATTAAAAAACTGCTTTTAAAGTCTCCATGTAGCTATTAAATCCTAGATTCTAACAAGAGAAATATTTTAAAGAGAAGGAATTTTTTGAAGGATGGTGAATTAAAAGGATTAAAACGGAAAGGGAATAACTTTTAAGTAAGAACTACATTCAAGATTATATACTAGTGTTTTTAGAGTTATAAGAGATTACTAGAAAATTTAGAATGTCATCTTTATACATAAGCAGCGGTAATGATTAAGGTGATATTAGGGTGATATTTCCCATTCGTCCTCATGCTGATAAATAGTAGTTAGCTGAGGCAGCACAAGAGTCTCTATCCCAACATGCTGCTATGCTACTCAGTCAGGCAGTAGCAGGAGTAACACTTCCCACTTCATTTGCCAAAAGGAATAAAGTCCAACAATTAAAGTGCCTAACCTCAGATCTCACTTTGCTAATATCCTCCGCAGTATCATGTCCCATCTGGTTTCCTTGTGAGCGCTATGGTAGATGCAAGTAAGAAATGTAACTGTGTGTAAATGTAGAGGCGGTGCAACTGCTTTGACATACATGAGCCCATGGACCTGAGCAGCGATCTACAGTCAGGCTCTTTATATATATATATAAAATCCCAATTTAGTCCAATGTATATTCCTTAAGATATATTTAAGCATGTAGGCACTTTATGCCTTTTACCAGGGTCTGGTCTGTGCCGCGTCACAACACAGTGAAGAACATCAGCAATTGAAAGCTGAGTATCCTTGAAAGAATAAAAGAATAAGCTTCATGCTGCCATACATCACTTTGCAAGCACAGTAATATGCATCTGTGTGCCTGGCTCTGTGTGTGTGTGTGTGTGTGTGTGTGTAATTTTGTGGTGTACATTTATAAGCAGTTGCATAATCTCTCATAAATTATATGAACTCAGGAAGAGGTTCTGCCAAGCACTTATTCCATATGCACTTTTGTCTTTTTGAAACAGGTGAAATTTTTATGTTTCTCTCACCTGTAAAACATCTGGCGTGTGCAGGACAGACTTCCTATCATCCTAACCTGAGGCTGACCTGTTTTAACTTCCTGACTTTCAGAGGCACCAAAAGTACTTAGTCATTTGTGCATCACTGAGAAGAGGGATTTAGTGAATAAGACAAGCATAGACTTTACTCCTTGGTGATTCCTTCCATGACAGGGTAAATCCCACAAAAAACAGCATTAATAGAGCATGACGATTTGAAGAATAGAGTCCTAACTGTTGACATTTCTGTTGTCAAACCAGGTATTATACTATGATAAAGAAAAAGAAGTATTAAAAAAAATGTGGAAAGCTCCCTGGAATGAAGTTCCTTGATGCTGCCTTACTGTAAAGGCCATTAGTACTTCTTCCACTCAGGGGTCTTTCATCTTTTCTGTTATGAATTCATTTTTTTCATCGGTTTGATCATAATTTACCTTTGTCAGTCCACTGAAGTAGAAGTTGTAATTTGTTATAAAGTGTTAAATACTGAATGGTTCTTTTAAGGTGTAAATTTAGGCAGAAAAAAAATCTTTTTGCAAATATTTGTACACTTGACTTGCCTCTGGGTTACAATACTTGTAATATGAGCTAGATGACTTTTGGTAATCTCTGCTGTGTGAAATACTCATGGATAGCATAGCTTGGTTTGTTTCATACAGGTAAAATATTACAATAGCAAAGCATTAATCATATATGATGCAAACATTTTCAGACCATTAGCCCAATCAAATTACAAGTGTTGTTTCTTACTGCTTTTTCCTTCTTTTTTTTTTTTTTTTTTTGCATTCACAATATGACTGTGGATATGCTGTGATTGACAATTCACTTCATCCCTTCCTGCTTTCACTGATTTATGTACTTTTTTAGTGCTAACTTGGTGGGCTAAACTGATTTTTCAGACTTTGAGAGGTCATACCAAAATAAGCCCTTCCATAGAAATGGATTTTGCCCTATATTACAGTGCATTGCAACACTGGCAAAATAGTTTGCTCATTCCTTTCAGAAGAAGTTTTTTGTCCAGAGTGTGTCTTCATTTCCTCTAGGTAACAAGATTGTTACCCAAGAGACCAAATAAACCAAACTGCGACCCGGTTTATTGAATCCAGCCAATCCAAGATTGTCATTCCTACCTTAAGGAACAATCTGGCTGAGAGAACTGTCTCAATGGATAGTTATTTTATTTTCCTTCAATAATTTAAATAAACTAACACCAAAGTTTTCCAAGTCAGTTGTCTGGATTCCTTTTTTAAAATAACACTGAAAAGAAAAGCCGTCCATCCGTATATATGTAAATATGCCAACTAGCTACCCATGGTGACATTATCTACAAGTTTCTATTGGGCTGGCATAGAAACGCATGGGAAGCCTTTCAGATATTGCAACATTTATATGGTATTTTTGAAATAGGTGAGAGAAAGCAGCATAGTTGCAGAAGAAATGAAGGGCATTTATCACTTGAAACACAGGCAGGTGCAGTTTATAGCAGATGGTTTTAAAACTGGCATTTTAAGACTGCAGCTGTGTGACTCTGATTTGTTTAAAAAGACTACCCTGTGTGGAAATATTGGGTAAAATTCTCTTGTAAGGGGGCAGATTTGTCTATGAAAAGAGTATAAAAGACTGAACTGCTGCAAAATTAGGTACTGTTTCTATTGCATCCCTTTCCGATGCTTTATCAGATAACATATCAAACCCACAAAAATACAATATTTTATGCATCAAATTTTGTAGAAAGAGGAGAAATGTAGTTGCTGTGAACACCATATTAGGCATTAAGTCTATATGTCTGGTTGGTGTTATTCTAATTCAAGGAAATTCTGGAACTGTGTGAAGAAAACGGATAACATTATTTAACAAATTCCTCAGTGATCTGGCCAGTGGGACCAAGTGCACCATTCTGGAGCTCATGGGAGCACCAAATTGTAGGGGGGTATTTGATACTCTGGAAGCTGCGGCCACTGCTCTGAAGGGCTCTGAGCAGCTAGAGCTAGAGGAATGGGCTAACAGAGACACAGGGAAGTTCAACAGACAAATACAAAACCCTGCACTTGGGAAGGAATAATCCCATCCAACAGCACAGCTTTGGCACTGGCAGTCTGAGCCAGACGGCTCTGATGGGAACAACATGAGCATGAGCCAGCAGTGTGCCACTGAGGTAATAAGGCTAGTCACTGACCGGGCTTTAGTACCAAGAATGGAACGAGAAAGTCAAGGGAAATTCTTGTCACTCTCTACCTGGCACTTGTGAGGGTTCGTCTGGGGCACAGGGCCCTGTTTTATGCCTTTCCATCATAAGAGAGAGATTGAGAAGCTTGAAACATTTCAGCAGAAAGCAACCAGGATGTGCATGGGCCTGGTGTGCATGATACATGAGGAGAAGCTGAGGGAAAATTGGTAACTGCTTTGTGGTTTGTTCAGTTTGGAAAGGAGAAGGAGGGTTCTATTTTCAGTCTTTCATACCTAACAGAGGATTATGGGGAAGGAGTAAAGATCTGAGAGAGGTGCACCGAAAGACAAATAGCAACAATTGGAATTTGCAGCAAGGGGAATTAAGATTGTATGCAAGGAAAAAAACCAACAATGTCAGAAATGGAGCAGGAGTGCAGGTTGTATGGAGAGACTTCTGAGTTTTGATTATCAGGACTTTTGATTATGATTGGTTTGAAAGTGTAACGAATTCTGAACTCAGACAGACAGCTTGGGGTATCTACAGGAAAACTTCCATACAGCTCCAGCAAGACCCTTTGATAACATGTGCAGAAGAATATTAGGACTAGAGTTTCTGAGTCATCAGAAGTGAAAATAGGTGCTTGAACCTAACTGCCATGTATTCAATGGGTGCTTTAGCACTGTCCTAAGAAACGAAGAAATTTCACTGAAAAAATGGTAATGAAATGCTGCTCCTGTTGCAGCTTTCCTGCATTTTGTTCATTTCAGCACTTGTTTTCCATTAGATCTTCAAAAAAGAAATTCCAAATTCCAAAATTCCAAATTCCTTTGAAATCTGCACTCACATCAATCAAATTTGCCATCTTTTTGGTCAGAGCTGCATACGGCGGATTCTTTATGCTCTGCATTGTGTAGTCAGATTACTCAGAGTGCTGTGGATCAGCAAGGAAAGAAGACACGTGCTGAATTTGAGACACCATTTTTTTTAGCGACTAAAACAGGTCACAGCCAAGAAAAGGCAGTTTTATGGATATTTGCTTAATGTCCTTATAAACTATTAACCAAAATAAAAATACATAAAAGTCTTTGGCTAGAATGTCCAAGGATTTGGCAATGTTTATCAGCCAATATCTTGTTTTCTTATGTGTAGTTTTTAGCAGACAGTGGACCTGATTTTGAGACTATCACAAAGACATTTAAGTAAATGTTCATACAAATTGATGTAGGCATATTCAGCGGTCTGTCCTTTTATCTCCAAAGAAATCCCTTCGGTCCTTTTGAACTTTACTCTGGGGTGAGAATTTGGCCTCTATTTGTGTTTCTCAGTTATAATTATAATCATAATTATATTTCTACATGGATAGATACCCTCTAAGAGAACATCTCTCTCACATTTTTGTATCAAACGGTTAGTACATTTCTGAGCACGGTCATGAGTCCCTAATGTCCAGTTAGCTGTACAAACCTCATATATAGCCTGGCTAGCATGGGACTTGAACAATGGATTTTGAGTTCTACATAATTCTTTTTTTTTTTCCAATGGCTAATTAAAATCCATTCCATGGCTTTTCTCTGCTGTTAGAAAAGATGATGTGGGTACATGTTTCAGTCATTAGCAATATGGTGCCATTGGATTAAAAACGAATTTCCATATGACCTAGCAATGATCAGTTGGTCTATGATAATCCATGCAATTGTTAATGACTGAACAAAGCCAGGTCTGCCTCTATATCTGAATATTTGTTGAAGGAACCATGATGCAGACCATGATGTGATCGAATGATGGAGGTCATCATACCCACCTGAAAATGGACATGTCAGAAAGCAATATTGTTTTATTTGTAAGGTATGTCAGTTTAATTATTTCACCTTTGTTTAGTTTTAACTCCCAGATTTAGTCCTTAAGTTACCATGTTGATTGATCCAAATTCTGCTAATATTTTACACGATATAAAATCAATCCGAGATCAGTATCAAAACTGTTCTTGAAAGTTCATAGAGTCCAGTTTAGAACTATTGAAATTGATGGAGAAGAAATCCTTTCTTCATTGAAGGTCAACAAATTTTACCAACATAGACCAAGTGAGGATTCCCTTTCTGTCTACAGAAACAGGAATGTAAATGGCACAAGAGTGAGGAAGAACATTTTAATAGATATTTTGGAGAGTAATCAGTATAATCAATAAATAATCAGTAAAAATGAATATTTGTAACTGAATAAGAGGCAGCTGCAGCACAGACATCACAGATTAAATTCCTTCTCCCTTTGTGTCATTTTTCACAGTAGGGTTGCTGTTTGCCTGTCCCATAAGTCGGGGTTTAGTTAGAAGCATACAGTTAAAATTAGAACCTTATGATTTCTGAGTTAAACAGCTGTAAATGTAATTGACAATAGCACACACATGTACAAGTCCTTCCTCGGACTGATTTGACACAAAAACTTGCACCTGAGTCCCCTGCTTCTCAGTCAGAAGAGGAAATGGTTATTATGAGATTGTTGTTATTTCTACCTACTGGACACAACAAGTCTTCCCAGCCAAAGAACAGTTATATCTGATGGTCTCCCATCAGCTCTAGATTAAATACCTTGCTGTTTTTTTTTTCATTAAGAAGTAAAATACTATCAGGAGATTAATAACTAGTTCTCTTGATAAGAGTAAAGTAGAATAGCTAGAAAAATATGTTATTATTCAAAAATATGTTATTATTCTTCCCCAGACCCCTTTTTTTTGCTGACTACTGCAGTTTGTACTTTCTATATGCATGGACAACGTGACAAAGCACAGCATTTCAATACAAATCATATGCACTTTGTATCAAATTATTTATGCGTATGTAATATGTCACTGATGGCATATTGGAGTCAAATCCATATATTTTACTGTCTTTTTCCTACATGGATTAGTCCTACATCGTTACTACCCTTCTTTCTTGACCCATACATGCGGTCCTTATAAAGTAGGACACATTTTATAGTGTAATTTCCTAAATTAATTATGGTAGGCTGTGTCAAAAGTCTTGCTAAAATGAAGGCAAAGAACAGTCACAGCTCTTCCCTCACTCACTGAGCAAGCTGCTTCATCACAGAATGTAATCAGCCTGGATGATCATGATTTACCATTGGTAAATCCATGCTGGCGCTTCCCAGTCACCTCCTTTCAGTTTCCTGAAACCACCTTCTCGAGGCCTTGTTTCAGAAGTTTCCCAGAGACTGAAGGGAAGGTTACTAGCCTGGAGTTTCCCATCTTCCCTTTCACCTTTTTGCAGATTGCTGTAGTGTTTGCCCTCTTGCAGTCGTCCAGAACTTTCCCTAATCTCCATCATCTTTCAAAGAGGACAGAGACTTTGCAATGATACGACGCAGCTCTTTTAGCACCTCAGAAGCATCGCGTCAGGTCCCATAAACTTGTGCAGGTCCAAAATGCATTGATGGCTCCTAACTCAACCCTCTTGTACAATCAGGGGTCAATCGGGAGTGGGGGTGGGGGGTGGGTCACTGTCAGCTTTGTAATTGCTTCTTGGGCAGAGAGACTTATGGACTAACTTTATCCATGAAGATCAAGACAAAGGCAGCACTGGATATCAGCCTTTTCTGTGTCATTTATAGCTCACTTGTCAGCCCCATTCGGTAGTGAACCTTTTCCTTGTATTTCTGCTTGTTGCTGACATACTTGTGCCTTTCTCGTTATTCTTGGCTTCTGCCCTAGTCTGCAGTCCTGAGCAATATTTCTATACTCCTCTCTGGAAATCTGTTCCAAAGTCACTGGTTAATACTTTGCATTGGTACTCTGAAACAATACTTCTTATCTTTGATTCCTACTAGGTTAATTAATGTTAGGAATTAGTAAAAAGTACAATAAGAACAAAATTTGCAATGGCAACAGTTATCACCATGTCACTCAATCTGCTTGTTTTTCCTAAGCATTTGTAAAATTGTTCATTAGTTAGAGAGACGTCAGAAATGTAAAAAGATACCACACACTATATCACAGCTACAGAGGTGTGTTTCAAAGTTTTACAAATAAAATTTTACCACCAGTTGACGGTTAACCAAGCTGCTACTACACGATATTGCATATGTACATGATGAGTGCTACAAGGACTGTGTGTGCTTGTGTATTGAGTATATAGCTATGTATAGCACAGGCTATAGGCATAACGTGATGAGAGAATTTTTATAGGCATCTTTGAAGAGACAGCATGAGAAGAAGCAAATAGAGGCATTTGGTGTGGGCTGGCGAGGAATACAGGAATATGTGTTCTAAGAAATGTGCACGTGCACGTGGAAAGTCTGCATGTTGTCAGGGACAAAAGTGCTTATGTTTAGACACTTACAGAGAAGAGTATTTGTATAGCGCATGCATCTGTGCGAGGGAATTTGGGCATGGAGTGGGCATGTTTATGCATATTTAAAGGCAGAATATTTGGACAGGTCTGGTATGTAGGTGAGGTGATATCGATATTCCCTCTGTATGGATACACTTACAATATGTGGGCTTCCAAGGTTTTAAAGAAGCCTGGATTGGTGGAAAAGCAGGAAAAGATTGTAGAAAGAAGAGAAATGGCTGCAAAGCAATAAACTATACTCTAAACTATGTTATGGAACTATAGTAAAAAAAAATCATATTTTTAATTCATATCAATGAATTACCTAGAAAAGCTCCTTTATTTTCTCCATTCATGTCAATTAAGTTGGTGTTCATGCACCCAGCAGGACAAATAAGCATAGTTATGGTGTTTTTCCAGTTATTCTCCTTTAATACTGTTCTAGTAGAAGGAGTCCCACATTGCAAAACGTTTTTTTTTCGAAGATTTCTTAGATGCTAAGGAATTTTCCAGGGCTTGAAGAGCGGGAATTATATTCTTTGTATATCTCCTTGTAAAAAGCTGACTTTGTAATAGACCTGTACTGCTAAATAGCTTGCTACACTGATGATTACTTCTGCTTTGAGTGGCACTTCCCACCCCACCAATCATCACCAGAACAGACTTTGCTGCTAATTTCCTGGAAGATTCAAATGCTCCTACTTCAAGGTCATCTCGAAGGATAGTTTAAAGAGCTTTTTCTGTAAAATATGTATATTTACAAGAGCACGCATAAATGGTCACCAGGGAAGATAAGCTATCAGAGAGTAAAGAGATGTCTTTCCTTATACAGCTCACACACCACTGAAGCAGATAAAATTGGTTTTGTATCCAGCCTATGAATACACTGTTAGGAACTCTGTCCTGAAAATTGATCTATAATACTGAGATAAAATTCAGTGCATCTCTTTTCATAAATATCTAACTGTGGCATCAAAATTCTACTGCTCTTGCCTGAATCTACAGTAGTTCCAGCAGGTAGTGGAGTGACTTCACACCCATAGGTATTTAAAGTGTCAGCTTCAGCACGCAAAGATGCGAGTCCAAGTTTACAGTTATTAAATTCAGATGCGTGGCTGACTACAAAATGTTAAGATTAATTCTGTGATTAATTTTAATAACAAAGGCATCCAATATTCAGTACTTCATCTTTTCTTCATGTGTCTCTACCCAGCTTTGCATTCCTGGTCTTGTTTGGTCTCTGTCTCTAGTGCCTACTGCTGGCACTTTGTATTATGCTTTAAGCACAATCAGGTCTGTGGCTTTACTCACTTTTGTTCTGCTAGTTCAGTCTGTGGCCCCAATCTACCTGTGCAGTCTTAGCTTCATAGCTGTATGAAATTTTTATATGAGCACAAGGGCGCACGCAGGCTTAGAGTGCTTAAAATAGAAGGACAGCTCAGTAACAGACAAAATCAATTGTGGGCATGAGTGAGCACATAAGGACTATTCACAGCTGGAAACTGCTCAGGACCTTATTAACTCGCATGGAGTTAGCAGCGATTTTAATGTATTATTGGAAAAAATGAAATCACATTGCAGTGGCAGCTTCTATAATTTTCCCTTACAGTTACCATTCGCTTCTCTTCACATTATGCTTTATGCAATGTATCAACTTTTATAGTAAAAAACAAATATGTGTGAAACTGGAAAATACTCTAGGCCTAATCCAGTTTCTGCTGCTGCTGACTTCAGCAGGAAGCAGAATGAAGGCCATTTATTTCACAAGGAAGCACACTTAGATCAGACGTATGTGATACGATTGGCAGCAGCCACAATTAGAAAAACTTCTGGTTATATGAAGCCAATTATCCTGTAACCACCAAGCATTCAGGTGCAACACACTTGCCTTCTTTGGAAACATCCTTAAATATTTCACTTACTTTTGATCCAGAATGGCATTAGTAAGAAATAACTTAAAATACTTTCTTTTTTTTTCCTTTTTCTTTTTTAAATTTAACTTGGTGGAAATCAGGTTAAACAAACTTGCATAGCTTAGGTCTCAGAGCACGAGAGTCTGGACTGAAGAAGAGACGCTGTAATGATGAAAAATAAGCCACTTTATTTTCTCCTGTTGTCAATTTGCTTGAAAAATTCCATGGAAAACTTGCCCAAGCTTTTGTTGCACTTATGCAACTGCAGCTTAATTGTCTCAGCTCATCCAGCCTGAAGAAACATCTACTGGAGCCCTGCAGAAGAGCAGAGCTTTATAAACACAGCCTGGAGCTGCCTGGGGAAATCCAGTTCTATCCTCTGTGCATCTGTGGAGGACAAAAAGGTGGTCCCGCTGTCTCCTTATGAACTGTAGTGTACTGCAGGTGAATGGAATAAAAAGAAATTGCATCTTCATTTGCTTTTCTGATGTCTGCAATGCTGCAATTTTGGGGGCACACCACACAGAGACAAAGCTGCTATTTCTTCAGAGACATGGGATTGTCCATTACCAAACTCCTCACAAATGGCAGAGGAAGTGGTTCATACTTACTCAGGCCTTCCTTCTTCTCTGGTAAGTATAGCTCTTCTTTTTTAGCTTTTCACCCTCTGTATTTTGTTTTTACACTTTCGATTAACAAAAATTAATAGTTGATATGGAATCTTATTTAAGTATTTCAAGTAAGCATAAAATATTTCAGTGGGTACAAACAATGCCAAACACACTTTGCACGTGAGTATGTTCTACCCTCTTCTGACTTACTGTGGAATGATTCCACTTCCTTCACTACCGTATCAGATTTCTGCCTACATGAAGCAGAGCTCAGTATATGGGCTTTGTAATGTCATGCTAAAAAAATAAAACATTCAGAAAGGGCAGTCCACAATCCTGATGGAAGTGCCCGCTGAATTTTTTTGAAGTAAGGGTAATTTGTCTTTTAATAAGATGAGGAAAACACCTATTATAGCCATCACCTCATTCACACTATGAAACATTTCAGTGTCGACTTTGGAAAGATCATTCCTTCGTGTGACTGATTTTGAAAGATGATTCCTTCATATCGCTGATTTCAGCTTCTAAATTACTTGCATGCGTTACTGTTCCAGTTAAAGCTATGCATTAAAGGCCACTCTCTTTTCAAGAGATCAGCTCAAAAGAAGTTTGAGGGAATCAGGTTCTTATTTAACATACGTATAGAAATACTTGTACTCCTGCAAAAACAAAAGAAAAATCAATTCCTGAAAGAATAAGTTTTTTCTCTCTGATCAGTGTTTCAATAATGGTCTGAAACTGAAAGATATTAAAGATCTATTTTTTGCTCTCTGCATGATTATATTAATTTTAGTACCTGTTTAAAACATTTGCCTCCCTTTAAAAATATTTACTTTCCTGTTTTTTTTTTTCGGAACACAAACATTATAAAACAATTTGGGGCTGAGACCTCTTGTGCTTTGTTGATTCACCTCAGCATAGGAAGGAGCTTAGGAGCGAGACAAACAACCGGGCTAGAGAAGGAAAGGGAAGAAGCAGAAGGAAGCTGAACTATCTTATCTCATTTAGATGCCCCCTCTTTTATCTAGATTCACTTACTCAAACCTAAGGCCCATGGTCTTGTTTAATATCAGCCAGTAATAAAGAGCTCTTCAGCTAAATACAGCTATATTCCACTATTAACTGCAGCTCTTGAGGCAGTTATTTCAGAAAGGGGAGTCTAAACCCTTCAATGTCAAGGCATTTAGAGGCACTCTAGCATCAATCAAGGTCTACGTCCAGTAAGTGCCTGCTTACATTTACATGAAATATTCATACAGCATTCAGTTTTGCTTTTCTCTCTCCTAATCATCACTTTTAGGAAGAAGCTACAATCATCACAGTTAAGGGAGGGCGTTATGGGACGTGCGGTACCTTTCAATGTCAGGCTTCCTGCAGATAGCTAGTTCTGTAATGAGGCAGCACACTGTATAGACTATCAAAGGTCTTCCTCACACAGCCTAGCCTTGTTATCATGCACTATTCATCTGCAAGCACACAACTTAGGGAAAATGAAAGTAATTAATTAACTATAACAAACCTGTCAGAAAGCGATTGCAAATTTTGAAAAATATTTAACATTTCCTTTAAGTAAAAAAGGTTTTCCCAATACAGAGAGATTCTCTAGAAACAGCATTCAGGTCTTCCACCACCTTCTTTTAATTGTGCAAACACACAGAATCCTTTCAGACTGCGAGTGATTTATTCCTTTCATATTTGTCTGATGCTTTTCATACAATTTCTCTGAGCTTTGAAAATGCAAAGCGCCGTAGAAGTGTGAGCTATTATTAGCTAGTGTTGACTAGAAACCATCACTAGTTTTTCTCCCTCCTTGAACATAACATCAACAAGTTTGTGTAGTAATAGATCTGCTATCCTTGGCAGTTCAGAATACATTAACCTCAGTGCCTTTATTTCCTTTTTTTTTTCCCTAAGCACAATAATGAATAATATTTGTAGTTGTTACTTAGGGGCTTGTGTAAAGCAGAAACATTGTGCAGTGCCTTCTGAATGAAATACAGGGAACATTTTTCCTGCTATAGGGAGTACACTTAACCTTATAGCAAATTCAATTATTCCACATATCAGCAGCTATTATCGTCCTCATAATATGACTTTTGATGCTGAAAATTTAGATCTTTTTTTAAAAAATAAATGATTTCTTTAATCACAATGTTATTGTGATTTTGCTGCAAAAGTAAGGACAGGTCATGGCAATATTCATCTTTTAAAAGACGAAAAATATAAAAAATATCTAGCACAGTTGATGCTGGAATTAAGTAAGCAAAATAATATCCCGTTATTTAAAGTGATCTCTTAACCATCAATGTATGCTGTCACAGCTGAAAAAATAGGACTGGATTTCAGACATACAATTTGATATATATTAAAAATCGAAGGTAACTCTGAATAACATGAAGAGCAAAATTGGAATAGATAGACCATTTCCTATTAAGGTACTGATTTTCCTTTCATTAGCATCCTTTTCTATCCTCATTCACAAGCAAAGTAACAACATCTGGATTATATTGCTCATGTTGAGCCTCTTGGCATCATCAATTTTGATTTTTCTTCAAGAAATCACAGTTTTCTAATAAATTGATATGCCAAAATGGAAGCTGATTGCCTAAAAATTGAATATAAATGGCAAAGTACTGAAAGCTAGGAAGAAATCCAAAAGTGTCAATGTATCTGTTATTTTTAAAAAGCTCAACATATTTGTTTACTTTTAAAACAGTTAAAATTGAAGCCATCTTCCTTTATTGTATTCCCTAAGTAATAATAAAAATAAAAACCATGATCATATTGTGCACATGGGAGGAGGAAAAGGCAGTTCTGAGTATCTGTTCATCTAGATTAGAGCACAGATAATCAAAAACAATTTCAAACAATTTGGGCCAATAATGTTCAGTTACCTCAAATAAAGACACACTTACAAAGAATGCAACTGTGCTGTTGTTGAATATAAAAATGCTTAGCGTACAAACTCACAGACCAATCTTTTTCATTCTCCTGCCTCTTTACTTGGGAGAACTCTTCCTATAAGAACAAAAAGGCCCTTGACAAAGATGGGTTCTTTTGTTTTTCCCTGATTTTGAATGAAATATACTTCAATTTTAGTTCATTAAAAAAAGGAGAAACAGAACCTACTAACATGAAACTGTGTAGGCAAGATACATTCAAAGCTAATTTATAACAGTGAGCAAAGATTGCACAGTATCTGACTGAGAACAGGAATGGAAAAATCTTCCCTGAGGAGGCATCACTGAGTTTTAAGAAATAATTCATGGAAGGCTTATGAAAGACATCGTACAGCTGTAGAAGCAGCCCTGCTTTATAATAAATTTTTCTAACTTCTTACAGTGTTTCTGGCTCAGGATCTGGTGCTGCAGGGTGTAAAGCTCCTTTTGAGAGTCACTGAGAGCCCTTGATTCCTACCAAATTTACTGAAAATGAAGGTGCTTCTCACATTGCCAGATTCAAGCTGTTAATTTATGAAACATTCTTTTTCTCAAATTTCCTTATCAGCATTGCAATTTGTTAATTATGACAGGAGTTTCAACTGCATTGTGCAGCACTGCAATAAAATCTTGTCACTGCATTAGAGGCTTTCTAATTCTGACTTAAGTCAGTGGTATTTACAAATGCTTAATACCTTGTTGGGTTTCCATAAGTATTTTGATACGTACATAGATACGGTGCTTTCAAACAATAAGTTAAACAGCTGGATTAATCTCCAGTACCACCTACACGGGATAAAGTCCTCATGATGGCAAGGTAGTATTGCTTTAAGTCTGAGTCATAAAGTGGCATGATCCATTGTTCACCTCCTTGTATTCTACGGTAGATGTTCAAAGTTGACTTCTATGTTTTGGTCTGACATTAGCTATTGAATCCATATTTGAACATTGACTAATACAAAATAGACCTCTTGCTGCTTTTTTTTTTTTTCTTCCTTCTTTGAGGTGACTGCAGAGTGACATCCGATCAGTTGTAGTTTGGCTCATCTTTCGAGCTTTGCTGGAACCTGCTGAAGTCTGAGGAGTTTGCATCAGTCATAACCCCTCATACCTGTGGGATATCTTTAATCCCACAAGTTGGGAGAACTTAGGTATCCTGTTAGCTTTTGATCTTACTCCAGTGATTTTGAACATAACTGGCAAAAGCAATGCTAGTCAGACATAAAAGAATTGACTCTCCCTTGTTCTGCTTCCAAAAGTGTTCGCAGAGCCCTGCGTAACATTAGGCTTTGCTTTGTGTGCCTGTGCAATATCATGATTTCCATGGGAGACTTCTACTGACCAGATTCAGAATATGGCAGGGCTATCAAACACAGAATCCTTTACAAAAACACAGTTTTTTGAACATGTAAATACTAGGTGTTAGCAATATTCTCTCTCTGTGTTATATCTACTGTTACAACTAGTATATACTGCTAGGTACCAACAAAATGCATGCCACTGGAACGTACATATATTTTACTGAGTGCATGTGTTTTACATCTCTACGTCCCAGATACTTCTTTTAATAACCTTGGGTGTTTGGTGTTGTCATTACACCTAGTTGCAGACTATTCGCGAGCCCTTTTGCATTGTTTGCGTGTCCTTCAGAAGGCCAACAGACTTTGCCAATGACTCTTGGTGAATAGAAGGCTGCAGGTGTCAGATAGACGAGTATAAGACTGCAAGTCCAGCTTGATAGATATGTGCAGCCTATGTATTTTCAAAAATGGATTACAGAATTTAAAATGTGTTTTTAATGTCACTTCAAATTCATTTTTAACTGTTATTATTTCTTGCCACATAATCCAGTATGATCCACATTGCTGTATTTTAGAATGATGGATAGGTTACCGTCCAAATTATTTGTAAGACATAAATGACCATTGTGCGTCTCTTTGAAGTCAGCGCATGTATTCTATATGACTCCATCATTAAATCATCTTACAAATGTCTAACAAAGCACCTGCCTTTAACCATACTTCCTATATTTACATTTTTGGCCTCTTTCTAAGATCAGGCATAAATCCATCAGGCCACTTTAGAACTTCAGAACTTCCTTCTTTTACATATCTAGTGCTCATTATCCAGAAGTTATTCTGTCCCCTGTGTTAAATTACTTTATGCTGCAGCTTAAACGAACATGTCTTGCTTTCATCTAGCATTTCAAATAGGGCAAAGACTGCTGTACAATTTCCAAACACAACTGTGCTAACAGAGATGAATTACTACAGTTTATATAATTTATATTAGGAATTCATAGACCTAGCAAAAGGGATTAGTACATTTTATTTCAGGGTAGGAGATGATCCTGTCATTAATGGTCGATACTTTCATCATCTTTTAAACCTGAGGAATTTCCTGGGTGACAAGACTGTAAGGACATATCAGGGATTCACAGCTGTGAGCTTTATCTGGCCATGTACTGCTTTACTCTCAGTATGTGGACTACGTTCCATCAAAACTGGATTAGACTGTCAATCATGTCCTGCAATGTATATTGTATTATGATTTTTTGAAAATGTCACCGAGATCAGAGTAATTTCTTGGCTAATTGCATCTCGTCTCTTCTTAATACTGTGCATTTAATGGTTTCATTACCTTACATGACAATCACAGAGTCTAGTCCAGCATTAAGGGCAGTTTTATTTAAAAAAAGGCGGAAAAAGAAAAAGAGAGAGAAAATCTAAGGAATCCTCAATCCTTTTAATAACATAAAAAACATTTAAGACACTTTTATATTTGATTAAATAAAATAAAAATGTGTTTGTGATGTGCGTATTGCTCCCAATGGTCTGAGATATACATACTAGCAGAGATTGTTTCTCTAATCCCAAAAGCACACCTTATGCTTAGCACAGTATTTTCTTCTCTTCTCCTGTTATGGAAATAGATTAAAGAAAATATTAACCTTTAAGAAACTGTCACTCATTACTCACACAGCTTCCATTTTATGTATGCTTGTCTCAAGGGAAACTCTCCCAAACACAAAAATATTTGTGTTTCAATATTACCCATTTAGGCACGAGAGATTCATTTAGATGAATGTTATAGTACGTTTCCCGATGTTTCATTAAATGATAGTTTGCCAAAAGCAAAAGATTCTGCTGATATCTGTCAAAAGTAGCAAAACTATTGGCGTGTGTGCAAGATTACTGAAGTCATAAATTTCTCTTGGTCAAAAATGAGGAGTCTGTGAAGACCCCACGCAATTATGGGAAAACTTACCAGCTATTAATACATGCAGATATGCTATCCCAATCTTGTGACTATAAAAAATAGTGGTAGATCTAATTTAGATGTTACTCTTTAAGCCAGTATAATGACTACTTGAAGTGGGTATAAAATGCTGCCTAATCAAAATGGCTGCATTAAATGTGAAGCAGCGTAGGTGAAGCTGGTGGTTCAGAATAAAATATTTAAAATCTTTTTACTACATTACATCTACTACATGAAAAACCAAGCTCTTACTATTATATAATTGTATGTCTAAAGATGAACATGCACACCATCCACTCTTGGTGGCTTTGTTGCCATAAGCAAGGGAGGAGTTTTCTCCATTTCTGACATTCAAGTTGCCTCTGAAGACTCTTACATCCCGCCAGGCTTGGCAAAGCATCAGCACCTCTACCATCCTGCAGACCTTCCTCTCTACTATATCAGCTACACTGAAAAAATAAGCATATATTGCCCACAGGTCCTGGTAGATGCTCTTGTTTTGAGACCTGCGAGCAGCAGGAAGATCTCATTCAAATTTGCTGTGGCAGGTAGAAAGAGTGCGAATGTTCAAGTATCCAAGGTGTTTGTAAATACTCCAGCTTGCTAGCCATTGCCAGCCACTTTGAGCGAACTGTTACTATGACCAGCATAAATGAAAACTGTCATCTTTTTAAATGCGATTCCAGTGATGATTTGGTTCTGGGTGTTTTTATTTAAACATTCTGACACATTTTATTGATATTCTTGGAAAACAGGAACAATGATTAAACACTACAGCCAACTACAGTATATTTCATATGAGAAGACTGACTGATCTTCGCAGCAGATGCACATGTGCACCCATGAATCACTTAATTCCTGGGAAGTTTCAAAATTAACAAACAGATCATTTGTCTCTCACAAAGGGACTATTTATCCCGCTCTCAAACAGATTTGACAATTCGGCTGCTTTGGGGAGGGGAGGGAGAAGGAGAACGCATGACAAAAGCAAGATATCCTTAAGCTAAAAATGAATTGTGCACATGACATCCTTGCTTTTAATTCCATTTCCTATTACTTTAGCATTTGGTAACTATATATTCCTAAGAACAAATGGAGTTAGTGATATTATTAAGATAGGCAAGTCATTGTTTAAAAACATACGTACATTAAGATATTATGTGTGAGAGGCCGGCCAAGCCTAGCAGCATGAATGAATTTAACAAGCAGGGGAGACTTGTCCCTCTGCTCCCTCACTTTAAGGGAAAGGGTGGGCAGGGGAAGCAAAAGAGTTTTGCATTCCACATAGTCTCTAAAAATGATGGATTTACAGGTTATATAACACAGGTGGACAGAAAAAACAATTAGTGTCTACCAAAATGGGCAGAGAAAACAATCAGTTCCTACCAACTGAAATACCAACCACCCTGTGGAAGATTTTTATCACATATCGCCCGTAAACAAAATTTCCCTTTAAGGTCTGTTAGGAAGAAGGAAGGGGAAATAATGATGAGAATTTTGTGATATTCCCTTTTCTTTGAAAGCACAGTTCACATCAGAAAACTATTTCTTGAGTTAGCATCTTTGGTCCTCATGGTCACTTCTTCTCACAATTTAACTTTAAAAAAAAAAAAAAAAGCCCTGGTTTAAAATCTAGAATTTGTCTATAGCAAAACAGACCCATCTTTTTATTATCTTTTAACTTGCAGTGATAACCAGCATGATCTTTCTTGACATGGACATAGACAGGTTGCTAATTCTAAGGAAATAGGAAATTGTGATACTGGTTGTCCTGGATCCAAATAAATAGATCTATCACAAGAACTGAAGTAAATCAAAATATTCCACAGGATGAATCAGGCCCTTTGTAAGATGAGTATACGTTCCTTGCAGTTTTTCAGTGACTACTGGAAAAGAACCATCAAAACTAGATTCATTTCAAAGCCTAGTGATATTATTAAAAATCCCTAAATTGCAATTTTACTGTAATAAATGGCCATTCTTGGACTTCCCAATGGGAAAGTAAAGATAAGAATAGCTGGGAGAGAGGACTCTAAACTATCCTCTCACGTGCAGCTGGTTGAATCACCAAGAGATTTGGTGGGGATATGGTGAGAATCATGAACAAATCATACAAAATTCTTCAAGTGCAACAAATTCTTATGATCAGTGAAGATCGAAATATATTTAGAATTTATGGTTAACTTAAACATGATATGGTAGAGAAGCCCTTCCCTCTCCCCTCAGGAATGGGTGACTAACAGCATTCTCACTCTATGGAACTCTCCTCCACTGATGGATAAACTAAACCTTAATGATATCATTTTCTGTGCAACACCAATACATGGACAAATCCAAGTCTAAAAAAACATCATGGTCTGTACAGGACCAGTCACTTAATGAGCAAAGAGCAATCACCACAGTTTCCGATGTGATAGAGGGATTTCACTAAAGATCTTTAGGAAGCCTCAAAACTGAGGAAATGAATTTTGGGTCAATAAGTTTTCATGGATCTCATACAAAGTTTTAGGTCTGATTTTTGGTTTCTCCACAGTCTTGTGGTAGCAAGAGTTGAATAACTTTTCTTTATCCAAATAGAGAAATGTAAGTGACTAGAAGCTAGAAAATGCACTGTTCTTTGAAATTATACATAGAAAACTCTTTAGCCTCCCTAAGTCTCATTTTTCTCTAGGGCCGACCCCAAATGCTAGATAGAACATTATGGATTTCACACCATCTTCTGAAGGAAGCTTAGATTAATCATTCTTTTTTTTTTTTTCCCTTATGTCTGCTAAGATCAGCCAACTGCGTTGATGATATCTGATGATATTCAAGACTGACCTGAGGAGCAGAAAAGATTATTCTATTTCCTTTCTTTTTTTCCAAATGTAAGGGAAAAATCCTCTCCTATCTCTATGCTATCCAAATATTTCTACTCTGCATCCCAGTGCCACAACTGCCATCATTATGAAAGAACTACTTGTTGCTTCAAGGGCAGAATTAACTTATATTTTCTCCCACAAGACCCGAAGCAGAACTGTAAATAGCATTTAATATTAGAATAGGAAAAGCCATGTGTTAAATATGGAAAATGCAAAGATGACATAAGATCATGTCAACTATGCTGCTTATAGTGGCAGCTGGGCAGCGGGGTAACGCAGAAGCCCAGAATCAAGTCTACTTAAACATACCTTCAGTCCAAAAGTGATCTTTGGGTGACGCTAAGCCAACTTTTTAGCAGTTTTCTATTGTCTGGACGATGCAAACTTGGTACTAGGGCATCTTGGCTAAAAGGGAACTTCCTAATCCTTTGACTCTTGACTCCTGCCAGGATGAGGAGAGACAGGAATCTCATCTAAGAGTGGGCTGTTATTGAAAGGAGACAAGCCCCACTGAAGAGGGGCTCCCTGCAGAGGAAGAGCCCATTCAAAAGGGTGGAAATTGAGACCATGAGGGAGGTGAATCTATAAGCAGATGTTTGAAAAGAGTCACTGGTCTAAAAACATTTCTTCTCTTTTCAGGTTTTGGAAAAAATGTTTCACACTCTCTGACAAAGTAAAATGCAATGCTCCTTCAATATACACTAGTGTGCTTCTGTATTACTTAGAAAGAAATACGGGCATTAAAGACACAAAGGTTGACTGATTAATCCAAGGTTGAGATAAAATTAGCTTAATTAGCAGCAAGTCACCAAAAAGTTGCTGTCTACCAGGAAACACATTTTTTATTTGTTTTTATAGATACTTTTTTTTTATTGAAAGCACAAAGATTAATGTGCTTTCCTTCCAAATTCCTCTTAAAACTTAACTCTCCTTGGCTAAAGCTTCAAGAAGCTGCATCTAGCAGCCTTTCGGGTACTACTAAAAGCCTTTTGTCCTGTCTTGTTCATTTTGCTGACTTCTCAAATACATTTTCAGTATGCACTGTACAGACTTTAAACAGTGTTTATGGCCTTGGAAAGGAAGCTATGTCTACCTACTTCATTCCACTTGGGGTGCTTCCATGTATTTCCACCCACTTTTGCCTCTTTCCTTGGGTAGAGCTCTGCTTGCCTACAAATCCAGTCACTAAGTTGGGCCCCCTGCATCTTTGCCCATTCCCACCTCACCTAAGTTTACTGCCCTTATCAGCTGGGATGCTCTGTAACTTGATAGTTATATACAGCTAGTAGAAGGAAGAGCCAAATTACTTTTACTGCAGTACTGTATCAAACTGCATTGTATTATATAATATTACGAACATGAACAACAATTTAATTCTGTTTATTTCCTAAGGACTCTGAACTATTTCTACCTTGTCATGCTAGGATTAGAGTTCCTGAGCAATGTTTTCAGTGTATCTGAAAACAAAACATGAAACACAGTAAAAATGTCCCTTTAATCCAGGGTTAGTGATTCGCATGAAAAATGCATAAATCAACAAAATTCACTTATAAATGTGTCCTCACTCACTTGAAATATTTACAAACATTGATGTCTCTGTTCTATGTTGCTGGCAAATGTGAAACTAATGTGTTTTATACAAATTAAAATTTTCACAGATTTGCATCCTCAGGAAGACTGACTGTTTCAAATCAAGCCTTCAAATCGTAACTCTCTATGCTCCAGCAGTGTGAACAACATTTAGGTTCAAATGTAAAAGCAACGCTGCTGAAAAATGAATTTGGAAAATGACAGCTAAAAACCCTTTATAGTCCATGTCCCAAACTACTACCAGTAATCTGTTCAGTTTGGCTGCTCCAAAGCTAGGAATGAAACGAGTAGGAAAAAGTTACAAGTCACATTAACTACAAGAATTTTGCATGGCTGGATACTTTTACTTCATGTTTTCACTCTAACCAGTTTCAGTTTTACAGCTAGTCAATTCTTTAAAAATACAAAAAAAAAAAAAAAAGAAAAAAAGAAAGCATTGTTGTGCTGTGTGTTGTACCTGTCATTTACTGCTTCAGTCTGACCTCCTTCCTTACAAAGTCACTAGGAAAACTCTTGCTGATTTTAGTGAGCACAGATTTGTGCCTCACATCCATGCATTGATTAACTATTCAGTCCAAGTACTTGCAAATTTGCTTACGAAGGGGAAATATTTATAAAATATTCTAACATAACTTCAAAGTATTTTATACATATAATAAGTCATGCTAAAATGTGCTAAACACTGAAGGTTATAAACAGAATTGCTAATACACAGTACTTATCTAAATATGCATAAATAACGTTATGTCCTCCTACATCATAGACACCTGAATTTTGTAATTTTGCTTGTAAAATGGCTCCTGTGTTGACCCTAAAACATTTCCTAAATCTCAGATGGACTCAAGCAGCAAAATACGGAGGCAGAATATGATGGAATTCCTCCTCCCGCACCCCCCGTGACACCCCCAGCCACCCACCCACACACAAAGTCATCAGAATTTAGGATTTGGTGAGTTAAGAATGTGGATGATATTTACGCTGTCGTGATCTGGATGGAGGTAGATACTGTGTACACCCATAAGTGCTCAGAAAGGGATTTTGCTTTGTGTTTGTCTGTAGAAAATCTCATTATTTGCCTTTCTAGTAGTTAGATTCGGTTTTTATTTATTCAGTCAGATGTGACTTTTCTTGCTGGTAAGCAGCTGGATTTTGTTTTCACAGGCAAACACTAGCCTGTGTAGATGAGAGCACAGACTAAGAAAAATAGAGATTCTCCTCGCAGCAGTGATTCTGTGGCACTGCCCAGTGGCAGTACCATGGTGTCACATTAATTTATCATGCTTAGAACAAGGTAGTATGAATCTGACTTGTTTAAGTGCTTCAGTGGCCTGATTTTACAGACAGAATTCAGGACAGGGAGTAACAATTCTAAAGGGTCCTACAAATCTGTGCTTATGCAACTCAGCAGCTACTTTTTCTGAAGTTCCTGAATGGATATGAGAATAGACACATAAAAATGTGATTCTGACTACAGCACTTCTCCAGGGGGAACTGGGTAAATTCCTTCCTATTCTTGAGGCATATTTGAGCTTGTCTCCTTCAAACCTGTATTTGTACATTTTCTTATCTGAAATGAGAAAAGGAGCACTGATTCAAGTCTCAATCATTTATCTAAACAACAAGAGAACCAAAATTTACATTTTAATTAAATATTAATTGTCCTCAAGCAAACAATATTAAAATATAGCATTATTTTGCTCTCCAATGTCCAACTGAAGGATTGCTCTGTTATTTATTATTTTCATCCTGAACGTGCTACTTCATTGTGTAACATTGAAAACATAATTTTCTTCTTGGTCTTCCCAGAAAATTGACCAATATTCATTATCAGGGGCCCAAGTAAGATTTTTGACAAGAAATATACATTCCAATTTTAATGTAACACTCTGCACTCCTAATGCATTTTTCACCTTAGGATCACCAAGTGTTTCAAGAACGTCCAGAGCCAGGATGTGTCATTAGGAATTACTACACTGCCTTTACATTAAGTGCATCGCAGCAGTGCCTGTAGGCCAGGGACCAGTTGTGCTTAGGTATGGTAAAAATATTTAATAGTCTCTGACTTGAAGAATTTATGGTTTAACACTGCGCACCTCCTCCGAACAATCAGCTGCAGCTCCCAAACAGACATGACCAGTGCAGGGCCCAGAAGAACCGCGATAGTCCTAAGATTTACAGCAGCACACGTAAAACTGGCTATTCCTATATTCGAAAAGCTCACCTGCTTTGCAAAGGCAGCCGCCCCCCTACAGTCTGGGGTAGAGATGACACGACTTTATTTGTCCTTACCACCCCTTAAGTGGTCTGAGGAGTGAACGCGCTAGCAGGAAGTATAAATGCCCTTGCATTTCACTCCCGTGGCAGGGAGGCGGAAATGGTTTCTTCCCTCCAACACTGTCTCTGGAGACCGACCATAATGGTACAATCTGGATTTTATGGCTGTAACCCCAGGCAGCATTGAATAGACAGAAATTATACAGTTGCAAAGTGTATTTTATTTCTGTGGAGGAGAAGATAATTTCATTTCACACGGGAGCGTGAGGGACCAGTGCTTGGCTGTCCACGGCACATAAGCATGCCTATAGCTTTCCAGGAGAGCTGGAAAAAGACACACTGGGCAACACAGCTCTGATGGAATGGCCTTCCTTGGATTTTTCTTTTTCTACTTTTATCTTTCTTTATAATTAAAGTAATAATTACAAATCTTGCTTTTGCCTCACTGAGCCCCCAAAAGGAAGGAAAAATATGTGAGTAAGAATGATTTCTCATCCACGCCAAATGCAAATATTCTCTCTTTCAATCGTTAAAAAATACAAAGTATCAGACAGCATTTTTGAAGCAGTCTTCTGTTACCGTAAAGAACATGCTTTGTTCCTTGTGTGTAGAGAAAATAGAGGTGCACAGAGATGAGGATTCCCCTTATAACAGACCCGATAACATCTCTGCACATTATGCTAAAGCTGCACTGAGCCTTCCTCTGACCGTGTGCACAGATGAGGAGAGAAAGCAAAGAGCAGCTCAGGAGATAAATGCCTGCAGGACTGAGCTTTCCTTAACTTCACCCAGGTGAAGTCATCCTGTTGATATCAATCGGACAAACCAGATGAGTAAAGTTGAGCATGTGCACCAGCATTTGAAAATTACAGCCTTCATTTGCGATTCAAAGCCCAAGCCTGCTGCCACTGAATCAATAAAAGAGTTTTTCCATTAGCTTCAGCAGTGCAGGACTTGGACCCTACGAGTGATTTCTGAAGACACTTTACTGACATTAAAAAACACTTTGTTCTACAGCACAGACACCACAAAGAAAAGGAGGCAGAATGCTAGTTCCATAAAAGATCCCCCAGCTTTTGGATGCGTTCACAGTTTTACTGTATGCGCGCGTTGCCTAAATGGGCTTCATTCATCATGCCTAAATGAATTATATTGCCAAGTAAATTCTGCACATAAGATTCATATATTGTCTGACAGAAACATATAGTAAAAACAGCATTTAACTGCCATACCTTTAAAGCCAATTAAAACTCATTAAAGAGTTCATAGTGGGATCATGTGTTTTAAAAATCGCTACTTCGGTCTCGGAAGGTATCATAAAATGTCCTTTCATCTTGCACACGCCATCTCCAAATTCTGATTGGCATTTCCTCCTCTCCTGAAAGGGCTCCATTTGCCGGGCTCCGTTTGCAGCAAATATGACAATGGGCTGTGCAAATGGACAGCTGAAACGGAGCCCTTCTGGGGTTAAGCATTCAAGCTTATATGAGAGATCATCGGTTTCGGGTCAAAGTGCTGTTCTTAAATGATCAGTGCAGAGCTGGAAAAAAAGGCATTGAAGTGACCTTGCTGAGGGTCTAAAACTGTGCTAAAGCCTTTTCTGCATGATTAAGTGAGCAGAATCTTAGATTAGCTAAAAGCAGTGCAGAAACATAATGAGTTCACTTATTTTGGAGCATTTAATAACAGTTATAGACAGTTATGTGATCAGGCGGAGTTATGACTTATTCATTCTTTCATTGCTATTAAAATTACTGCATTTGAGGTTTTTAGAGTCATTGAAATAAAAAAGTCTGATTTATGTTAGGAGAATTTAGCTTGCCCTTTGGTCTCTCGGTTTTTAAATGATATAATTAGACTTTTTAAAGACCATTCTAAAAGCATTATTAGCATTTTCTATAGCTGAAAGTAAATGCATGTTTTGTGGGTAGTTTAATTTAAAAAAAAGGATAATAATAATACTTGTTTCAGACAGCGATAGGCAGCGTGGAACAAAAAGAAGTACCGTACAAATCTGTCTTAAAGGTGTTTGTCTGTGTGCATGCACACACAGATACCCACACAGAAACACAAGCATAAACATGAACACGTGCACTTAATGCACATAGGAAAACGCATTCCACACGCACATGGAGACGAGACTATTCCCGTCACCCATTTGGGAAATGAAGGCAAGAGGAAGAGCAAGTTCCCTAGGACATATTAACTCGTGACCTTTCACATATTACCTCACAAATTACCAAGCCATCCATCAGTCTCAAGGGAGAAAAAGTGCTTTGATCAAAACAAAGGGACTTGCAGGTGTTTTGAATTAATATTAAGCAATAATCTTTAAAAAGCACTGGGACTGGTCTAGCAGCATCATGAATGCAATGCACATCTTAACATACACATTGTCTGGGTGTGCCTTAACATGCATATTCTTTTCAAATTATATTTACACAGTAATTTATGTTGCCACAAGCGCATGTAGGGTCTTTACTAGCAAAAGTACACAATTTATGTATTTGATTGTAGACATACGCACACACATTCACAATACAGACATACACAGCTGAATACTTTCACACAAGGCTGTCTTGCTGCAAAGGCCAGGTAAACAGGTAAACCAAAACACTTTCCTTCCACATTCAGATAACAGGTTTTTCCTATATTGTTTTGGCTTAGAAAATAAATTTCCCCATAAGATTAAGAAATTCTGCTTTTAGTTGGGTCCCAAGGGAACATATCTTTGCTTATAAAAACGTGCTTACAATAGTTTCCTTATCTGAAAGCTCTTTTTTTGCGTGTGTGCCTTGTATGTTTATTCAGCAGACAGTTTGGGTTGCTCATTTTGTTACCCAAAATGCAGTGTGCTTGTCTATTAAAACGTATTATTAAAACTAAATCATAAAGACGCTTATTTAATAATCATTTCATGTGCATGAGTGATGGGAATACATAAATTATCAGACTAATATCTGATTAAAACTTGATTAACATGCTAATAAATTATGCTAGAAATGTTGGGATTTTTTTTAATTTCCCCCACTTTTGCTTAAACTTCCTAATTGACACTTCAATTATTTTATTCCGTGGAATTTTGCCTTCCTCCTGAATAAGAGCTGAGATAAATTATTTCTTTGCCTGAACTCCATATGAAAAATGATCAATTACAATTATTAAAGCTCTCTAGTAATCTGTTAATTATTATGGGAAAAAAACCCTCATCTTTCCTTGAGACATGGATAGCATTATATTTATTGTTGACAAAAGACTACAGGCTGCTCTAAAAGCCGGCGTCTTTAATTAACCAAGGGCACGGACACAGTGCGGGAGCTTCAGGCTGCAACTTTCTCTGTCTGCCTGGAGTGGCACTGACTTGGCTCTGTGGCTCTGACTGTTTCGGGAAACGATGGGCTAGACTGTATCAGCCTCACGTGCTGCTGCTGCCTGCATGGAAAATTACATGCATGAATCTTGTAATGCAAACTCCTGCCCACTAGAGACTGATCTCAGCTCAATAAAGCTTGTAACTCGGGACCCAAACAGTTTAGACTTGAACTATGGTCACAAAGGTGAGAGGCCAAGGCTTCATCCACTAAGCCATTTACCCTTTTCCTTTGCAAGGAAGATTGATTTTAAAAAAGCTATTAACCTGCGGCGATTTATCCCATCAGATCATCTTCATTTTGTTCTGATTACAATAAGGCTGTATTATATAGTTTAATTCGTCACTGAATTCAGCTAGACTGCCTGAAAAGGAAATGCGTGGAAGGACCCTCAAAAAGAGAATACAAAAATCATAAGTTTGAAATGACAAACAAAAGCAACTGTAAATGCAGTGCAATCACGAGTCTTGGAGGCACAGCCGTGGAAATCAGGTGTGTTACACACGCAGATTCTGGCTGGACAAAACGTTGCAATGTGCCCTGGCTTGCAGCGAGCACAGAGGCTTCCCCCCTGGTCCGCTCGAGGACGGCACAGCGCTCCTCTCACTGCTCCAGCAGAACCACAGGAGCATCAAGACAACCCACGTTCATTCCTTCGTGCATTTCCAGATTGAGATGCTCATCTGGCAGAGAGAAGCAATTCCAAAGAAACCTCTTCCTGAAATTTTATTCTGCCTGTTTTCAGGGAACTGCCTAAGAGAACTATGCAAAGCAGCAGAGTCTTTTGGCAATAGTATATCTAAAGCTAATGTCCTTTGAAGGGAAGCGAGAAGGGGTTGCTTGATGGGAACTGAGTTGTGTCTCATTAAATGATTGAGTTTGGGAGGAAAAAAATAAGCATTCAGTTCATCAATAATATCCTTGCATTAATAATTTTAATTCGTCTTGCTGAATTTAGTGCTAGGTATCAATTTAAATTCTCCTGGAAGTGCTAAAGATAAGCCCAGTAAGCATTTCAGGTGGAACAAGGAGTTCACTTCTACTAAAGGTTCAGAATTATCCAGAAACTTAAATCTTTTACAGACTGAAACTGGCTTTCAGTGAGAGGTTCTTCTTAATAAACATGCCTTTCTGTTTGAGTTAGCGAAGTGCAGAGCCGGGACCAAACCTTTCAAAATCAAAAATCTTTCAGTTATCTTCAATGGGGGGATCACAGTCCACTAGAACAAAATCCTTTATTTCTTTTTCAAGCAACGCTGACTGATTTCAATGGCAACAGTGCCAAAGTGAAGACTGTAAGGTTAGCCCAGAAGTGATTTAAAAAAAGCAGTTTGTACAGTCTGACATCTTTCCCTCTGTCTTCACACATATGCACGCGAATGCACATAAGTAGACACACTTTGTAGCATGTTCTCTTTTCCTTCCACACTCGGGTATTTAAATAGGAAACCGATGTTAATGCTTACAATGACATTTCAGCATCTTATCAAACCATGCAACAATGTCTTAGAGCTTGTGTTAGCTAGCTCGGCTTGTGCATATTTAACACTCTTGAGCTGAAAGCTCTTTATTTCAGGATCATATGACTAAGCTGGCATTTGGGGGACTGAATAAAACTTAAAGATAGTGATACTAAAAGACAGTAAGAGACTACTATGACACTAAGAGAACGACCAAAGTGCTGTGTGGCAGATCTCTGGCATGTGATCTCCTTTGCCAATGGACAGCAGACCACAGGTAAGCAAACACAAACTCCTGGAAGCAAAACACAGGGAAAAGTCTGCTGTAAAATAGGTCTACTTGTTTTTTTCTTTACAAATGAAGCTGATGATAAAGTAACTCTTCAGAAACTGGTTATAAATCCTCTTCATACATATTTAACAGTATACAGTGAATAGGATTAGTAATATCTTTTGTCTAATTTGTCAATCCTGTTCTTAGTTCCCCACAGTGCTTCAGTCAAATACAAAGACATTCTCAGTTACTTTTCCATAGATTAAGTAGCTCTTGAATTGATATTTGCTGTATGGTTTGGGACTTTCACTGGTAAACACTGTGACTGATGCTAAAGGCCAAAAAAAGGCAGCAATAACGAATTAAAGCAATAGAGTTTTGGTTGACTTGAAGGGCAAATCCTCTCTCCCCTTTTTGTTGTAAAAACAGAGTAATTCTCTTAACTGAAAGGTTATCTTAGGTGTTAGTAAAACAATTAGTGGTCTTTTTTTCTTTCTTTTCATTGGCCTAATTTATTTTGAAATGTAAAGCTGAATTTTGTTGCATTTGAAAACTGGAAAATTCAAAGCCCTATCGTCTCCCTGCTGTCTCTCTAACTGAATGAGCCCCATTTAGAAGTCAGTTCCAGGGGCACAAAGCATAGAACTGGCAGTGTTTTTTTTTTCTGAAACCTCTTCCTCAGTGCAGCTGGAGTTTGCCACAAAAAGAGTGCTGCCCTCTTGCGCACCTAGCTCCGTCTGGAGTTTCAAGTACATTCCTAAAAAGAACTAGCAGATAACTTGCTTTCAGGTGCAGTGACACAAAGCTGTATTAACTAGGAAATCACTTGGAGCATGAATCTGGGTGGACTGGCATAACACTGCAGAGTTCCCATGGCTGTTCCTACCTGGCACCTGTGCCAAGGGCCCCTGGAACTGCAAGCAATTCCTCCTTGACCCACGTTATTCACAAGACACTGTGTGAGCAGACACAGGTATTTGCTCTATATTGATGACAATATAAGAGCATAAACAATCAACAGATTAATGTGAAATTTCTGGAAGAAAGAAAAAATATCTATTTTTTTAAATTATGGATTTACAAGATAATACCACAGTCATTGTTCCAGACTTTGCTGGTAACAAACAATTCTTTTTTCCTATTCCCGCTTTGAAGTTCCTTCTTTTGTCTTAGCATAAGAATATATTTGCAAAAGGAGACAGAGGAGGTCTGACTCACCACAGTATTTTTGGGATGGTCTAACATTTGCATTCACTTTGGTACAGACTAACATTAATATTCATTGTTAGCAGGTGATTATAGGAGTTTTTGAAGAAGCCTGTGAAAGTGTTTGTCTACAGGACCAGTATCTGTCACATGACTATCTGTATCTTTTTGACTGATTTGGGAATTTTTTTAAAGGAGGAATTTTTGCACTTCATTCAGGTCTGAGGTCCAAGGCCATGGCAGCAGCTGTATGTCAAAGAAATACTCAATGGCCAGAAAGAAAAAAGATGAAGCTTGAGAAGAATTAGGACACTGTAAACATACTAGAGGCATTAAAGTTCCAGATCATGAAACGCAGAGAGCTACAACAGATGCAAAAGGGAAAAAGGCAATGAAAAGTATACTTAGCTTTTTCAAACTTAGTTCCTAACTTTACATTTTTGGCCTAATTCAACTGCCATTAAAGACAATGCTAAGAATATCAGTAAATTCAATTAAACTGATCACTGAAGAGTTAAATTTCTAATTTCTAACATTTTGGTGCTTAGAATTCTCTACACAGAGATTTGTTTACGCCTTGTCTCGACACAAGTTAGAGACAGATATAATAACTCTACCTGAAGATATAAGATACTGCTTGCTTTAACCATTTTGAAAGAACAATATTTGAAAATCCAGGGTTATGGATTCAGTTTTAATTATATTCTTTCTTAGAACATTGCATACAAAACTCAGCTCCAGTTTAGTCATGGATTTCCCAGGCAGTCTTGCACTTAGACCAAATCTTTTCAAACAGGTACAGAAAGTCATGTTATTCCTTACACCATTACCTCTGCATTAAAAAACAAAACAAACAAACAAACAAACAAACAAAAAACAAAACAAAACAAAAAAAACAGCAGATTTGGTGGCAGCAGAGAAGTTCATTTTTAATTTTGCAGAAACAGGAATAGAGTTCAAACAACTGAAAAACAGGCTATTACTTCATGAGTGTCTACTGGGACTCCTTGTGTCGTTCTCTGACATTTCTCTGACGATCTAGACGCCTTTCCAGGCTCCTTCAGTACAGCACGTGCTAGGTCGCTGTTCTTCATACTTTGATGATATGTACTGAGCATTATAAAAATGACCTTACAGGATCTCTAAGTGTGGGACTGCAAAACAAGTGATAATGGTTTTGTAATCTAATTCCTGGAGAAATCTGATTCTATTGAGGCTGTTTAAAAATGTGTCTTGTGGCCAACTCAAGCTTGGTAACTGCTTAGGTATCTTGGGACGTATTTTCATGACTCAAATTTGCATGTGGATGAGACCCAAGAGATTGTTCTGAGCAGCCTGCTACACTTGATGCCACAGTGCATCCCTTCCTAGGGCTAAAAATGCGGCTCCCCAAAGCAAAGCAGCACTTTTCAGGACGCATTGCTAACAGGCTAATCAACCCTGTCCATCGCTGCTCCAGATGTAGCACTGTGCTAAAATACCTATATTTCTTTTAAGTTCTGGAGCTGACCTGGTCTACAGCAGCTCAGGGGTCTCTGAGTAATGCCTCACTGAGATGAGTGGTTGCTCTCCAGATGACTGCAAATAAATAAGACTTCAACTGCAAAAGAGAGCAGGGAAAATGGATAAAAGAAAAAGTGAGAGTTGAAATCTTAGAAGCTGGAGATCAGAGAAAGAGGAAAGCAAGTGAAATGTGAACCTAAGAAGAGGAAAAAAAAGAAGAGAATAAAGGTGACCTCAGGAGAATCCAGGTGTCAGTTTTATTCCAACACACAGAAAATTGTAACACATAGGGCACATCTCTCTCTTTTTCTGTATCTGCCACACTGGAAGGCCTGCAAGGAAGACCTGCTGGTCTGTTGTGGTTTTTTTTTTTTTTTTTTTGGTTCCTCTTCATCTCTTTTCCCTTCTTTTCCTCTTATTCTGACTGAGAGCTTTTTGGGCCAGGACCTGCATAATAAAAGTGACTTGTAGAATATTTGGAAGACCACAGTGGGGTCTGTAAATAAGAGTGTGACTAAAACACACAGCTGAAAAAAAAAAAAAAAAAAAAACCCAAGCTTAATTTTGCATAAAGATGTTCTACAACAACCATAAGTGACATTTTACTTTTTCCAACAAAGTGACGTGTTGATCCAACAAATCTGTTTAAGCAGTGTGCTTTCTTCAGATTTCAAGTACTTTATAATATAAAAGAGTAAAGCTCTCTTATCACTAGAATTTACTTAATGTCAGAAGTTCACAGGGAGACAATTTCAGTGGAAGTTTGAAGGCCAATAAACTCTCAGCTGCCTGCATGTATCACAATTACAGAAACTTCTGTGCTACATAACTTTGCCAAGATTTATTGAGGAAATAGCTCAGAATGTTTAACAATCCTTAAAATGTCTCATGTAGTGCACATATGGTGCAAGATATAGACTGCAATTTTGTTCCGTTTATTTATGGTCCTATATTCTTGCTTTGAAAGGTCAGCGTATGGTCACAAGTGTCTGTGGTCACATTGTAGGGAAGAACTGTACGGGTTTCTGTGCACAGAGTTGGTTCCATCCCAAATGTGTAAATGCGACTGATGCATTTACATTGTCCATGCATATGTGATGGGGGAGCAGATAGCATTTTCCTCGTGAAAGAATGAATCAGGTCAGCAAAACACAGATGAATCCAGGACAGTAAACACAAGAAAAAATCTACCCTCTTGCTTTTGTCACATACTAGTGCATTGCCTGCTCCTCTAGGCAAACAATTGAGTGAGTGATTCCTAATAGATGTTCTGAAAAACAGTTTATAAAGCATCAGCATTGAAAATGGAGTAGAATTATTTTTTTCTCTATTGTGAATAGCTTAGATCCTCTTCCGTGAATCTTTATATTGCTTTGGTATTTTATTTGGATAACAGAAAGTCTAAAATATATTGTGTGAGGGAGTTCATACCCTAAAGGTTAATGAGCATCCAGCAGAAGCAGAAATAGTGTTGTTCAGATAGTTCTATAACTCTGCATATGTAGCAATTGCCTGAAAAGTGACTATATGAAAATGGTATTGCAAATGTAAATGATGCTTTTCTCCACTCTCTTGAAGAATACTTACTACTTACTCCAAAGATACAATGTTTTACTGTAAAAAGAAAGTGATTTATATTAATGCAAAGTGCATGTAAATTTTGAAAATGATTTGAAGATTCCTAATGATTTTTGCATCACCAATAAATCCATTTGGATACATTCATTATGCTTGAATTTTTCTGGAATCTAGTTTTCTGCCAAAAACTTAATTTGAACTAAAAAAAAAAAATGTTGCTTGATGTTTGCTTACATGTTTGTTCACCTTAGATTTAGATTTCAAGTTAGGATTCTAGAAGCTGATATTTTATTTTATTTTATTTTATTTTATTTTATTTTATTTTATTTTATTTTATTTTATTTTATTTTATTTTATTTTATTTTATTTTTTACTCATTTGCTTTTATTATCTACAGCTCCAGTGTCTTGTAAAATGGGCTCTTGATTTCTTATTTACACCTCTAAGCACTATTTCACTAGGCAAAAGATCATATTTAATATATTTTATTGTGTCAACATCCCACAGAGTAGTAACAGGGGACTCGAGGGAGAGGACACAAAGCTTTGGAACAGGGCACAGAGAATGTGAAGAAGGCAGGCTGAAATGGGAAGTCAGAGGTAGATGAGCAAAAACACCGGAAAACAAGAGTATGGAGGAGCATAAGGGCAGGCTTAGATGTAAACATATCTATAAGGAGAGATTTTTTTTTTCTCAGGCTGTGACAAGGGAGAGAGAGGTATGGTCTAAGTGGGGAGTGAAGAGGGAATGCAGTCAGCAGGATCTGATCATTCTTTATCTTAAAAGTATGGAAAAGCACAAAGACGTGGAAAAAACATCTGACGCCTCGATCCTTCTCTTCTGAAGTTCTGGCAGTCTCTCTTACTTTCAGATAGATGCACCATGCCATTAAAAACACACCTACCACACACCAAATAGGTGTTCTGATTTGCACATTGCCTCATTGAAATTATGGCCATTAGACATTTCATATATAGACTAAATTTGATGTAGTGAGGAATAACATGTTGAAGTCTTCTTCCTTTCTTGAGTGGAAGAAAGTTAAAAGATAACTCCCTTGGAAAAAAAAAAAAAGAAATCTCTAATGAAAATGGCTAGCTAATGCTTAGGTGCCTTATAGACATGAATTCACCAGCAGGTGCACTGCCCTTAATAACGATCACTGAAATTAGTAGGACTCTTTTCAGAGGAGCATATTATGCCCACTTCTTCCCCAAAATGAGCAGGTCCTTACCTAAGTAATTCCAGTGAAGTCAAAGGAATTAAATATCAATTTAAATTCTTGCTGAGTACCAAAAAAGTGTGTATTTGTTCATTTTGGAATAAAAATGTTCACATAAAAGTTGCTGAACGTGCATGCAGTCCATGAACAGAACCAGGCTATGCACCTAGGTGAACAGTGGCAGTTTCAAGCACATCTGCTCTCGCAGTACGCTAGGCCATTCAGACAAAACATCCTGATAGACGAAAAGAGAGGACATTAGGAAATGTGTTGCTCCTGATGTATTTTCTAATTTGCAGGGATGCTGTGCTTCTAATTCCTTGCATTTCTTTCTCGGCTCCCAAAGATACAGACAAGTATCTTGCTCCACACAGTGCACTTTTCTTTTTTAATATACATTCAAGGCTCAAGGACCAGCCAATAAAGAGCATCATTTGATGGCCCTTATCAAGGGTAGTAAAGGTCATGAAGGCTGTCCTTTACACAGGCTCCATCTGAATTTTTTTTTCTAGAATATTAAGGCACATATCTTTATCAGCTGTCATTCAACCCTGAGGTGCAGTTAAAATAGAAAAATGATGAGAGGTACTTAGTAGCTACTTATTTTACTAAACAGGTCTGTTTAAAACAGAGCATTGAGTTGCAGTGTGATTAAGAGTCACGTGCTGAAGCAGTATCTCTTAAGCTCCATCAGTGGAAGATAATGTCAGACTAGCCTAAGTGAACACAAGCTTCATTTTAATTTCTTGTAGCACAGAGATTCCCATGGCTATAAACTTCAGACGAAAGAACTCTATCCAACCATTTTTCTGTCCTAGTGAACAATATTCTCTTCTTTAAAAATCACTGCTTGCAGAGAGTCAAAGATTTTTTTTCACAAAACTTTAGTACAAATAGAACTTGGAAACATGTGAAAACATGCTTATGGAGTGTCCAAAATGATCCAAACCCCACTTGGCCAGGTAAAAAAACTCAATCCTGTGCACATAATATTAATGTTAAGGTACAATGAGGTTACAATAGGATGTGCTACCTCTTCAGGCCAAAAAAAAAAAAAAAAGTACTTTTTAAACTAACATTCACAGCTCTCTGATAGTCCTTTGCCTCTTAGGAATAACATCTGCCATGGTTTACACTTTAGGAACAGGATATCTTAAATTTTAGTTGCTTGCTACACATTTGGGGGTTCTTATTGCAAATTTAAAAACTTCAAAAAAGCAGAGAAGTGAGCAGAGCAGGTGCTGGTGCACAAAAGCTGTGATCCTGTAAAGCCCAGTCCAGCTAATTGCAAAGGATACAGAAGCACAGATGCTGCAGTTGGGATCTTAAAATTCTGGATCTTGCTGTCAGATTTGCATCTGCACGTTTTGGCAGTTCTGAATCATTAAGGCTTTATTCATGTAAACCCACCTGGAGTCCAGAAATTAGTATTTTTTCTGATCAAGTTCCTCGAAGCTCTATTTTACTCCATACATTTTATTACTGCTTAGCTTGAAAGTGCTGTTTATACAAATATAATTCTCTTAATATGTGTGTCATAGAGAAGACAAGAATGTCCTTTTTCTAATATCTGTGAAGTAGAAGAACTAGATTTCATTCCTTCTTTTGCTGGAGAATGGGATGAACACTCCCCTGGAAAAAGACCTGGATTCTGATCTCTCTCAAAGGACTCATGTTTTTGGCATGAAATGATAATTAAATGAAATAAATACATTTACTTACTACTTCAAATGAAAGTATAGGAGGTGCAGGCACTTCGTTCCTCTTCAAACAAAATGGCACAAAATGGTCTTTAATTTTTTATGTTCAGTTTCAGAAAACAGGATTTGTTTTCATTTGTACATTGGTACTGTCTACTGTCTACTCATAGCCTTCAGGTGAACTGGATAAATGCTTATGAAAGGTATAAGATAAGATATAAGATGTAAGATAAGGTGCAAGATAAGATTTTAGACATTTTCTCAACTTTTAACATCCAACCTTACAGGCTATCTTTGGAATACCTTCCTTCACTTTTCCTTAGTTATTTTGCTCTAAAGCAGTGCTCTGAGAAGTGAAGACAAATGTTTTGAAATCATAAGAAATGTCAGATCTCCAGAAGCAAGAAATGAAATCAAGAGTAATAAACAGAAAAGCCCAAAGGCAGCAGCATCCATGAGGTAACAGAAAAGACAACAAGAAGCACAAAGTTTGTGGAAATGTGTGGCCAGTGGAAATCAAAGGGCCTGTAAAGACTCCGTTTCTGGAACATGCTAATTCAGATGTTAAAATGGGCTGATGTTAACATTCTGAGGACCTTAAGGCATCATTTCTTATTAGCACATTGTCTCAGCACATGCGTATTGTTTCCTATTTCCATGGTGAATGCAGGAGTGGGAAAAGTAATCTGATTTATCCCTTTATACACTGCTTACTACTTATCCTTCATTAACATTGGAATATTTACTGCTAAGGCATACAGAGAATTCTTATTACTGTTTTTAGATATGGCTCACTAAGAAGTAAATGTATAAAAATATATCACAGACTATTGACTCATGTTTAAATTGTATTTTCACTTACAATAATTAATGTAACTGTGTCAGCAGTTGGGTAGAAGATTTCATCTATAAAATTATTAACAATTATAAAATTATGCCTAACAGCTATTGGTGAAAATGGAGCTAGCCATGGCTATCTGTAGGGCAGTTGCACTGGCTTTGGTGAAAGCGGCACCGGAATGTGGCCCACTTCCTTTCTCCCAGATTTCTATAATGAAGGAATAGGGAGCAGCTAAGATAAAACACTAATGGAGCGTAATAAAACTTGGATTTTGATACAGTGAAACACATGAGAATTTTGCATGTCTGCTGCAATAAGTACTCTTTTTAATTTCTTCAATAGATTTTTTTTAATTTAGTACTTATTTTAGCAATGCCGAAAAATTCAGGTCTGAAAGTGAAAAGGTAAAATGACATCCCACTTTGTAAACACACCCTTATCACCATCACCCTTATCATTTTTAAATCAATTCTTTCAACTGATTGCCATAACATTACTAAATTTTATTAATACTCTTTTTAGTGTATACTGTATATATAATCAAAATGTATAAAGATCTGCTGGAACATAGATGTCACACCTCTCATTTTCAAAACAATATATTAAAAACTAAACATTTGTACACATGTTTTTGAATCAGAGTACTGCCTTTCTGGTAAATGACTTTCTCTGTGAACTGACCCTTAGAGGCTGGCTGAAGCCTGCAATCAAGGTACTCTTACACCAAAGCTGACTTCAAGGCTGCTGCGCTCATAGCAGTAACAACAGAAATACTTATAAAGAATCTATCCCATGTCTGGACAGAACAACAAAGCTTTTTGTTGTTCTTAATATAGAAATACTTAACAGCTAAATAGAATAGTTGTTACAGAATTTTAACAACTAAAAATGTAAAGTTTAATCCAAGCATTGTCTTTCAGTTATCACGCTTTCTTGCTCCACTTATCATTCTGAAGCTTTATTCATACAGTAATTAAAATTGATTTTCCTCACTCTGAAGACAAATCTTCAGCTTTGATATGACAACTCTTATTTTATAATGAGGTGAGAGGGGTAAAGGAAAATGGACTTCTATACTTACTGAAGACTGTCAAATATTATATTCCCCCCAAAAAACTGTCTCATTGGGAAAGAAATATTCACACGGCATTCCAAATATGTGCTGGCATATTTATTTTTATAATGAAAACAACCATGAATTGAAGGTGACTTTCTCCAAACTAAAAAGAGAAAGATTCTTTCCCTAGCCTAATGTAGCCTATTTCTTCCATTAACACTTCAGGTTTAACAGGTGCCATCAATAAAAACCACAAAAACCTTTGATCAAAAATTATCTTTGTGGTATCTTTGCTGTGCAGCCAGAGAAGGGAGGATAAGGTCTGATTAAGGTCATGCCTTGTGTTTTAAAGGCTAAGTCTCTTGACTGGAGGTTAAATGTCCATTTGTGTCCTGTTCAAAGCACACGTATTATTTTAAGCAGTATTTTCTTGGCTCTAACTGGTATTAATTTTCTTTCCTTGTGTGGTATGTAAAAAGAGCACAAGTGTCATTTCACACAAGCCAGCTGGTCTTGATGGACTAACAGCTTCTGTAAGTTGCTCGCAAAGGCTTTTAAGTCATTTCTAACTGGCTTTAAAATATTTTCAAGTGATCCTAAAGTAAAAAGACCAGTGCCAGTTTACAGAATCACTGTGCCATGTAAACCTTCCTATGCATAGGGATACCTTCGATTATGGAAGCCTTGGCATCCTTTCACCTTTGGAAATGCTGGCTCCCTTCCTGCAGACCTCCAAACGCAGCCAGCTGTAGGCACGTCAGGGTTGGTATTATTTAAGTATTGTTTCAGAAAACTTCTTTTCCCTGAACTTTGAATAGTTGTTTAGGGGTGTGCATTTTTCTCTGAATACAAACAAATCCTCAGGAAAAAAGGTTTTGTAAATGACTGACAAGGAGCAGAAAGGGAAGAATCAAAGAAACAAAATTTTCAGCTAGTTAAAGCTAAAAATCCAAGTCCAAGACACCAAAGAATGAAAAGTAGGAACAAGAGGAAATTAAATGTATCCTTTTTCATAAGGAAGATGTTCTTAAAAGAAACATTAGAGATTACATGATTCTGTGAGCCTTAATTTATCAGCTGTTTCATTGCTACAGAATATGCAGTGACAATGGCAGCAATAAAAGAAAAATCCAAGAGCTTTGAGACCTTGTTTCTCTATTTGCTTTCAATAATAATTCAGGCTTCATGTCAAAATAATGATAAGTATTCCCACAAAGATGAACTATTTGCAATGGGCCTTTGTTTCTTAGTTTCTTATCATGATATCACATCAAAAAAGGATAAGAATTGTTTAATTGTTTTATTAAAAATTCATTTTGGTGGCTGTAAAAATATTAGAAACAAAAATATATTACATAAATTGGCTTATATCTTACTCTGTCTGAAGGCAAATACAGCCATAAACCACAGTCCCTTTTGATTAATATCTCAGTAGTGTTTACTACTTTTCAAATGCATGTTCAGTGTTTATTCTGTTCATTATACTGTTTCATGTATCACTGTGGTGTTTATTGTTCTTCTGTGTATTTTTGACCTTTAATGTTTTATCTATAGCTCTGCTATTAAATTCATTCTTTTCGTAAATATGAGTTCCATCTTACTTGTATATTGCTGAATTTTTCAAAGTGATAAAATAAAACTAATTTAATGTTGATTGACAGCATGAAGTCAGAGGAGTGTTAAGTAGCCGTGGAAACAGTCTCTGCTCTCTAGAGGCAGGGATATCCAGGCTTTACTTTGTAACAGGAAGAGTTTGGCCAATTTTTTCAAGCTACTCTTCTATCTCAGAGCAGAAGTATAACCGGGCTGTTATTGATAGGCCCAGCTGGAGGAGCATTTACCTTTCTTCCCAGGTAAAAAGGAAGTGGCTCTGTATAATCAGTGATTAGGATGAGAATATGCTAAAGGGAATACTGTTTGCTGAATGTTTTAATTTCCTCTAATTTCTTCTGGTGAAAAAACACATAAATATATTATAAAGATTAATTTAGCGATTAGTCTGAAATACTTTCTACAGTCTGTTCTAGAGATTTTTTGTGGCCTGAGGCAGACTGTCTCTGATGACTGTCCTGTTTGGTTATGTCAACTACGAAATTTAATTCTTTTGCATTCTGAAATATTCTTCAAATACCTGCTGCTGCATTGGCCTGGGCCTTTGCATCCAGAAGTGGTAAACTCCTTGCAAAAGCAATGTATGGATGAATGGTATATGGAATCTCGTTCAAATGTCACCAGGAACTATCAACAGGGAGCAGAAAACCGAACAGTGTCTTGAAGGTCACCAAAGGGAAGATGTCCTTTGCTTAATTTGACTAGATCAGAATGTGGAATAGTTTGGGATATCTCAAAGAACAGACTGAAGCTTTTGCAGACCTATGTGACCAATACAGAGTTTAGAAGATCACAGATGAAGGTAGATATGAAAAAAGAAACACAGAATATGATTTACTTTCAAAGGTGCAGAAAGGGTCTCTAGTGACTGGTATATTAGTACACCAGTGTTGATGGCTGAAATTATACATTCTAACTTCAAAAGGTACCTAAACTTCAAGTGGTACCTAACTCTTACTCATTACATAAAGGGAGTTGGACATGTTAATTACATATGTGACACCTAAATTTAAATGACGATTCCTCCAAAATTAATTATAAAAGCGTAATAGAAAATAAAAAGATAAAATAAGAAAAAAATGGGTATAAACAACACTTTGTGAAGAAGTCAAGAATTATATCCATGGTGTGGATATCTAGATGAGTTATGTAGATGAGCCTATTTCCATGCCTTTCAAAAACTATTCAAAAACTCATACTAGAAGTACTCAGAAAAAAAACTATGAAAAGCAGGACTTTATGTTTGTAGGATATTTCCTATAATATTTTCCACAGAAAATTATTACCTGGATTTTGCATCATTCCAGATAAGCTATATTTTGTCCTGAGATTCAATGTTTTTAAAGTTGTGTCTATTTAAGCAATGTGGTTGAAAATAATAGCAAGTTTGGAGGCGAATCTTCTGACTGCTTAAATCCCTTGGTTGTTCCTGTTCGCCACATGCTGGTTTGGCTCACAGAGTGCTTTGGGCGTGCGTGATTTACCAGCTCTTTCAGGGCAAACTAAACAAGATGCTGTACCCAGCAGCTCCCCAGCCGGGTCCTCTCACTGGTTCTGAACCTGCCTGTGGGCTGAACCATCGTGTGCTGCGAGCATTGCACTTTTTCCTTACAGGAAGCTTCGAAACATTTCTGCAATGGAAAAGTTTGATCAGCCACCAGAAAAAGTGTCCTCTGAAGCTGAAACTTTGAATCATGTGTAGTGCGGATGCAAAGGGCCTCATCACCAACCACAGAAATTTGCTCATTTATTTGTACCAAGTACCATATAAAATTACTTGGTAATTTTATATGATAAATAAGCCTGCTCCAGATCCAAGGGCAGCCCCAGGAATCCACGCAGATTCCACTAGGGTCCTCTCTTCTGCTAAGTGATACTGCGCAGAACCCAAGTTATTTCACACAATATAAACTAGCTGCTGTTGATCAGCTATTCCCAAATGGGTCAAATGAATAAAACTGCATTTTGGGTTGAATCACCCTTATAAGTTTAGCACGGTTTCTAATTTTTTTTTTGCCTTGTGCTTTTAAACATCTTTTAACATGTTCAAGATATATTTTTGGTAGTACTATTTTATACTTTTTTCACCTACTCATCTATCTACTGTAAATACTAATTTAGGTGACAACTGGTAAAGATTGCAACATACGTTTATCCAGATTGGATTTCAACTTCTCTCTCAGTTGCTAACACCTTTTTACTAGTGACCTCTTCCAGCAGATGTCATGTTGTAAGTAGCAAAAAGAAAGCAGGCAAAGCCTGAATTGCAAAACAGGAGCACCAGAAAACGTATAGTAAACAAAAACATTGTCCACCTCTTATTTTCCATACCTTGACCTTCTCAAAATCATATTGAAATCTTACTCTTACATTTTTTTCCACAGTACTCTTAAGCACATTGTAAACATCAGAAAATTAATTCCTTCTTCAAAAGGTAGTGTGATTTTGAGAAGAATAGACTACGTTCTTTGATGCCCTTCTCAAGTTAAAACTGCAATGCACCATTTATTATGGATAGTTGAATAATGATGACCTTTTTGTTTACTTATGCTCTACTTTGGAGATTTGCTGTTTTTCTTAATGCCACCAGAATATATATATATACACATATATGTCAGCAGCTTTTAAAATATTCTTGTTTTAAAATATCAAAAAGCTTTAAAAGAGCTACATCTACAGACTTAATTGCAGTAATGTTTAACCCATCTTAGAAATGCCCCCGGGAATTACCTGAACATCAAACACTAATGCATAGTAGGGGCTGAGCTGAGTGTGAAATAAGTAACACACCAGAAGGAATAATGTGAACTCTACTCTTGATTTTCACCATCTGAGCTGTGATACCTGGATTTCAGCACTTCTTGCTCCTTTTCCATGTGAAGTTAAACACGTTGGCTTAAACCACACCGAGCAACCCGGTAATGGTCTGAAGCAACCCGCCTGGCTTTGTGCTGGAGCAGCTAGCCGTGCTTATGCAAGCAGACAGCAGGTCTCTGCTTGACCGTGATGACTAACAGCTGAGAGTGAGAAAGAACAAATTCCTGAAAGTTCTTCCCAGAATAAGATAAATAGTTAGTAGATTAATGATCTAGATCTAGACAGACTAAACATGGAAGAATAGGCTGCACACAGATGCCGAGGCATACAGCCAAACCAATCCCTTGCTAACGTACCGAGCGAGGATGCAGTAACAGTTTGTTGGCTGGCACACAGCTCACATTGGAGAACAACGTAGACATGGCCACAGGTCTCTTAACTGCTATTTCCGCCACTCAGGAAGACAATTCATCATGTCATCATTTCACATTCACTTTGCTAAAAAACCCTTAAAGTACATAGATACATTTTAAAGCACTTGAAGATTGTTGTGTCTTTTCCTTTTACTTGCAGTTTGAAGATATGCCTTTAACTTGCTCTATCATTAGCACAGGAAGATGTCTAAGAAAATATTCACTAACTCCCTTAACTTCTGGTGGCTGAACTTATTGTGCTTGTAGAGAATCAGTGCTGAGACACTTTCAGCTTCAAGCTCGTCAGAATGCGGGTTCCTGGCCTACATATTTCACACAAGTATCCTGACCAGTCTTCCCCAGTGACAAAAATCATGAATATAGGCATAGTCAGTAAATAAAAGAGTACTCAAAATAATAAAACTGTAATTTCACAGGATAAATTTTAAGTGTAATTTTAAATGTAAGTAGTGCATGTTGTTATGAAATAGCATCTCACCAAAAAAATCCATGCTATTTTAATTTCTAGCTGGTGTATATTAGTAAAAAAGTTGGAATGCTTGTGCATTTTCCTCACTGACATGCATACAAAACACATACTCTGCTTGCCAATACTGTAAAGTGATTTTCATTGTGTGTTTTATGGAGCTGCTAGATATGTTGGATGAAATCATGGTATCCTTTGAAGTTAAGGAGAGCATTACTGTTGATTTAATGAGACCTAGATTTCTTTTATGTTCAACGTTAGGCAATGTTTTTCACTTTCTTTTTTATTAAAACATACCTCAGAAAGTCAAAAAGTAAATCAGTACTTTCAATGTTGTATCCACAGCATCTAAAAGCCTAAAAATATCAATAATTCAAAAAGCCCCATAAATGGCTATGAATGCCAGGTTCAAAGACAGAATTGGTATGAAGTCAGAAATATATTTAACAAATGCTGCTTGCTTATTGGCACCAAGTCTGAGTTGGATTCACAAATTCATATTAAAAAGTTCTATAGAATTTATTTAAAATCATAATCTACCTTTATATTAACTACCTCCTCCCAAGAAATTAAAACTGCAATAAAAAATATGATAAAATACTATACCCGAGGCTCAAAAGTAGAGAAGAGGTCCAGTTCTTTAATAAGAATGCCAGATTTTAGATTAATTTCAAAGGAAGTCAGCTCAATTTCTGTGCAATCTTACTAGCTTGATTTGTTGCTGTGGAGGAGATTTTCCAAAGGACACGTGGGATCATACATGTGAGATACAATTAATATCCCATAGTCACTTATACCTGCTGATAACTGGAATTTCTAATTAATTTGCATATAAGACTGCCATTTTTGAAGAAATTACTTTACATTTCAGGGTAAATGTAATTATTTACATTTCAGGCCATTATTAGAATGGAGAATTTGTGCTATTGGAGCTTATTCTACTACCTATTCCATGTTCAAAGGACCAACCTGTATCCTCAGTTGAGATTAATTTTAGATAATGCATAATAAACAATGAATGTCTCTAAGAAAAGGAGAAATGTGAGTCTAAATCCCTCAAGTCTCTGTCTTCAATTGCATGAGAGTGCTAATGACAGAAGATTGCTTAATTTTTGTGTATTACATGGAAACCAGAATGCTAACAATATTGAGAGTTTATATTGTAGTATAAATATAAAAAACTTTTTAATCAATAATATTAGGCGAATGCACCAAATGCAGATACTCAGTCTTTGCTTTTACTGTGGGTCACTTCACTTTCCCCCCATTTTTAATCTATTTTGTCTATTTATTCTGTGAATTATACAGAACTGAAACCTTCAATTACATATATACAATATATACTTAGGGTACACCTCACAGATGAAGAGAGAAAAATCCCACAATCAGCTCAGACTTACACTTTACAACTTTGAGTTGCAGCAACAGACAAGTAAAAAGGAGTCTGTGGATTTCTGTGCCTTTCCTTCCACACAGGCTTTTGCACACAGAATTCATGCTACACACAATGATCTCTACTGCAGGCTGGTAGAGAATTTCTGATATCTGGCAATTCTATTGAGTTTTCTCCATAGTGGATTCAATTTCCTTTCACTTTGAACCTTGCAAAATAATGCATACCTTTTCTTTCCTTATTCTTTTCTTTCCCTGAATCCAATTCTTTACGGTTTAATTTATTTGAGTCATCTCCAAATTTTGTTTCCATATTTAAAATAAGAATTGAATATTTTTGACAGTTTGTTTTCTTAAACAAGTATCTGTGGAAACCCTGGAGCCATGTACTGTATTATAGGTAACCAGAATAATAATGTAATGACTTCCAAACAGCATTCAAGTTGCCTTACTTATTCTAATAAGAAAGAACAAAAGATTTTTAAAAGCAGCATATAGCTGACATTACCAGGGTCCCTCACACAAAGTTACAGAGAATGGGAATAGATACAATCAATTTATCATGAAAGAATCTCGCCCTGCAGTACACATAGTATGGAGAATCTGTTCAGTATGCAGCAGTATAATGAAGCAGTGAGAGATAGAGATTATGCTTTCAGTTTTATTCATATTATGCATAAGAATTCAGAATTCGCTCTTTGGAGGATAAGCATCCTAAATCACCTGTAAAACATTTGCCTTATCTTTCAACATTAAAGCAGCCGTAGAAGTACTGCTGAGTTCTAAGAAAAAATTAACAAGCTTCGGAAATCAGTTTAACATGTACCGCAAGTCTTGCAGTGAAATGTTAACTTTTTATACACAGAAGCACTTGTGAGCACTTAGGCCTAGAAAAGCAAACCCACCTCCCCCTCCCTACACCATTTTTTTTATTATTTTTTTTTGAACTGAGTAGAAAATATGTGGAAGAAAATGCAACTATATATACTTCTGACAGCTCAAATGATACATAAATATAAGGGCTGACAAGGGTTGGTTTGTCATTGTAGTTCACTTCGATCAACTCTACATGGTTCTGTAGGACAATGAAATTCAATGCACTTATAATTTCCAAAAAAGTGAGCTCAGATTCTTTTAAAAGCATTTCTATGTGAAAACGGATCATTTACATGCCAAAAGCACTTTTAATGTGACATATTTAGCACATGTATTATTGAGAACGAAAGCCGCTTGAACTTAGTGAATTTTAAAGTCTATAAAATGGCACCCTGCTGAGCAGAAAGGTAGCTGTTCAGTGAATTTCCCAGTTATGTGATTATTTTGAATAATAGACTTGTACATAACTTTTTACGAAATTAAAGGTATGACATTTGCTTTAGTTTAGTCCTCTAAATTGCACTTTAGAACATAAAGAATGGGCTGATGTATGAATTTGTTGTTCCTCCAAGCAATTTTCCTGATTTTTTAAAGAACAGTTTTATGTTTCATCTATTGAGTAACACATCAAACAGTTATCTTAGTGGATTTAATGAGTGTTCATGTATAACTTAACACGTATGAGGAATAGTCAGGAACCTTGCAAATAGAAGTAAAGGATTCAGTATTTCTTTGGTTGTCTGCGATTCATCCAGGCCCTGATGCAAGATGATGACTAGTTTGATGAAAAGCCCTAACATACATGAAGCTTAATTAGGAGAAGCATCTGGAAAAATAGCTACATAACAAATTCACTTAATTTGGTGCAGGTTCTCTTTGACCTGATTAAACAGAATGCAAACGTCACTGCCATGGAATTATGCAGTGCTATCTGCTTCCAGATAAAGAGGAAGCAGCTGGAGAAAAAGTTGTATCATCTTGGTATTTTATGTAATGTGGCTTGTAAGGAACAACTTAAAGCATTTGAAAATGTAAAATACCAAAAAGAAAGCCTTGTGGGCACAACATGCACAAAGAATTTTTTTTTTTTATGATTAGACTTTGGGTAAAGGTTGCCCTTCTCACACCAGCCACCTTCTGCAGAAAACTGCCCTCCATAGCAGTGGTGCTGGGTGTCTTAGCAGTGTCATGTGTGGCCCTGATAAAAGTTTCACCTGTTTCCAGTGAACTCCTTTACTTCTATCACCAGGGCCCAGAGAGGCTCCTCATGTCTGTCTGTAGCATGACAGTTAGTGCAAAAATGAATACATTATTTATACTTAAGTTTAAAGACTTTGTGGAAGTACAGACTGTGAAATAAAAGTCAGGTGATGAAATGAGCATTAATGAAATGCGTTCAGAACATTTTCTGTTTATAATGTGCAACTTGTTCACACAATGTACACTGCAATACACAAATAAGATACTTGCAAAGAGTACAAAATAATCTTTCAGGGATCACTGTTCTTTTAACCTAAATACCAACATGCATGCCATAAATTAATTCTATTTAGAAAGATTAAATCTGTATTTAGATTAAAATTTTAAAATCTCTGCCCTCAGTACAAAAAAAAACTTCCCTACCCACAAAGAAGAGTGCAAATATTTCTTGCAATTGTAAACGTGCAGTAAGTGTGCCCTGGAAGACACATTCAGACATTCAAATAGTTTCCTGCCTTTTTTCTTTTCTTTTTTTTTTTTTTTTTTTTTTTAAAGAGGGTGCTTTCAAAAAAGATACACAGAGGTGTAAAGGTGCAACTTATGAATTTCGATATTACATGTGATACATCCCTAACTTCATCACTTCTGCCCTCTCTTCTGCTCTTCATTCCATTAGTGATTGGATTGAAGAATTACATTATTTTTTTATCATCTGATCTGATATAAAAACCATCAATGACAAACAGAATAGAAAATTGGAAATAAAGTGCCAGGGGCCAACGAACCTAGTATTTATAACAAGGGGACTGAAATTCTCTCCTAGGTGTGGAAGCACAAAGAAATTGTCTGAAAACATGTGGGAGTTGAGGGCCTCCCATTGCAGGCTGCATTCTCTTGGCTGATGTGCTCCCAGCAAGGGCAAAGAGCTGAAGTGGTGGATGGGATAAGTCAGTGCCTGAGTACAGATCCATCAAAGTGCAGGTTTGCCAAATATTTTCTCCCTTAGTTCACAGTACAGACTGATGCATTTCAAATTAAAAATAATAAACACAATTATTTAAAAAGTCTTGCTTCTTTGACACATTTTTGAATATGTCATTAAAAAAAAGGGTGAATTTTCAAAATTTAGTAAAAGCAGCATAAAAACAACTCTAGATTTTAAACAAAATGAAGAGCTTCTGAAGTGCAGTGTTTGGAAGGATTGCTTAGATCACTCTCTTTACTTCACATCCTGTAGTAATCCAACAGTTACTAATCTAGACAAATCTATGTTTGCAGGGTAAAAAAAAAAAAAAAAAAGGTTGCTTTAGAGGACATGCGTCAAGGTTTTAATTTGTAGCTGATAATTTGCTACTGGAAGCTTACCCTGATTAGTCTTCTTATGGCACTAACAGTTTTTGAGGTAGTGTGAATTACCTACTGTGTATGTTTTTACCACCCATTCAGGGATGAAAATGAGTTACAACCTAGGCCTCAATTAAAGCTTGAAATAAGAAAACCTAAAAATTCTTTTATGTCTTCACTTCTAAAGAATAGAATTAGTTGCTTCTGATATTATTGGAATCGTAATTCACACTCCGGGAAATCCAGCAATGGATCTTTCAACCCTTTTCAATGAAGCACATTTCAGCTGTTACCCAATTATCCTGCCTTTGCTCCAAGTCAAATCATCATCCAACAGCTGAGAATTGAAACAGACTCCATTTGTGAAAATCATTTGTGTATTTATCTGGTAATGCAGAATGTTTTCAAGTGTTACTCTAGCTGTCCTGCAGAAATTAGGATGTTATTGCTTGTTCTATTAGTTCTTATTTCTGGGAAACTGATTTGTAGATAGGTCTCATCAGAGCAATATGGCAGGCCTTTCTCTCAGTGTTATAACCCAAACATGCCATACATGTTACAATGAGCAATCTATTGGCCATAATCTAAGTTTAAAATAGGGAATCTATTTAATTGGTCTTAAAATAGGGAATTTATTCTGGGAATCCTTATTTCTCAAAGGGGAATCCATATTACTGTCTTTGGAGAATAGTGCTTAACTCTCTGCTTTTTTGGACTAGTGCTTAACAGTTCACGAACCTTAACTGATCATCTTCCCACAGAATGATGGAAGCTCTTTGGAACTAATAAATACAAATAAAAAAAGAATACACCCCTTAGCCTTCCCGATTGTAGCTTAATCAATGCTTTGTGCTTACAAAGTTAAGCTACTCTTTGAGATATACTGTAACAAATAGTCAGATGCAAAGTATCTGCCACAACTACCAAGAAACCTAAAAATAATTTTTTTGCTGCAGCATCATGGAATCTAATTTTAGGTTTCATTCATTCTGTTTTTAAAGAAGAGAGAAGTGGGAGAAATTATAATGGTCATGGTAATTATTTTATTCTGTCACTGCTCACAGATTTCCCAAAATGATGTGAGACAATATAACAATAAATGATAACAAAACTGGTAGGTATGAGTACAGCAGGTAGGAGACATGATCTTGTTAAAAAAGCAGAGAAAACCCATGGCCACAGAAGTCACGAGGAACACCCTGTCCTACCGAAAGCCTGGGGTGTTTATTGAGGTGGCTTCCCCCTCAGACAAAGGCAGTGCCTCTTAGCGAACACCAGCCGCTGCGCGTGGCTGTTGCGAGCCGCAGAAGCCTCCCTCCGCCGAGCCAGCTGCCCACAGTCCTGCCCACAGTGGGAGGAGAAGCAAGGGAAGAAGCGGCTCCTCTGGGGAGGGGCAATTGTCAAATTCGGTTTTGTGCAGGTTTTTCTTCTGGTGATAATTTTAAAGAACCCAATGCAAATCCCACAGAACCTTGTCACTTTTAAGTCCTATTAAGTTGAATAAATCTCTCCCAAGCAGAAAAAAAAAAAGTTGAATGTACATTTTCCTTTCTTCTCTATGTACACTTTTGTTTTTGTTCTCTTTTTGTGTGTGTGTGCATGTGACTTCCTTGTCACACGTCTGTATTTAGATTCCTTTGTCTTTTACCCCTCATTGCCCTTTTAGTAGCAGGTTTTGTCATGCAGTCACTCTGAAGTTCATTTTTTTATTATAAAAGTGACATTTAGAATAATGAACATCATCTAATTCCAATTTTACAACACAAAGGGCCAGGTTCTCAGCCGCCATAAACTGGTACCCCTTTTGAGGTTAGTAGACATAATCTGATTTGTTGCTTGAGACTGACTTTAAGCTGTCTTGGTCCTCTGGATGAAGTTTACTGTGTATCTGTTTTTTTCTAGCCTCTTACCTTTCCTGGGTGCCCAAGCTGTTATGTTTGGCCATCTTTGCCCTTGTATACATGCTTTATTGCTCTACCAGGTGCAAATAGTTCTTTCAGAATGTTTAAATTCTGTAAGAATTTTGTCCTGGACTCATCAGCCTTACTTGAGGCAACTAATTTAAAAGCACATCCTATGTTTCTTCTATCAGAGAGCTGAGTTACTTCGTGAAGTTTCTTTCTCTCTCACTTTGTCTCATCTTTTCTCTCTCTGTCACTTTCTCTTCCTCTTTGTCTGAACTAAAAATGCTTCCAACATGAATGGAATCTCCAGGAATGGCCCAAACCCACAATGAATTCAGGCCTTGCTTGGTTGTTATTTTTAGTGAGTTGAGGTGTAGCATTGTAGTAAGTGGCCTTCTCCAAGAGGGTACATCATTAAAAAATCCTAGTTATCTAGTAAGAACGCTGTCTGTGCCAAGTCATTGCCACAGAAATACTCCAACAACAAACATCAGCACTATTTATCACATAATACAGCTATGTTATGAAATTGCCTGAATGGGAGCACATTAAGTGGGCATAAAATGAGACTTGGGCTGAACTATTCATTGTGTATAATCAGTGCAATGTAGATCTTTTTACTAGCCTGACAAAAAGAAGTTGATTTCTAATATCTCATTTCTTATTTGTTATTTATTCTTATTTATTCACTCTGACTATTTGCAATGTGTTTTTCAGTGTGATTGGTCACCTCAATCATTTTTTATATGCAGCTGCTTCTGATGACTTAGAGGTTTTGGATGTAAGACTGGCAAATAATGAATGGTGAATGTCGAACAACAGGTACACTTGCACACGCCTTCTTTTCCCCATATTAATGCAATTATCCATGATGTTCTGTTTTCCTATTTCTCCTTTTATGCTGTATTGACCACAGTGTTATCACAATGTCTCTTAATGTGTATTAAAACACAAATTTGTTTTGTGTAGCTTTCTATGTAAAGAAGTGAACAGAATCAAGTATCTTTTTCAGTATAAGGTGTTCCATCATTTTTTTTCCATTTTGCCCTGAATTACAACTAAGAAGCCCTAATATAAGCGAATTTAACAATTTCAGAAGATTTAGTCTTCAGTCACTTTTTCAGACCCTTTCCATATCCAGCTAGTTCTAATAAAAACATAAAAATAATGCTGGCGTACACTCCAGTAATAACAAAATCTAGGAGGTTTAGAAATATTCTGTGTTCTACAAGCAGATCTTTCTTCCTTTTATGAAGATGTAGTAGATTTCTTTCTACAGACCCAAGTCTGTAGAAACTGTTTGGAGAATTTACTACTTCGGAAAGGAAAGATCCTGTTTCTTGCATTAAAAAAGAATTTTTCCTGGTTTGGCTAAAAAGTACAAATCTGCTTGAGAAGAAACTGCTGTTTCCATAAAGTGCTTCTTTTAGATAGCCTTTTGGATTAAGAGAAAACTAGAGTGCCTCAGCTCATCACGCTCTTTGAAAGACCATGTGGAATGTACTACACTCAAGAGATTGTTCAGCAAACTCTGTAATTTTTGGTAAGTACTGCACATTGGGTCCTGCCATACATAAACTTGGTAAGTATAGTAATAAGCAAGTAACTTGTGCAACACAAAATCAGTCCGTACAGTGCTTTGAAACATTAAAATGTTTTGAGGTAATTTACCAGAGATACACAATAATTGAATAATAGAGTCTGCAGTTTCAAGCTAATGACTGTAAGCAAAGGGAAAACAAGTGAGTCTTCTCTGCTATCAAGATAGGGAACATTCCTGTTCCTTAATCTTTTCCTCTCCTGGGGCTGTCAATTGTGCAAAATGGCTTGAAATTATGGATTTCTTTCTCATGGACTACAATTTGCCTAGGGACTATTCAAGTAAACAAAGTCATTCCACTTATGATCTGGTTGCCTCTTCACTATATTTGCCATGTAATTTTTGTAATTGCTACAATATTGATCAAGGAATGTTTTGTAAGTATTCTGTAAAGCAGTGTTGTGGTATACATGTGGAAAAAGTCAGGTGGTGTCAGTACACATCTATTTGCACATGCAAAAAGCTGCATGTGCTCCATTTTTATTTGGATCAAATCGTATTTTTGATCCCGTTTACATACTCTACAAAAAAGCACCAAAGCCTACAGCCTGATGCACACCAGAGGCCAGAAGTGGAGTTGTGGCTCTGTTGAAGCTGATGAGAGATTTGCTGTTGACTTCAGTGAAGCAAGTATTGCACTTTGTAAGTTATAATTTACACAGTTTCCAAGCTGTATGAAAGAAGTTTATGCTGAAATACCAGATAAGCCAAAGTAGACTTTCAAGTATTCAAACTTGTCTGTTTTGTTGTGTGAATTTTCCTTGATATTCACACCAAAAATCCTCACAGGAGTTACTGCTGCTAAAAGCTCTTAAATTCCTCATGTCACCTCTTACCAAGCAGCTTTGAAGAAAAGAACATTTAAATTGTAGCCTGATGTCTTTGATAGATGTGCTAACATTTGGAAGAGGTCCCCAAAGCAGCATGGTGGGGCAATCACTCCATGTGGAGTCTCTGTGATCTACTGTAACAGCTCCAGTTCTGCCTGCAGGTTTGGGGGCTTTGCATGTGTTTCATTAGTGCTCCAGGTGACCTGACAAGTAAGCGGAGCTGTATTAACCAGAGCTTTACGAGACGTGCTGAGAGACCCAGGCTGTGGCTCTGTGGCAGACTCACCACTTTGTATTTCTGTCTCTAATCCCCATACCATCCAGTTTCCTCTCGAAACCTTCTCTATCTCCAGTTTGATTGCTTACTCTAACAAAGACATTTAGGAAATTAAATTCCTACAGTTTTTCACATGCCAGAAGCTCAATTTTAAACTTTCTAATGTACCAAGGCATGAAGCTGCCTGTCTCATGGGGTATTAGAGTAAATATGCACCTTGCTCCCATGTGAGGGATGTACATCACCCATCCATGCAACTGTGAAGGAGCTTCTACAAATGATTATATGGGGGACAGTGGCTCCTGGTCCCGCTGCTTTCAGGGCAGTTCCTTGCTAGGAAACACAGGTCCTAGGTGCAACAGAGACCTCTTGCTCCCTCGTGTTCAGCAGCATATCCCGCATCAGGTAAAGAAGCAAGTGGCAGCCTGTGAAGTCATGTTTACAGTCTGTGCGATTTGGGAGATCAAGAAGAAAGGAGAAGCAGAAGGTCTCTAAATACATCTCATGCTTAGAGATTAAGACCAGTAGTAACCATCTATTAGAGTGTGTAAAATAGTTGTTTCAGTGCTCAGCAGGTTTCGACAGTTTATGCATTCCTATAGCCTATGAGCGTACATAAAAACCTGCTATAGAGGCTTTTGTATAGAATGATAGGGTGCAGACTGAGCTGTGCAGAATGAAGTTTTGTTCATTGTCTACTCTATTAATTACAAAGCACCTGCAGCACAGTAAATATGCGAGACTTACCATTTGCATCTGCCTTTACAACTGCAGTGTACTGAATGAAAATTCAGGGTAATACATAAATAAAAAAAAAAACACATTTTTTTTCTTACTACGTACAATATTTAGGCATTGACAGGGTCTGTTAATGTGGAAGCTGGTGCATTCAGTCTCAAATTTGAGAAAGGGCAAGTGGACAAGCTAGTAGTGATGGCTTTTCACTCTGCCCTGTCACTGACCTCAACTTCAATCAGGGCACATCACACTCTAAACAAGGAACACCAGGGATGAAGGGAAGGCAATTCACCTCCTCTGCTTCTGCAGGTCAATTCTGCGCAAAACTCTTTTGAGGAAAGACTGCCAATTTAGGTAAATTATGTGTGCTGGCTTTGTGATGTAGATTACTGTCCATGAGCAACTGAGTTGAAAATACTCAACTCATTGTATATGCACATATAGATTATGTGATAAAGTTAACTACAAATTAAGAGATCTATACTGTCATAAAAACTGCCTCAATAAGACAGTTACAAACTGTATATTAGCTGCATTTTGGGTTACTGAACTGTGGATGTAAGTTTGTATTTGTTTTTTATACTTAAACACTGAATTCCATCAGTGTGTGACTTACAGCATTTCAAAGATGTGTTGTTAGAAGCTATGAAACAGCATCTGATGTATGGGTCTAAAATGAAGCAGTGGTTTCTTTCTCTTTTAGGCAGCTGGGTTTCTTAAACCAACATTATTTATCAATTCACAATTCATTTTTTTTTCCTCTAATGTCACAAAAAATCCAAGATATGGGAGAAGGAATCAGGCTGGGCAAAGTGATTAGTTCTGATGAGCTGAAAATAAATCTCAACACCATTAAATATTTCTAACTTCTGTTTTGAGTACAAATGAAATTTTTAATGTAGAGGTCCAAAATAAGAGGATTCTGGCACTTTATTCCATTTAGATATTAGGTGATAGTTTACCATTAGAAAGAGTGATAATGGCTGAAGAATGCAGAACTAATGCTGAAAATAAAGCCTTCCAATTAATTTTATGAATACATTAAAAAAAAAAAAGAGATCTCAGAAAATTTAAAAATGAAACTAGACTCCACTAGTGGGTCCTGCAGCCCTAACTGACCTTATGTTCAAGGAAACTTCTGCTACTTCAGGAAATTTTTAAAAAGCCTTTTTAAAATACTTTCCAGTGTGCAGCTTACATCCGACTTAAACAGAAAGATGAAATGGATGATTTTTTTCAGAAACAGATTGAACATATTCTAGTGTGGATATTTCAAAAGTAATTCTCTCCTTCCTTTTTATTTCCTAGAATAGAACATAAATTGAAGTGCCTTCTGAAACTTCTTGACCAGGGTGCTGAGAAGGGTTCAAAGATGCCTAATAGAAAGTTCTGTTCCCAAATTAGGACTCTAAAATTAAGGGAAATGGTGACAAGGAAATGTATGTATGTAATAAAATATAATCTGAGTAAACTAAGCAACAATTTGCTTTGTATTTTCATGTTTATTTTACAGGATTCTTATAGAAACAAATGATTACTGAAAGAAGGAAAACATCTAAATAACTAAACATATTCTTCCAAGCCTCTGAAGTCGCCCTTCTCTCCAAGGTAGGGAAAGGGTGAGTACCGGCAATGATGAGCAAGAGGAATGCAGAATACAAAGACTCAAATAAAGACTGAGTAGCAACTGATCTTACTTCTTATAAAAGTCAATACTGACAGGAAAGTCCATACCACCGTATTAGATAAGCCAATTAGTTCTATTACTTCATAGTCATAGTGAAACATATCCCTCAAGCATTTATAGGCTTTGTTTTGACTGTCAAAGTCTTATCCATTTCAGTTACAATTTATGTACAGCAAAAAGAGCTAAACTTCATATTGGAGCTGTGTTGGCATGACCTAGTACTAGAACACCTGTTCCATAGCTCCTTTATTTCATATCAGACTGAAAAAAGAATAACAGGATATAGTTTATGGAATATTTTCATTTTTATACCTGTGAATACAGATAGAGAAACTGTTGAGCACCTGAACTAAGGAAGCCCAATTTTCTATGCATTTGTCTAGAGTTAACTCTGCTATCAAAAAATGTTTCAGATCCCAACTGCAGTGTGTCCTGTCACTGGGATATTTTAAACGGATCTCTTCCAAATAGATTTTCTTGTGCCTTCTAAGGTATGAATATTCAGAGCAGCGTTCTGCTTTACTTGCACCTCAAATAAGTTTCTGACTTTGGTATCCTGTGTCATAAGAACAGTTCATGGGAGACTTGAGGTATCTACTGTCTATGAAATTTGATGAAAACTAGCAACAGGTTTCAAAACTGCCTAGCAGAGGGTGCACAGGAAGACAGACATGAAAACGGAGGCAAGTACATTTTCTCATAAGCCTTTTCTCAAGCAGAAGACAGGCTTATTTTTTCACAATTATTAGAAATGTGAAGAACAAATACTAGGCTACTGACATATACATGGCAATCTGAATCAGATTTGTGGATAAATTTAGTTTAGGGCAGGGTAAGTTATTGCCAGGGCACTATGTTACACTCTGAAGTCAAATGGATTAAGAATTAACTATCTGACAGATCTCAGAGACAGTTTTTAGTGAAGAATTTCTACTGAATTATAATGCTTCAATTGTGCCAAACCAGCATTGGGCTTGACCCTATTAAAACCTTGCAAGATTCTTTCTGGCAGCAGATATACAATTAAAGTTGGTAAAATTGGTAGATAGATAACACAAAAATCAGGGAAGTAGCAGATGACAGGTCAGGAGAGCCACAGTAAGTGATCAAGAAGGTATGGTATGCTGGCTGCCTGCAAGAGAAAAAGTTAACATAGCTAAACACAAAGCTATACACTGAAGAGCAGGAAAAGAATATTCAGAATGAGAAACAAGCTGTATACTGGAAAGCAGTGACTGAAATGGATTGGAAGTTACAACAGAAAAATAACATGTTCTTCCTGAGCACACGGAAAGGCTTCCAAGGTATGTGGTTGATCAGTTCCTTAATACTCTCTGAAACCCAACTTTAAATGACAGGGCCACATGTGATAATGAGTTTATACAAGGAGCATGGGTTGTGCCCAGAACAGATTGGATCTGCATTCAACTCAACCATCTCCGCTGAAGCTGACAAAGAAAATGGCGCCATCATTGAATTTTAGTGAATAATTTTACATGAGAAAATGAGCAAAGGGACTTACTGGCAAAATCAGTTAGCACAGTGTCCATCCATTGTTCAAGAAATACTGCAAAACAAATCATTGCTCAGGACACACTGAAAATGATTTTTGATATCTCTTGTTAGTTCTTAATGTTTCCATATGAAATGCCTAGGATACGAACAGCCACGGTGACAAGTTGATAAGCATTGCACTTTCCAGGGATTCGCCTTCTTACAGTGCCCAATTGTAACCAATTTGGAAGTTTTCCTAAACAGTACATTGTGATATAATATTTTTAAAATAACTTTATTTCTTTTTTTAACAAAAGTATAAGAACCTATCTACTTTATACTCTCTTTAAAGCTCACAGAAGCACACTCAAAGTTGTGTAGTATTTTCTTTTGCTGCATACCCATGTGTTATATCTATGCCTAATATTTTCCTTGAAGTAATTGCTAGATTTACAGTACCAGCATTAGTCTAATTGTGAAAGGTTTTTACATAAAATCTACTCTTTTTGTTGTGAATTTTTTTTTCTCTTAGGTTTTAGCAATTTTTACTAGACATTCAACATATACAGTATTCAAAAAGAGGGGTTTTGTAATAAAGCCAAAATGGTAAGGAGGAAATAAAACAAAACAAACTTTTAACATGATTCTCTGAGAGGGAAATTGGTTTTATGTATTAGCATAGACCTATAAATATGATGAAATTAAATTTAGCATAAACATGCATCAGTTATCCAAAATATTGTAATGTAATTGTAAAAATACAGAAAAAAAAGAGAATCCATCAGTTTAACTTGCACTCTTTCTCCATAGGTTGATGCTAATGAGTTAAAACACACAAATGGGGAATTTATACAATAATCATCACATTTCCTTATCTATTGTCTAAAAGGCAATTTCGTTTTTAGATGTAATTGTTTTAAATGGCTTTTACAGTAAAACAAAAACAGACTATTGCCTCTTGTCTTACAGAAACACCCCACTTTTACAACTCTCTGAACCTTAAGGCCAAAGCCCCACGAGGGCTATAATTTCTGAGTTGCAGACCAAGTGTGTGTTTTCATACAACTGGAGTGTAATGGCTTCCCTGCGATCTGAGGCAATATCAGATCAGCTAGATTAGTGGGCTTTTTTTTTTTTTGCTACTTTTGTTGATAACTGATCTTTTCTCATGAGTAACAGCAACTACTTGGTTGTCAAAAATAAAAATAAACGAGGAAAGATTATAGAATCTCTGTGTCTACTCGTTTTCCTCAGGACAGTGAATTATTTTGTGAGGGAGGACAGTGGTCTGCAAAAGAAGGAAAGTAGTTCAAAGGCTAAATTCAACTGAAAGGGAGACTAAAGGTTTGTGCACAATTGCTCCCTGACATTTGGGCATGTAATTACCATCCATCTGTTTTAGACAGACACCTAGCTCACTGTTTTTGCATTCAGTCACCCCATTTGCATGCACACTTATGGTAATTGCCAATGTAAATATAGTGTGGAAAGTGACATCAGGCCTCCATTTGTTTTAAATGCCATCCACATTTCTAATAGCACCATTAGATTTAGCATTACAGAATTCCATTCCTCATAAATATATTTGGGTTATTAGGTTTCCAAATATTCAGAAGTGAAGGAAATGAGAAAAGAAGGGGAGAAGAGCTGTAAGTAAGAATAAAGAGGTGTTTGAAGAAGCAGCCAGAGCTTAGGATAAGAAATATAGCGACAATGTTGTGATTTACAGATCTAGCATTCGATCCAGAAGCTGGGTAGGAAGGCAAGATGCAGCACTGATCCGAGGAGCGGGACAGCTCTGCAGCGGATGCAATTCAGCACAGCTCTCCTGGAAACAATGAAGCTATGCTGATTTACACAGGCGTGAGATCTTGCTCAATATGTTTAGAGCTTAATGGCTCAATATTAATCTAAAAATCAGAAAAATAACAACTTGTCATTTATTTAACCCCAGCATGATGGAAGGTTAAACTAAATACAGAAAGCCCATAACAAATAGCAGGGACATTCTAAGGTCACCAAATGAAGGCTGTCGTTTTTGTATTCAGGCCAATGATAAAAGAGTTTTTAAATGTTTGGACATTCAATCTATGTAGTGCCACAACCTGAACATACCCCTTTGCCAAACACAGGATCACTAAATCCTCTTGGAATGTTGTTTACCTCTGAATAAATCAAATTTGACAGTGTAGGTTAACTTTACTGATTCATTTTTCAATCACAAGTGATTGATATTTTTTAACAGAAAGAAAGCTACAGAATTCTTATTGTATTACTGAGTATTGGGAGTGATATTGTTCTTGGGTGTCATATGGAAATCCAAGCCATTTTTCAAAAGTACTTTATTTCCCAGTTGTCTACCCTTTCTGTGAGAGCACAGGAGAGAGCGTACCTAAAATGAGGATCACACGGCAAGATGGTTTATCAATTATTTTAAGTCAGTGCTTGTCTCCCAGAGGCTGTACATGGTGTACTGCGCATTTTACACCATTGGTCCAGTACCAAAGTCCTAAATCCATTATCAAGGCTTTTGACACATAACAATAAAGAACAAGCTACTGAAAGAAGCTGAATGAAAGCTGACATACAGGAAGGTTTATTGCTAGTAGATTTAAAAAAAAAAAGTCAAAACATGGAAAACCTCCCAAGAAAAGGAAGTAGAAAAATCTCTATTATTTGTTTTTCACATTTTCTTAAAAGGTTCCTCTATGGAAAGGTCAGAAATAAGAAAAATCCTTCATTTAAAAATGTGTATGTATATTTTATTCTCTTAATTAAAAAATAAATACCCAGATAAAATCAGCTAGCACCACCAGCAATAATGTTCATACACTCCACTACTTGTTTGTCCAACTAACTCTGCTATTTTGCTTAGTATCTGTTTAATTATTATATGTAGTATTGCTTAAGGCTACCTGATAAGAGTGTCTATGTAAAAATGACTGTAATTCACTTTTATTATTATAATGACCTTGATCTAAGACAGGAGTGAATTTAATATCACAGAGAATTTTTACAATTTATTGTGCCCAGGTTTATGCCACTTAACATTCAGCATTTAACTGGAGTGCCTAAGTGAGGTCGTTTTAGATGCGCATTTGTTCTGAGGCTCTCTATCTGCTTATCAAGACTGCTGGGCACTGTCAAAAAGCAGTTCAGATGTCAGGTGAATGGAGTTGCACTTTGGGGTGCCCATCACCTCCAATTTCCATTGAGGGAACCAAGGGTACGCATGTTTCTACACATGGTGCTTCAGGTGAGTTAAAACTTAAAGGTAGTTGAACCAAAGCCAACATCTTCTGCCTATTTTGAAGCATGTATTACACAAGTTCTGGGAATACATATATCTTCATTTTCTTTTAATATATATATATTCTATTTAAAAAATTTGTTTGAACATCAAGATTTCCCAACAGGAAGTCAAAAAATCCAGTGTTCAAATTATAGCTTTGCAGAGAAGTTTTGTTTTGTCTCATTGCAACACGGTTTAGAAGTGCTTGAGCACATACTGTTTCTCATGAAACATCAGCTAATTATTTCTACAGTTGTACATATTCAGGTAATATTTCATAATTTAAGGCATTTTTCCATTCTAAGTGCATTTTGTTTTTCCTTTTGAGATTCACGTCTGAGACTTTTGACTGGGCTGCTTAAGGCCCTTCGTTCCTCAATCTGGTAGGGTAAGCACCTGAAAGTTAGGTATCACAGCACCTCAGTTCTTTTTTATACTGAGCATGAATGAGACTATGAAGAGCAGCAATTCAATGGGACACGGACTGTGGGTAGATTTTATCATTTCTTCTCACTGCCATGCTACAGGAAGAATCCAGGACTTTCCAAAGATTTCCAAAGATGGAAACACACACATACACAAAATGGAGGAAAAAAAGGTCAAGTTGCCAAATGGCCAAAACCCTTGTATCCAATATACTCATGTATGATGGTTCAAGTTCTCGATTAACCTTTGAATCCCATCTTCTTAGATGAGTTCTTTAACTGCACAAATATAGAAGAGAGTAAGATAAAACATTTCCAGTTGCACAATTTTGTAAAAATTTAGAGTCATTATACCATTGGACCTGCACAGAATGTAGGTAATCTAATCAGTCTAATAAAGAACAAGGATTTAAATTTAGGTTTCCTATCTACAAGTTATACCACATAACAAGCAGGAAAATTGGTTGCTGTGTTCTAATATGGCAAATCTTTTTGATTAAAAAAAGTCTATTGCAAGGCTCTAATATTAATAGCTATCAGCTGCTAGCTAGTAGCCTTGCCTTTCCCATATATTTTTTAGTAAAAGCTGCCATCATTTATTAACTCCCTTAATTTAATAGCCAGATCTTTACTGTGCAAGCAACTGCAGAAATGATTAAATTTCATAGAAATTGCTGTCAGTCTGAGCTGCCTTCAATATAAAGGTGCTGGAAAAAGTGATTACATTTAACAACTAGAGTTATTTCTAAACAGAGGAGTTAGCTGAATGAATAAATATTAAACAGGAAAATTTAAAGCATATAAAAAAGTTCAGAATTTTCAATTGATGCAGAGAGAACGATCGGAGTATCTCTTCTGACTTCTGCCTGACATAGGCCATACCACTGAACCGAGTAATTCCAATAACAACACCTGGTAAGGTAACTGCTCTTCTTTTTGCTCAAGATTCCTGTCATGATTATTCAAGCATCCATCACTCTAGTTTTCTGTCTGTATAACTCTTTCTTTCCCATACTACTTCCCCCTTCCTCTTTGCTATTGATCCTACATGGCAGTAATATGTAACGTACACGATCACTTTCCTACACATTCTTCCTAGAAATTATCCTAATTAAAATCTATTTTATCTTCTGTTTACAATAAACATACCAATTAATTATTATTTTTTACTCTATTGGATGGACTTGAAATATCTGGGCATATTCATAATGTAATCCATGGTCACAACATCAGCATTCCTGTGAGGGCCAGCTGTTGTTGCGCAAATGTTAAGCAGAACTAATGTGGCCTGCAAACCTTTCCAGTTCTACTGAAGCCCATCATTACCCTCAATGTAATCAGGATTTCACCCTTGACATTTATCTAAAATTCTTTCAACAACTAAATCACTTCACTTGTGAAAAAAAATGTTAAGGACTTCATAGTAAAGTTATTTCCCTTGTAAGATTTTCCAATATTTTCTGTTTCTAGCTAGAAAAAACAATAGCCACAACAGCAAAAACACTAGTGAAAAGAAAGACTATGAGAACAGTTGCCCAAATTTATACTAGGTAGCCCACTAAGTGCTCCTATTATTATTTTCTTCTTTAATACTTTAGGTCATTGATTTAGGCCATTTAATACATTTAGGCCATTTAATACATTTAGGCCACTTCACTCTGTGAAGAAACACTCCCTGCAATATTTCTACAGCAGCACATTTAGGAGCGGATACAGGAGTAAGATAATCAGAGCCTCCTGAAACACTTCCCAAGACGTCAGCCAGCAATGACCATTCCTCTTAATCCAATTTGTAAAAGAATATTTCCAAAAGATATCATAATTCCGTGCATTCCCACAAGTTTTCTACGGGCCAGTTTTTCGGTGACCTGAACCAGAGGCTGTAATTCTTCATTACACAAAGGCCCCTCTTTGGTGCGCAGGTAAGTGAGGAGCAGTTTCATACCATCTAGATGACAGTTCAAGATGAGCAATATTAACTTTAAATAGCAGATTAATCTCTTTATAGACCATGCTTAATCCTTGGACAGAGCCTTGCAGTTATTAGCACCACCTGGTGCAATATGCATCAAATTTACCACTGCTGTTGAGACAGACCAAAGCTTATGCTACATTTCAATTCCATTTAAGGTTTTGAATTAGGATTTAAATGGGATTTGGGGTGTAAAGTGAAAGTGGTGGTTGAGCTTGTCATTTGCCAGGGTTGTACTCTTGCTCTTAACAGACTGAGTGGGATATCTAGACCTAAATAGGCAAAGTTATATGCCTTTTATTAACTCCGTAAATACATTCTGCCAGAAATTATAACAACTTTTAGAAGTAACTTTTATGGAGTTGACAAAATATTTTTTAAAAGCAATCATCAAAAGGATAATGTCTTATCAGGTCCCTTTTCTTGCATGTCTTTATTGAACCGCATGAAACTAGGCTAAAAATGCCTCAATGCTTTGTGCAAGGTATTACAATGAAGAGCACTAAAAAAAGATACAATGAAAGTTTCTTTTCTCCCTGATTTGTGCAGACCAGAGACACCCATAAACATGCAAAATATGGAGGAGGAGGAGGGAGAGGAGATTCTTATTGATTTGGTCAGTTGGTAAAGAGGGTAGGACAGTAAGGGGAATGTACAGTACCTGTGTTTTGATCTTTCTTAAGGTTGTAATAGAGAGGTTATACATTTCATCTGAGCTGACAGCAGTTTGAAATGTTATAGATAGGCTTCTCGAGCGCAACCATTATTTACTGTTTGACTGTAATGTCAGTCTTTTTCTGCTTTTTCAATATTGTTTGCACTTTGCCTTTGTGAAAAGGGTCTTGATTGAACCATACAAGGAGAGATATTTCTATCTTTCTATGGGATCAATGAAGATGTGTTTACAGGTCCTGGACACAGTGTACACACCACAATAATGGATTTCAGTCTGTTTGTTGACTGAAAGCTCCTTTTCTTTGTAACTTGTCAATCTTGTATCTATTACTTGATTGCAACATAAAAGGCTATTTGGACAAGCTCTGAAACAACAACTGTATCAATCCAGCTGAAGCGGTTACCTGCACTAAGTATGCAGCCTTTAGCAAGATCAATCACTTAAGACTTGAAATCATACAGGACTTTATTTGCCTCTCCATCTGTCATCTGTACAGCTTGTACAGTTTGCTTTAAAATACTTTTATTGAAATGATAGTAATCAATATGTTACCGCAATGAAATGATGAAAATTAAGAACTCCACACCTAGCTGTTACTTTATAATTCAAACCACAAACAGCAAGTGTACCAGTGAATCAGTACTCCAGCACACATGTTCTGCAGGTCTGATCTCCTGGATCCTGCACGGTCAATGTGTATTTAGTCAAGAATGACTGTCCGTTCTTCCTCAAATTATGCAATACTGTAAACTGGAGGAAAGTAGGTGTGTGCTAAACCTCTGTTCTAAAGCATCTGTTCTCATTACAATTATTGAGATGTGAAAGACACATGCATTCATAATCCTGATACAAGTATTCCTCCCCTAAAACAAAATACTGCTAAACTGTATGATTCAATGAGCTCCAACAGCTGCAAACTCCACAGGCTGACAGGAGGCAGCATAAGCTCTATCTGAGACCTTAGACTGCTGCACAGAAAAATAAAACAAGAGACACTGGCTTGTGGATGTCCAAACAGTCCAAAAGGAGTGACACCTCAGGGAGTGCAAGCCAAGTCAAACTCTAAGTTTGACTTGACTGCTGGAGAGCTAACCAAGAAAAGGTTGCAAGGGCAAACACTATAATCACGGTAGCAGCAGAAGGAAAGGCAGAGACAGAGACTCAAAGGCCAACAGCAGCTACAACCAGAGCTGCATTTTCTTGATTTTCCTCTCTCTCTGCTTTGTGCTGACTAGATCCAGCAGTGGGAGCAGCTGATCTTCCTAACTCTCCAATTCCGCAGGTCCTACATGTGTGTAGCCAGTCTACTGAGGAAAACTATTGCAGCTCCAATGCTATCATATAGGAAACCTTCACTGGTTGTTAACATCTTTTAAGTAATGCAGCTTTTCAAACTGGAATGTAGAAAACTTCTTTTGAAATTGCATAAGGCCTTGGCCAATCATTTGACTTTGTCCATACTTACAAAACTCATAAGCAATTAGCTTCTATCTGAATGAGGCCCGGTGCTAAAATCTTGTCCATTTGAAAAAGCCACAGCAATGAGTTCAAAAAAATGACTGGGTGATCAGTGTCTTACCTATTCAGCAATGCTATTCTCATACACTTTCCACATCCTAGTTATGAGATGGTTTTTCTCTATTGCCTTTACATTCCTGAGGCTCAGTAAAATAAGCTCTATTGTAATTTTAGGAAATATTTGTGTGGTAGTCCTCTTGCTTTTGTAGAAGTCAAGTAGAAGACTCAAGGGTGCAAAAGGTATTGGGAGCAGTGGGCAACATCATATATAACACATGACTTTTGGCTATCTTATGCTATTGTGTATGTTAACTTAGTGTGTTTGCTTAAAAATTGCTTCGTAGTCATAACAGTTATATAGACTTCCAGATATTTTCCCTTTAGTACTAAACAATCATAGAAACACTGACATGGTTCTGTAGGTTTGCACACATAGGCATTGCACAGAGAGGCCTAAAAAGCTAATTTTAACTTGGTTTCTGATCACGTGGCCAATCAGTTAGCCAAATTCAAATACAACTCTGAAAAAAAGATGTGTTAAAAGAAATCTGGTGAATCCTAAGAGCCTCCCAGAGTTTTATGGAACTATTAGTTTAAAAAAGTACTAGAAGATAATTTGTAGAGATAAGTAAGTTTGTTTCAGTCTTGATGCTACAGGATTTATTGCATTAGTTCTAATAATTTGGGGCATATGATGCAGTTGGAGAAAGAGAATGAATAAAACAAGTACATTTCTGCCTTTTTATCCTGTTTTCAATGTCTAAAATGGAAGTTTCTAAAGATAGAAGAGGAGAGCAGCAGGAGCACTCGTAAGGGATGGAAGCTGCAACAAATCAGTATTCCATTTACAACGCCAGCCAGCGAACAGCTTTCTATAAAGCACAGTATGTGAAGAAACAGTTAAAAAACCTTGTTTTGTTGTAGAAAGAAAAAGGAGAGGAATAAAATATTCACCAAATATATATATATATAAAATAATAAAATATATATTAGAGTGTCTTGCCACATCTGATACTATGACAGTCAGAAATCCCTGAACAGGATGAGCTTGTGTCTATAACTAGTTATTTCATACAGACATCTGAAAGATCCAGCTTGTGAAAAGCTAACAGTACAATTCAGTGGCAGCTTCTCAGTGCCAGCAGTTTAAGTTCTACGTAACTGGTTTATGCTGCTACTTAAAATGGCATTGTTGGACTCGAGCTTTTAAACAGGAAAAGTCTGTCTACATAAGAAATGCATGGCAGAATGGTACAAGTAAAGAAGCCTAAACCTGACAGATCTGACTTTTCACAGATCTGCCCTGAGAGCCATCAGTTGTAGGATGCTAAACACAGATCGGAGATCATAAATCAGCAGTAGTGTGAGGATAGGCATGACAAAGATAAAGAACTTAAATTCAAGTCAAATTAAAAGGACATACTACAATGCACTGTTTTCTCACGAAACTATTTTACATTTGACATCCAGAGGAACTTGAAAGCGTTTTTCCTATCACTGACTTATTTTGTAAACACAGGGGACAAGGCACACATTTTTCCCTTAAAGGTACAGTGTATATTCCAATCATGTCAATGGAAACCTCCCTGTTTTTTGTCTTAAACTGATTTCCCTCTTGACAGCCTCATGTCACCTCAATGTCACTACCTCTGTCAATCTCAGTCAGTTTTTCTCAGCCACAAGTAGAAGAAAATTAAAAAGAAAAACTGTCCAAATATGTTGTTTTCAAAGCTCAGAGCAGAGACCATTTTGTAATTAGTACGCAAATGCTCAAATTTTAGCTGTATAATTCCTGCCAATCCACTTAATTGTCCCACCAGAATTATAAACCTGGATGTATCCTTATCACTTTTCAGGTACACATGAAAAAAATAAACAGTATGTCTCTATGTATAGAAACATGTGCATCAGTGTCATGTACTGGCTGGCGCTGTTTAAGCCAAGTTCTGACATAGAGAGAAAATTTACTGCCTAAGCAGGAGCTTAAAACATAATGGAAAGAAAACAAAGTTTTGATACATATAGAGAGCACCAGTAACACAGTAATTCAAATACACTAGCAGATATAAGCATATTTACAAGCCTAAATGTTTTACATCAGAAAGAAATGTTAGTGTAAGAAATTATGGTGCATCAGGTCACATAGTTTGACAACACTGAAAACTACAACTGTTCTTAACTAAGTTTTTCAAAACTTTTGCAATATAACCGCAAGTGTGTTCCTGTAACAGTTCCTTAAATCAGCACAGTATGCAAAAAAAAAGGATTTGTTTATCACGTACTTCATTCAGTCTTGAATAAGCCTGAATTGGGAACCAAGTCAGATCTTTTCTCAAGTTGCATAAAAGTATCTAATCAGTAGGTTCAGATTAATCTTTAGCACAAACGGGAGTGCAAGCATTCTAGGAACTCAGGTTGTGTTTCCTTATTTTCTAGCAGTTTACAAGCATAGACTGGTGATTCTCAATAATCTCGCTTAAAAAGAAAAAGACTATTATTGCAATTCTACCACTTTTTAAAGGGAATGCTGTGTAGCATTTACAAAATGGGGACAAAAAGTTTATGTTTAAAAACAGATTCTTATTAAATTAAGTAAAAACATATTTTAGAAATCATAGACAAATTTTCGTCAAGAAACACTTTGCAAAAAAGGTTCTAATATCCCTGCCACAAGCAAATGCACCCTCCTACCACTCCATCTGAAAGAAATGGAAGTCAGAGATTTCCTTCTGTTGTGTGAAAACACTGAATTACTACATCATGTTGTAAACAGCAACATGAAAACAGTCTCACATTTGAATTTGACTGCAGGAAGATACCTGCACAGCTAAACATTAAATATGAGTGTAATAGCTTTGTTTATTCTTAGCATGGTGAATCTTTGGAAGCTGCATCATAGCATCTTAAAACTGGGAGGTGGGAGGAATAACTGTCGATTTTGTGCTATTCTCAACACTGTGATACAAGTGTCTTGCACATGATTCCTCTCTAATATGCAAGTAGGGCTTTGATGCAAATAGAACTTAGGCAGAACCTTTGCACTTAGAAAAAAAAAATGCAATCTGTAAAACCTCTGCTTGAATGCAGAGCCCTGGTCGCATATTCCACTGACATCCCACACTCAAGCTCTTTTAGCATCTCTTAGCTGCTTAAAAATACAAGCAAAAAAAAAAAAAAAAAAAAAAAAAAAGGGACCAAAACAAACAAAACAAAAAATCCTGCTCTATTTCTTCTAGACCATAAAATTCTGTCTTCAGGAAAGCTTCTTCTCAGTTGTGAATTTACAACAAGCACCTTCTTTCAGGACTGATTAAGTCCTGGAGCATCTGGACATTTAAAGCATTCCCTATTTGTAACACTTTAAAATATCTCAATATCTGGGTATCTCAAATCCTATTTTGAGAAGCCTAACTTACTGCAGTAATTAGTCTGGTAGTCTTCACATCTAATACTGTTCCGCTTTTTATGTGAGATCCATGTGCTCAAGGTTTAGCCCTTGCAAACTGAGAACTGCCATGCCTAATTACTTCTCTGGATTCTCACTTACTATCAAAAAGGTTCTGATGTAATGCTTTAAAATTACTGTATAAGAGAGATATGATTAAGTTCCATAACTGATTTTATGGTTTATGAACTTGACAACTTTGATCTAAAAAGTATTCTTGGAAGTATCATCATCTTAATCAAGGATTTCTCAAGGATCAAAAATGATGCCCCAATGGTGGACTATCACATATATTTATAGGTATTGTAGACATCTGTGCATTCATGTCATAAATATTATGCAAATGAAACATATGCCCACAGATAAACATGCTTACTTAAACATTATCTTCATGGAAATACATATCATAATATTACGGCTGATTAAAACAATCAATTAATTCCTCCTACAGATACATAAGGAGACACATCACAGATATTCATCAGATTTCCTTTTCCTGGAAAGTTGGTTATCTTTCTAATTCTTGCAGGTATTAACTATCCGATAAATTCAGCATATCCCTAGTTGTAAGCTGTCAGGATGTGACATAACATCATATAACATGATGCTACATGGTACATAATGCCTTAAATTAAAAAGAAAAAGAAAGCAAGGCATTTCTTTCAGAGAAATAGTAGGTAGCTAATCTGAATATTTGGGGTAATTGGCTCTAGGAAGAGAGAGGGATCATTATTTCAGGTTCCCCAGTGAGTGTTAATTAGTCATATTGCTTCCTTGTTTGACAAAGAGAACATTGCTCGTACTGCTAAATCTATAATGACACATAGGCTTTTGGAGCACAGGTATTTTAAACTACCTTGACTGACTGACAGGTGAGTAATTCTATTCATAGTTGAGAGTGCTCATGGAGGCAAAGTTATGTTGTCTTATAAGCATATGAGTTTTCTTATTCTAATCACGTGAAGTCTTATTTTTAAATAGCAGAGAACAAATTGCACTCGGACCACTAAATGGAGTCCTCTCTTTGTAAGTATAAAGGGTACAAGCTTAATTTTAGGAATAAAGCGCCAGTGCTAAACTTAGCCAGCTAACAGTCAATATCTATATGTAAATTATAGGTATCTTGCTGGCATATTAGGTATCTAAATCCAACACTGAGGTGCAAGAGCACTAAAAACTTGACATAAGAAACAAATGGATCTATGGATCTTTATCTTGGACCTGGCTACTCTGTCCAAAGGGACAGAAAGAAAAAAATTGGTTATGCTTCATGTATGAGCCTCAGATTAAGGTATTCATTCTAAGTACCATTAATTTATAAAAGTCAAATAGGTCTGTATGAACTTCTGATTAAGGTACTAATTCTAAATAACAATATTTTTTTAAGTCAATTCTTTAGGAAGGACTTAGAGAAAAAAAAATTGAAATGTTTTCAAATTGCTTTTTCATCTCAAATCTGCACACTCTTTTCTTCTAACCATTAGATCATTGGTTGCAACAATACACAGGAGAATTGTTTCATTTGTGAGTGTTTGGTGTTTAGGTTGTTTGGAGGTTTTTTTTGTGTGTGTGCACGTGGTTTAATGAGAAACACATTATCTAACTTAGTAACTCAGATACCTGTGAAGTACCCCATTTCTCTTCTGTGTGTCACGTTTACCTTACACGTGCTAGCCTGAAGAGCCAAGAGATAAGCAGTTAAAGATGAACAGATGATTCTTGCTAGTAGTCTTAACCTCCTTAATTCACTGAGCTAATTCATTCTGTTGATCAGACTTTCCTACTATGGAAGTGGTTTCAGAGGGCAGAGCAATGGCTAAGAATGGAAACAACTTCACCCATCCAGTCACTGAAGTCACTGCTGCATGTCTGTCTGAACAACTAGACATCTATCTCTTCCCAACAACTGCATAAACAACCACAGCAGCACTTAATACAATAAACACAACAGTATCTGGAAAAAACAACGCCTTTCTCAAGAACAACCCAGTGTCAGAAAAGAGCGTTACTTCTTTCATTTCATGTTTTAAATGCTTCCCTCACAGTTCAGGTGTATTTCAACTACTTGCTGCTTTTCTCTGAAAAAATCCCTTTTAAATGATACCACAGTAAAATAAAGTACGTAAACTACAATGTGATACACTTACTGTATTGGTGTGATGTAGCTGACTTCACAGAGTAGCACTCAGTGATCAGAGTATTAGGCAACGATCAGAAAACTTAACTTCGGAACTCAGTTGTCCCATCTTCCTCACAAATACAATGGGCTTCAAAATATATCATGATGTCTACAGCATTGTGTAAACGCTAGGAATTAATCTGAACACGACTGTTCAGCATGAAAAGGTATGCGTTATCCAGAACACTTGATGAGATTCTCTCAATGCCTAAGAGCAGAGCACCTTTTATCACAAGTGAGTATACTTCACATGACATTGAAGGGTACAAAAACTCCATCTTTTCATCCTTACTGTGAGAAAACAGAGCAAATGAAAGAAAAAAGTACAACAGGCTATACAATGGCATTTTAAGTAGGCATTAGGTATGATAATTGAGATGATATGATAATGGACATCTGTACCCAATCTTCTCTACTCAACTTTCAAAATTCGTATTAAGAACTTTAAACAGCAAATCTCCAGATGTCCTGTGACTAAATTTCTAGGCCATTCTTCCAAGAAAAGAGAATTGGTCTCACAGTGCTTAAGATTGTCTATATTATTCCCTCTTGGGACACATGAGAAACTCCTATTATCATCGAGTTATGCACATGAGTCAAGAAAAGGAGATACCTAAAATAGTCTTTTAAAGCCATTTTAATACTACCTTGCTTTGCAGTATGTGGCATTTAACATTTTCAAGGCACCACACAGACACTAACTAATGAATTCTGACAACATCCCTGTGAGGTGAGTGTCTATAATCATCACCATTTACAGGTGGAGAAGCTGACACAGAAGGCCAACTCTGTACATGAGCTACAGTAGGGATACATTTAGCCAGATTAGTTAAGTGTCATAAAGAATTTTTAAGAAGTCCTTTCTGTATGTTTGCAGCAGAGTTGGAATTAGAACTCAGGGATTTCTCTCTTCAGTTCTCAGACCTAGTATATGAACACATTAATTGCTAATTTTAAGCACCTCTGGGCCAAACCTTCAGCTGCCATAAGCATCTGCAATTTTTCTGAACACAACATAGTTGTACCTGCTTACACCAACACTGAGCTTTGTCCAAAGACTTTCTGAAAAGTTTTACAAAAAAACACTTCATGCTTGATTAAAAAGAAATAAAATCTCATTTTTTGGCAGCACCTGGCTCCTTTAGAAACACGTGTTTACATTTTGCTGAATTACACAAATACACTATGCTTTTTGGATAGCTGCAGACATATTAATATTGAACTGCAGACAACCACATGTTGGTAATGAGCCCATTTTGTGTCTTGGCTCATGGAAAAGAATGTGGAAATGCCTTGTTCTGTGGTATTTTTCCTCTGACAGTACTGATACAGTGCCGCAGGCACTCTGAAAATAATAGCATAAGGTTAACTGACAATTGCATGTGTATTTACACCGATAGCCTGATATTATCATATTGTTAAAGAAAGAAAAAATCTGGGGCTAGAATATGCAACTAAATAAATTTCTAGCTAGTGAGAGCAAGTGAAGGTAGGAGAGACATTACGCTTAAGCTGTTCACATAGCCGATGTTCTGTATATACACAATTTCAAAAATCATGGAGAAATGGCAAGAAAAGCAATGAAAAGCATCAGTCCAGCACTACTTGCACCCCCCTGTTCCTGTAATAGTTAGATAGAAGTTTTCCTTGTTCCGTAAATACACTATCAGCCCATACAACACAAGCAGTGAAAGCCCTTGCACGTTTAGTTGGAGTTCACTCCAACTAAAAAATGGAGTGAATTTTGACAACAAATATTAATTCCAGGAACTAGAGGAGAATCTGCAGACCCTGAATTGTAGGGTCTCAAAACCTTCTATTTGTGGGGCAATTACGAAATAGTGTCATTACGCAACACAAATGTACTTTTTATACTTGTCATGGCCCGCAGAATGCACAAATCAGGCATTATAACTAACTTGCCTGCCAGGTTCCTGAAGGACCCCAACCCTACATGCTTGATTAAGTAGAGAGAGTGCTGCTGCATTCAATGCATTCAAAGAATCTGAAAAAATTCAGCCTAGCTATGCCTCACGCTTGTGTCCTTCCCTGTACCCTGCAAATCAACCCCCACCCCGTACCACCTGTGCTTTTTATGTCTTCCTGCACATACACAATTGCATTAAGCTGTACAACTTGCCACAAACCACTGCTCTTTAACTTAACACTTTTCATTCCTACAGAATTAAACCAGGTCCTCCTACTGTGCTTAGAAAACTTTTTTTTTTTTCCATTTCGTTTTTTTTTTTTTTATGGCTTTTTTTGGTAGTTCGTGAAGTTAAAAATATCTCTATAAACTAAGCATTTATGATCTTTACTAAAGCATACTTTTTCCCTTTACCTGGGCATGCTACATAAAAAAAAGTCTTGCATTTTACCTATAAAGTAATTACTACAGGATTTATTTGTTTTTTTTTTTTAGGTGAGAAGCACAGAAATAAGACACAGGCAGGTCATTTTAGAAGTTGTAACTATTTGTCCCTCTTTTGTACAACCAAAATCAAGTCTCTTAAAGTATATATTCTGTAACTAGAAATGATTATCTGCAAGTTTAGGTGGCATCATGGTTTTGGCATTTATCATTGAAGAATTTAAGGTATGATTTCTGGGAAAGTACACTATACCTAACCTTTTCACCAGTCTGTCTCACTGTCTGACTTTAAATATATTTTTTACTCAATCAATAATTTCTTAGCTGACAAAAACAATTTTCTAAAAGCTGTAGTAGTATGTAGAATTTGTTATACAGCAGTAATTCAAGTTGTCATGTTGTCCAATAGAAATATTACCAGAAGGCAAGCCACCAGTTTCAGTCACTGTCACTGGAGTTTAAACAACAACACGGCATTTGAGAAACTGGGGTTTGCTATAAAATCTACCTCAGCTGGTAGTGGTGACTTTCCACATCATGTCACCTTAGGTGGTGGAGTCAGTCAATACCTTTTGAACTGTTTCTTACTGAGAGGAAAAGGAATTGTGAAATGCAGGGGACTGAAAAAAGAACTTTTGCATCATTGAGCTGGCATGTTGAACATGATGCAGTACCACTACCAGAACATATACTAGAGCGAAGCCCTTAACAATTGTTACAACCCTTAACAAATTATTAGAGCAAAGACAATATCACAACTATGTGCATGTTCCCTCTTAGACAGCTTAGCAAGGACTGGGGAAATAACAGAGAGCACAGGAAGCTTAGACCATCTTTTCCCTCCTTCCCTCACTATCTGTGAGCCCATCCTCACTGTTCCCAGCAGAGGAAGAGCAAAACATAAAGCAGGGCCCTGTATTCAGGGAGAATTCCACCTCTTGGTTCACCTCAACAATGCAGTTTATCAGAGTCAAATGTGTATTGCACAATCTCTGAACAAAAAGTCAATTTCCTGAAACTCCTCAAGAAACTCATTTATGTATAAAACCAATTAAAATTAATTCCTTCAGTGTGATGCTTCTTATGTTCCTCTCTCTAAAAGCAGTTAAGTTTTATAAAGTTTTATTAATCAAAGCGTTAACTCAACCATATTTGAATAGGTTTGAAAATAACTAAAATGTGAACGAACTCTATATAGTGTAATAGAGGTCAAGTTAGTAGCTCTGTGTAGTCTTAAACATGTGACAAGAACCAGCAGAAGCAATCATCACTATTATTTTCCAAAGAATGTGTATTGCCTTACAGGTCATTAAAACAGTATCACTAACCTATGGTAAATAATAAAACAAACAAAAAATTCTCAGGCAAATCCAAAATGAAAATGTTTTGTTTTTCATCAGGAAAAGGGTTAGTTTATACTATATAAATAAATTTTACATCTTCTCATTTTCCCACCTTTCTCTCCTCCACGACACTGCAATTTTACAAACTTGCAATAATTTTTGAATGGAGGTAGCGACTTCAGATGACCCAAATGTTCTATTGAAAAAAACAGACTAGTTCTACTCATAGCGTTAGTTTTGCACTTGTTACAGAAAAATCAGGCAAGATCTACTACAGCATATAGCACGACTATTCCCTTGCTTGCATTTCCTGTCCAGCACTGCTGTCTTTCCACGAAGCTTTTCTTCTCTCATAACTCATTCCTGACTTCCTCTTACAGAAGATGAGGCTCCTCAGTGATGTTTCTCTCTAAATTCAGAATAGCAGTGAGCTCAATGAAGATGATCTTACCTTTAGCATTCATGAGACATCTGAAAAGGGATTTTAAGGCAGCCACTTGATGTCCTTCAGAGACGTGCAAAGCCCTTCCTGCACTATATGTTATGCTGCACTGGACAGCCCTTAATGAGGGGCATTTGAGTCCTTTGGGTAGTAAATTCATACCTCTTCTATTTCACTTCTGAGATCCAAAAAAGTGAACCGGAAGAACATTATCTTAAGGATTTTCATGGAGGCAGCTTGTATATAAATATATACGTTGGAGCATGTAGCATGCACCTCCAAAGCACAGTATAGTAATGCAGTTCCCCATTCATAAATCCCTCTCTTCAGCTACTGTTTTGCATACTAAATTGATATACAACTTGAAAGGGTCATTTCTTTTTCATATTAGCATAGTTAGATACTTTTTATTTTCTTTGTACTCCATACCATTTCCACGAACACCCCAAACAAATACTAATTCTACCTTCACAGTAGTAATCAGTTCCGATGCAGCAGAAAAAGCAAATAAAAGAATAAAAAAGATTTTTGAAATAAATGAATATGCATTATCTTATACAGAACATATTTTAAAGAAAACAACTTTTCCCGAATCTTGAATAGATTAAAACACCAGAAACACTTCCCCACTTCCTGTAAAATTGTGTAATTTCTTTGCGCTTTTTGCCTCATTCATAGTCTCTCCACATATATTCAAACCTCACTGTTCATTCCTGATTAAATACTTGTTCTACTGATACCACATTGATGCTACAATCCCATACAAATTATTTTAGGACAACATGTAACTTTGGATTTACAGTTAGCCGAAAGCTGCTGAAGAGCTTCATATCTAATGAGACACAAGTTATTTCTTTTACCAGACTGATAGAACTAAATGAAGCAAATGAACTTTTTGCTGCCCAAGCCATTCTTTAGACTCTGTGTCATGAAGCTTGCTTTTGCAACTACATTTATAAAATATTTTACAAATCTTATTCACATGCATGTTTTTATCATCATGACTACACAAATGCTATTGATGCTAGTTAGGGTAACTAGAAATGATAAGAACAGAAATGCTAGCTGGAAACTGCATTTCAGATTTTTCATATACTATGTCCATACCATCATTATTTTAATGTTACAGTGTGGACAGTTATATACCAGGAATATAGTGTCTAATAACTTTGGGTGGAGGAAAATTACTAATTTGAAGAGATGGATGGGGTCAATGAATGCATTCTGCTTCCCAAGCATCAGGGCTGTTGTTAAGAATGCAACTGAGGATAATACTGGGGTTTTTTGAGCACTTTTTGCACACTTCAGATTCCTCCAGCATTGTGGCTTGCTGTCTCCCATTTTACCAGGGTACATCACTTGGGAAAACCGTTATATACTAAAAAAGCAGCATTTATTTACCTGTCCCCCTAGGCAGCAGCGATTTCCATGGCAGCTCTGACAGCACAGCACCATACCTGCTGGGATGAGGTGGGATGTTGTCATACAGCTGAAAGAGATCTGGCAACCTGCAGCAGCTCCACACGCGCCAAATAAATAAGCTTATTTTTAAATTACACCAAGGATGCTCTGCCCATTGAGGCATTTCACTAGTAAACATTCATTTCTGCTACTTTTTCAGAATCTATGGGTCATTTTTATTGCTCTTTTCATAGGCTTGCACAGGTGTGACAAACTTGGACAGTAACTAGTTCCTTGTTAATTTTAGTTTGCCTTAAAAAATACCAAACAAAACAAAACAAACAAACAAACAAAAACAAAAACACTTTTAAATCCAATCAAACCTTGCAATGCAACATTTGTTTCTTACATCCGGGGCAATGCAGAGAGCGGGAGGAGGTGGTGACACCTTGGCGTCCCCTGGTGGCTGTCTGGGTGGAATGGGGCAGAACTGGGCAGAACCAGATAGAACCGGTCAGAACCGGTCGGCGCCGCTGGGGGCAGTTAGGGGTGGGACCAGTGAGGCACTGCCCCAGCTCAAACCAAGTATGGGGCACCCTGGAAAAACACAGTGGGTGGGTTGCTCGTTCTCAGTCCTTCCTTGTGTTCTCATCCTCCTTGCCTCTGAGGAGCTCATGGTGCTCAGGCCGTGGTGGCTGCCTACAAAACTGCAGTCAAAACAAGGGGCCGCCACCAGCACCTTGCCTTCGTGCTCGCTTGCGGTGCGAGGGGGAGTCCTTCTGCCTGGCGGTTGTGAACTGTCCTTTGAATACAGGGTAAATGTGCTGTGAAACTGCATTTCTCTGCTGACAAATCATCCACCAAGAAAATTGCTTTCCACTTTACCCAGGGGCAGAGTGGCCCTGGGTTTTAGCAGCAAGGCTGCACCGCTCCGCCTTGGCAGACACCAGCCTTGCGGCCACCCTTCCAGAAGTGCCATTTCCTTGCTCTTGTACTCCCAGATTAACTAGAAAGTGCCAGAAATGACTGTTTCTTGCTGTTGAAGAGAGATGGCAGTTGATTGTAAGCATAACGGCTAAAATGAAGGGAGGGCAGATTTACACAGTGGCTTGATGGCCTCTTAGTTAATCAATCCTTGGGGTGCCTTTCAGGGTGGGATGGCTCTAGCCTGGGTATACTGCCTTTTTTCCACTTTGATGCTGTTTACACATTTTTCGTTAAGTAACAGAATTACACATGTGTATTTTTCCCCGTGGAACAAGTGCTCTGGCTGGACGCCATCCATCTGAAGGAGCTTTCAAACTCCCTATGTATACACTAACATTTGGGCAGGTTTTCACCAACCGCATACTTGAGGAGGAATTTTTAAACAAGAACTGACATGGATTCCTGTTTCATTTTTCTCCACCATGTAATGGAATAGCATGTCTGGAGTAACTGAATGCCTTTTAGTACGTTCAGCAAGGAGCACTTGGCATCACTTTACAGGAAGTGGAGAAAGTGGCTGGTTTAATAGCATCATCTTGGAGAAATGCCTCACCATCATTGCAACTACCTCCTTTATGTTACAAGCTATGTATTAAACCTTCTTCTAAATTCTTAACTGTAATTCAGAAGGACCAGTCCTACATGAGAAGAACTGAACACAAAAGTGAGAGGGAACATGGAGTGATAGTTATCACTGCTAGGGCTAACTGGAGTGTGTTGAGACTTCCACAAGAAAAGTTAGAAATTAGCAACTTTAGGTTTGTGTTAGTCATGCTTGCCTTATAAAAAGGACACCTGCACATAGCCAATTTGTATTCTTAAAAACACTTGTGCAAAAAGTGAAATTACAGAAGGAAGTGTGTGTTGGCATAAATAAGATTCTCAACTCTTCTGTCAGTTACACAATTAGGCCTAATCTTGCAGGGATAGTATTTTTGTGAACTGTGGGATTTTGAATAGTTTCATCTTCCATTGTATGCTATATTATGGGAAAATCAAGCCCCAAAGTTTTCTCACAGCCTTCATTTTTGATCTAGTCCTTCTCCCTCTGTTAAACCTTAAACCTTCCTGCTGTTATCTTAGACTTGGTCTCATTTCATGCTTCTGAGTTTTAAAGTGTGTCATCTCTGTGACAATGCCCATTTTTTTTCTACTAATTGATCTCTTGATTCATTTTTTTTTTCTTTTTAGGGAAGATACTGCTTCTTATCATAGTCATTCTTTTTGTTGACAGTGAAAGTACAGTTTAGTATAAAATATGATTAAGACAAATCTGGATGAATGAAGAAGTTTTAATCTCTGGTAAAGCAAACAAGAACATCTTTGTCTTGTATATACTGGAAAGTGTGTGAAAACCTAAGCAAAATCCTTAGAACAAAATCCACTAAAATATCAGGAAGGACACCCCACTAAATTTGATGGACATTAGATCAGCCCCCAATAATTATAAAAAAAATCCCTCTGCTGGGTAATGTTGCAATGTGTCCAGGTGGCCAGTTAAACCTTATGGTTACCAAAGTGCTTTAGTGATCTGTAATTATAACACGTGTGGTATATCACGGAATACAAAAAAAAAGAAAAAAATAAAAGAAAAAAAAGAAAACATTCTTATATTTATTTGCTTAATTAAGCCCATTCTTTTAAACTTGGAGTAACTTATTCTTTTCCGCGCTTCCCCTTTTCCTCTTCTTGAATAGGAGGAGTAGCTATTAGGTAGTCATAGAGATTTTGGTTTTGTCATATGGTCCACACTGTGATATCTCACTCCAGCAAAGTATTTGTCTTGTGTGGTCCTCTCAGTGACACGATATCTTCCAACTAATAAAACGTGTCTGGCCTTATACACTAATTTTCAGTGATAGCTGGAACTGCTCCTTCATCTTACTAGGATTATTAATTCTGACCTACTTCATTCTGTCACTGCTTTATTTTACTTTCTCTCATCTGGATGGCAGCCAGTACCCTTGACCACAACAGACATATGTTTTCGGGGTAGAGGGATTCATATATCAAGCTTTGAAATGGTTTTTTTTCTCACTATCAACAGTTCTTACATCTGCATTTGCTGCTCTGGTTAGCAGGACCTAGCTGAGGAGCTAGTGACATTACCTACAGTGAAGAAGTAAGAAGCAAAAATGAAAGAAATTTTATTTCCCTTTTATGATCAATTTATAATATAATAGATGTAATTCTGAAACTTCTTTCGCATAATTTTATAAGTAAAGAATATACATTAAGCAGCTAAATCTTTGAGGATTGCCTATCTAATAATTGTGAAGCAAGCAACCAAATACTTGCAGTTGAACATAAAAGTCAGACAGCAAGGAAGCTTTTGACTTGTTTATTAATTTTTTTCATTAAGTGGTTATTTATTATTTGTATGATATTCCTTGTTTAAATTTTTAAAAGTGTTCTCTTATTTCTTCCAGCAGCATTTTTGTAGTTCTTAAATCCGAATATGAACTAGAAGCTTGATTACGCTGCTGTGTGGGAAGAGGTGCAGCACTGGGCTTACACCCCACTGAAGCAGGGTTACAGTTAAGGCAAAATACTTGTGTGCTCCCTCTATTTGTCTGCCTTGGGGACTGGACAGTTCGATCACAGCAGTTGTCACCAGGTGCCTGGGGAGCAGCACTGCCCAGAACACTGCAGAGAAGCTTCACATCCTCCCAGCGGGTCGTGCTCATGTTTCTTCAGCCTTGCCCCTGGCATGCCCCCACCCCAAAAACTCTAGAGAAGATAGTCTTACGTATCTCTTTTACTGCCTTCACCAAAATTAATTATTTCACCTATACACAGCGAGAGGGCTGTATGCTCCCTTTGTGCTCTTTCACTCTCTGTATACAATCAGTCATATCAGTTATATGTGAAAGGATTTTATAAGAGCAGATTTTTAACTCATGAACTGGAAAAATGCTTAGTAATCCCCTGAGGGTAAACCCAAATAATACCATGTAAAATCAACTAATATTAAAAAATATTTAGCAACAATAATAATAGTCTTTAAAAAGAGAAAACAGATTTGATTGGCTAAATTCAGCAATATTTGGAGAATAAAAAGTTACAGAAGGTAACTGAAAATATGTTGCGTGGTCTTTACAGGACATTCCTTGAAATCTGTGGTTTTTTTGATAAATTTCAGATGCCACTGCATTTTAATTACATCAACATAAAGCTGTTTAAATGATGTTGCAGGAGGATAGCGATTTGCATTGCCTATAAGTTCTTAAGCTGCCAAGCTCTGGGCATGTCAGTCAATAAGACCTGATGCTGGATTATTTGAGGTTCGTCATAAATCATTTGGCATTGAGTGTCACGCCATACATAGCAATGCATTATAGGTGAATTCAGTCATATGGCTGGGAGAATGGAAAGATAAATGTTCTTTCATGGTGATGTGTGCTTGCTATTAATAGGAATAAGAAGAGAGAAATAATTAATAAATAATTAATAGCAAATAGTAAGAATATAGTGCATCGCGTATATTTCCAAAGTTATCACTGCAATATTACAGCGACAATACCACAGACACTTCACAGGTAAAAACTGGAAGGGAAATAGGTGTTTCCTGAGTAAGAATATGCCTCTACCATCTTTTAAATTCACTTCCTAGTAGATTTTGAGAGGCGACTGTATTTCACAGTGACACTGCTGTAGGTTAGAAGAATACACTGAGGAAGTACCGTCTTGCTCTATTCTTATGCTCATTCCTAAGTTATGGCCGTTGTAGGAGACCTGTTTTTTCCCCGATGAAAGCTATCAGCTGAAGAGCAAAGCAGGGTGGCTGCATTGTTCAAAACTAGCAGAGATTTTTATTTATCTTTTCATTCTTCTATTTTTTTTATGTATCCTCCTCCCTCAGGCCACTAGAGTAGACAGGGTTCATGAGAAGACCATGTATGCCAAAGTTCTCAAGTTGGGGAAATACCAGCCATGAAATGTTTGTTCACATAGATCTTTCTAGCCAATACATAAGCCATTTCTATTGCTACTCTATCATCTACTCCATTTTCCATCCTCCTTGATACCTTCTATCAGCTACATCCACTGTCTCATGCTCAGCAGCTCACTTAGCTGCTTCCTTCTATCCCCAGATAGTTTTTTTCTAAGCTATCCCTTAGTTTTTTTCTGAGCTATTTTTTGCTATGCTAATTTGCTTCAAAGGTGACAAATTGGGAAGGGAAAAATAGGAGAAAGCAAGGATATGTAATTTTTGCATGAATGTAAATCAAAATCCTGAGCAATTTTGTGCTGTGCTCAGTCATCAGATATTTGTCAGATCTCACAGGGTTTCTGCCCTCCTGTAAAGATCCTTCTGAGGACCTCAGTCTCATTAAGTTAATATACTGAGTCAGTAGCCCAGCACATACATATACCTGGGATAATGTCAAGTCAAAGGTGTCTAAGGCTCATCAGGAGAGCTGGTTGGATATGTTCCAGTGCATTGGAGTTTTCCAACATGATAAATGGCAGAATTAGTTGAGATGGCCAAATTGCACCATAACTTCAGCAGCAGAAAAAAAAAAAAAAAAGAAGTTTTCAGAAGAATCCAGTCTGAAAAGAAAGTTTTTTCTTAGTTGATTTCTTAGGGGCACTTGACTGACCTAGTGCTGCCAACCACACGGAAGAGATGAGGAACACAGACTGGAATCTTCCAGCATAAACAGCTCTAACACCACTATTTATTTAGAAATCAAGAGCTGAGGAACACTCAGTGTTGAGTTCCTATGTGAATCAGAATTACTTTTCTCAGTGAAACTCCAGATTTTATTATATTTTTGCCAAGGCCTATCTTCTCATGCACGGAGTCATTCAGCACCCCCAGTTCACTGACCACACCGAAAAGAATAGCATTTGCGAAGCTACTTTGTTGGAACATACAGCTTTCGGGGTTAGTGAAGGCACAGCCTTTTCAGGAGTGTCCCTGGACTGATACTAAGCAGAAGAACCAGGAACAGTCTGAAAGGAGATAAAAACCCAGTGAAGTTGCTGGCTTAGTGTCTGTAACTCCTGGTCTGCTGCCAAGCAGTGAGCAACAATGAAGTGACTGGGTCAGAAACCTGAGCTTGCTGTGCTGATTTGAAAGCATAAGTTTCTCTTAGGTCCACAGCCCAGTGCTTCTGAAAGCACTAGACTAGGTCAGGCCGCCTGGAGGTCAGCAGCTCATCAGCGGTGATGTCAGAGCACAGGCCTCGCTGGATAACTGACTCAGGCCTTCTGTCTTGCTGGACTCATGACAAAACTTCTGTAGGATCAAGCTGGATGGAAGCCAAGGAATAGGCGCTTGTAGAATTACTGGCACATCCCCTCAAATTTTCTGGGTTTATGTCAAGATACTGACAAGGCCGTTCTGTTTCCCTTCGCTTCTGTAGGGGAGGGTATGTAGTAGGGTATCCGATTTATTATGCAGAAATCCAAACTCTGCAAGCAGAAGATTCTTACCCTTCTCTTGAGATGAAAAGGGCAATCGACAGATTACTGTCACACTAGGAGCAGTGCAACAGGCACTAGCTTCCAATATCGACCCGGGTAACTCTCCTTACATCGAGTGCTGATGTGTTACATCTGTTAGCACATACAGAGCAGGAGATCAGGATTCCCATATATTTCCCCAATAATCGACATCTTCTCTAGCTGCTCCATCTACCTGATGAGTTTCTCATTTCCATATCGAGAAATAACAGCTGCAGTCAAGAAAATGGAAATAGGATGCCCCACCTTAAAACATGGTGGAGATTGTTGTTATTCTTAAGAGTTATTAAGAGAAATCTATCCCGCCCAATGTGTACCCAGTGAACATTTGGTTTAATATTTTAAGCTTTTCCCATAACAGAAGAATATTATGAATTCTTCTATTTTTTTCCAGAAGAACTGGAATTTTTATAGGATATGAACTGGAATTATTTTAGGATATGAAAGATACTGAATATATGGAATGAAAAATATCTATGTAACAAAAAGAATATTTAAAGTGATGCAACAATGCCATGTTTGTGCCAGGTTCGACTGTACTGAGGAATAAAAGGATCGCAGTCCCTTTGACAATAATACTTAAAGAAGCTGGTAACAGTCAAAACTGCTTGAGTCAAAAACCTGGCTCCCATTCTAAAAAAGATAAATACTTCAGAAGTTCCTGTAAATGACCAGAGACTATGTGTGGTTGACTGAAATGACAACAGTGAGTGGCATAAACTTCACTGAAAGCCAATAAATTTATGCACTTATCTGTCTTCTAAGTTAGGACTTAAACTATGGTGAGGGACATCTAGACTCCTTACTTTTAAAGATCTAGTCCTAAATTGATCTAGTCCTGAGTGAATTTTCCCTGTGGAATTTGCTATAAGCTATATACATTACTAGTACAATGCAATATATTTTTAAGTGGTCTTTAGTATCTATATCCCATTTTGGTTGGAAGAAATTAAAAGTTGCAATGCAGATGAATTTATGTTGCATTTTAGTTTTTAACTAAATAGGATGCTTGATTTATATTGTTTGAAATTAAATTTAAAAGGCTAACAGCTTAACTATATTTAGAAAAATATAGCTTAGTGTTAACAAAGATAGACCCTAGAGCTGATACTTCATCAGCTTGACATATCACTATTAATTTGAATGTGAAAATAACAGGAAATAAATAACCCATTTTAAAAAATGTTATGTGTTCATACATTATCCATCAGCTGTTTTAAGCACTCATTGCTGCACAAGGCATTTAATAACTCTTTGTTTACTGGAGCCATCTAAAGAAAGTTTAGCTTGTTTGAGCTTAAAATCAGAAAGGATCTGTCTCATTTTTGAGGCTGTTCTTCTGTAGTCAACCTTATCATATTTAAAATGCTAGTTTTACGACTTGTAAACCGTATTTCCTAATAATTACTATAGATAGAAACATAATTTAGTGTATTTTTACAGGCTTAGTACATTTTGTTCTATTGTAAACCATATTTCCTGATAATTACTATAGATAGACAAATAATTTAGTATATTTTTATAGGGTTAGTACATTTTTATAGTACGGTAAACCATATTTCCTTATAATTACTAGAGAGAGAAAAATAATTTATATTTTTATAGGTTGGTACATTTTTATTACTGTACAATTTCTGCAGATTAAGTACTTTGTACTTCTTTTTAAAGCAGTCGCATTTCCTCAGTAACCACTTTTTTATTATTTATATAATTTACAGATGATGGCTTCTTAAACTTGTTTTCCCTATTTTGCATTTCGAAGTTTCTATATAAATGTATGTGCTGCTAATTTTGAAGGAAGAACAAAGCGTCTCTGAAACACTGTAGAAGTTAATGACATTGTTAAAATGATGACAGATTGCTTTAATGGTAGATACGCACTTAATTGGAGGAAGTATAACAAAATGTGCTATTTCATGCTCTAAAAAGAGTCAGTCAGGAGCCATCACCCATTTACCGTCTTGTCTTCACCCAAATCACAATGCATGTACAATGTGATAACTGATAGACATTGCCAGGCGTGTATTCATGTACTGTACATTCATTCCGACAACCCATTAAATAGTGTTTGTTAACCTTTAATTCAGATGTCTGCAATAAGATAATATAATGTAAAACACAAGTCAATGGAGGGTCGTAAAGCTGTTTCTGCTACAGTTTTTATTAGCCTGTTATTCAGTTCTGAATGCAGCTACACCCTGAAGCAAGTCTGGTATAAAAGTACGATGTCAATATATTATGATACAAACTCAACCTATAAAATCAATGACAAGTATTATGTCTGTTGCTATCACCTACTAAAACATAGATACTGTGTTTAATAGATGCAATGGTGCTAGACTCAACATCATTGTGCTATTAAGCTTAACCCTTTGGGCATGAAACACACTTGTAGGCCTTCTGGACAAGGACTACCCATTTTGGGGTGCTCCAACAATCAAGGAAACATAATTGACAGCACAATACGCAAGTGATAAATCCATTTTAAAAAGTATTACATCAAAATAGAAATCTAATCTACACAGTGGTGTGATTTAATGAGATTGCACATGTGGAAAAAGAACACCAACCATTCAGTCCAGGGGTTCAGATTTTCATTAACAATTTCAGTGACTGAATGGGAAGTTTAGCTGTAAAATACGAAGCAGTTATCAAGCTGAGAATGATATTAAGTATTCTGGAAAATACAGAATGCAAAGAGATCTTGAGAAATTACAGGAAGAATTTGAAATCTGGAAGATAAAATTCAAAACAAATAACTGCAAAGCGCTAAGGGCAACTCTTACCCTCTTCTCCATCCCAACTACATTAGAAAAATGGTGAGTGAATGAAATAGTGACTATGAAACTGTCCAGAATCCAAGATGGAAAAAAGTCAACAAAATATTGCTATCAAAGGAAAAAACAAAATATCGTCTTATTAACACATCGGTAAATTTTTACGTGTAAGAACAGAATAAGTAACTGGAATACTGTGCCCAGTATGGAATAGTATGGAGTAAGCTTAAAAACAGGGAAGAAAGTTGAAAATGGGATAGAAAATCTGGAAGACATCAAGAAAAATGTTGAAAGACATAGAAAATATAACCTGAAAAGGTGGATTGCATGAGTGAAAAAAGACCTAATCTGCAACAGTTCAATTTTAGGCTGCATATATCGGGAAAACCCTTCTAGTTTCAAGGACTAGGACAGGTCACAAAGAGATTTTGGAAAAGAGCATGGATAAATATTTGTGCACATATGCTTGCCCATACTAGAGTAATGGCTTAGATACTACTCAAGGTCAGTGTCAACCCATCGTTCCCATGACTCCGTGAAAACTTCTAAATTGCTTCTAACTCAGAAATGTTAAACAAAACCACCTGTAGGGCAATAAAATCAGAGTTCTGTAAAAGTAGTTTTGACAAGTTGTCTTCTATTATATGACTATTTCTCTATACAGAACAATGAAATAGCTACTAACAGTACAACATTGAGAAGGATTTGGTTCAGAAGAGGCAAATTCCTGCAGCATCTAGTGCTATTGCATGCTCTATGTTTTGGTTTGTGGGGTTCCTGTATAATACACAGTATAGTGGTTCCCCTGGGAGAGGAAATGGTGTCATTTCTTGCAGGGACCTCCCTGTCGGCTACACGCTCGCGGGTGCCACAGCTGCTGACTGTTCTGCTGCCTCCATTTCATTTGTGTGTCCTGCCCACGGCAGGGTTGTTTGCGGGGTGCTCTGTTTTGGATGGTGTAGAAAGTCTGTGTCCTTACCACGTGGTACAAAAAGAGTTCTGCAGTAATCGGTGGATGCAGGACTTCCTTACGAATATGATGCAATAGAATGGACACCATGATTTAATCACAGCGGGGAGCGGGGTGCTTTGGTACCCAACATGGGTATCAAAGCCATTGCCATGATAAATAGCATGTTGTAAGCTGTTTAGAAAACAATAATGCACGCTACAGAAAATGTATAGAAGGGAGGCATATAAATCCCTTGAATGGAAGAAAGCAATTGACTGTTAAGAACCAAAGAAGATAGAGTCTAATATGGAGGAAGAGAGAGAGCAGTGTCTGTGGATACATGAGTGTTTTAAAAATGATCTTAATAGGCATACTTGTTAAGATTAAAACTTGCTTGGTGATTGTTCGCAGTGCATTTCACATGCTATTTACTGCTGAGCCAAGTCTGAGAAAATGCTTTTAGGCTGATTTACTTTTTTTTTTTCTCTCTCTCTTTTTACTTTTTCCTTTTCCATTTGCTTGCATGGAATTTTTTTCTCAAGGTTTCTTTTTTTTAATGAGATTGTAAACCAATTTAGTTTAGTCAAAGTAGTAATTGTACCTTAACTTCAGCTGCAATGTCTTCTGCTTTGAGAGACATTGTAATCCTAGTTGTTCTATTTTTGTTAGCGACAGGGAATATCCCCAGTGCAAATCAAAATTCGCTATAAGTAATATATAATGTAAAAGATAAGAACTGCAAGAAAGAGTACAGGGAGGAGAATGGTACCTCTTGCTTTGTAATAGACTTTTCACAGTTCACTGCTACTATGTCACTAGTTATCAAGCATCAGCACTGCTACTATTACTCCTCCAGGTCTTTGCATGCCATCAAGCAAGAGGTGAACAAGTGGGATTGAATGAAGACAAAGTGACTCTGTTATCTTGATATAAGAGGCTTCAATGAGAAAATCACCAGAGATTTCCAGAAGCCTCTTAAATATTACCAAAGTCATCAGTGAGACTTAAAAAAGAGTAGATGTGTTTGCTCTTGGTCATAATCTGCAGAAGAGTATCATATCATTTCTGGGGAGAAAATATGCTCCCCTTGTTAGTTTTAGATTTCATTTACAGTAAATTCTGATCAATGTAAATCCTACTCTCAGATAAAAAAAAGGAGAGAGAAAAATGTGAGGAGCATTGTACGCATGTCAATGCATGATAATTCAAATAACTTGTTTTTCCTGTGATACTCTCAGATGACCCACATACAATGATAGCTGAAATTACCAGTTCTAGGGTACCTTTTCCCCTCTTGCCACAAATCCTATCACAAAACAGTCTGCCTACATATGCCAGAATATATCAGGAAATGAGGGCACTTTAAGTATCTTAATCACCCCAACATGGTCAGCAATGACAAGCAACATCCACAGGATCTAAGATGCTCTTTCTTGTGAAGAAGAGAAATATAATATACACTGAGATACAGGCTGCTCACCGTGCATCATTTATTCAACAAGTACCTTGATATGAGAAGTGTTTCCCTCATTATATGTAACTTCAGGACCTTGTAAATCATGTAACATAAAATATGTACCCCATTGAAAAAAACAATAAAAACATATATATTTTTCTCCCTGGAATGTGAAAGTATAGTTAAAGTTTCTCATTTAAAACCTAGTGTCTCACTGTTGTTGTCTCCTGGACATCTGTCCAGATTTGGAATTGCTGTAGAGGGAATAACTGGATGCCAGGAACTGTGAGGCACTGCTGGTGATACCCAAGGCTTGTCAGTCAGGTCCATGAAAGGGAGACCAGGCTACAGGGGCCACAGGGAGCAAGGTGCAGGCACCTGGTGTCAATGGCCAGTGTCCTCCTCTGGAGTCCTCTAGGCAGCATGTGCTCTGAGATAACCAGGTGTTTCTTCACTGGAAAAGTGCAAGGCAAGGAGGCAACACAGGAGGTGAAAAGGGAAGAGAGATTAGTTGGGTGGCAAACATAAAAGGGTTTTACTTCTTCTGTCATGAAAGTGATCAGGCCCAGGAGGCAACTCAGCCCTCTTCCTGTAAGAAAAATTGCTACATTTACCATTCAGTGAGACACGTAAACTCTGAATAAACACATATATTTGGAGGACTTGCTAAAGCAGACAAGAGCCACAACATCTTTTGAAGTTGGCCCATCACTAATAATTACGAATGCGAGATTAGCTACCGTCATTTATTCTTGTAAATAATGTCATCTCTTCCAATTAAATGAACCACTTGTATCTCCTCAATTGCTTTATTAGCATTGTTGTCAAGTTCTGTGGAAGCCTTAATTAAATAGTCATCATAATTACAGCTAGTTTCTCAAATGATCGAAGTAAATTATTTATGTATGAGTTATAAGAAAAGTTTTATTTACTGAAACACTGTATTTCAAAAACTTTTCAAGTGCCTAATTACAAAAATAATTAAAATCCATCTTTTAAACAAGGTGTGTGTTATAAAATAAACCCCAAACTGAGCTAACTGGAGTTTGTTTGCTTCAAGTGACAAGTAAAAGCAAAACTGAATGTACTGGATTTTGTAACTGAGTAAGCAGTTAAGCCTTTAATAATAAATGAATTATTTAAAATATTTTTATGATTTTTATCTTACTGATTGATTATATTAATGAATTTGCTGGATTATACAAAGATGAAAATAATATTTTTTGAAATCCAAGATTGGATATACGTTATATAACAATCTTGAATTGTATATAACAGTCCAAGATAAGTTATAACAGTTGATCCACACACTGAGATAACTTTAACTTCATAAAGATAAATTTGCCTGGGGAAACAGCTATAAAGCTCTGTTCTAAACTAATATTTATTTATAAGCTAAATGCACCTCTCTCCAACACTACCTTCTCAGTATTTTCAAAATAATTTGCGGATTTTTTAAAAATCTATTTTAAACAGTAGTATTACACAAAGCTTTTAACAGTGACCTAATTCCACTAAATTGAGGCTATGTTCCTTAATAATTGGTATTATTACTAACAAATATTCTAATGAAATTTTACATTCTTCCCTTAGCAGAGATATGTCATTCCCATTACCTTTAATTAGGGTTGCGTGTTTTCCGAGAGAAGAATAAAGCCTTTAGCTATAAGTTCTGACTTTTGAAACAAAAAAGTCATAACCTTTTTGTGTTTCCGGTTGAGGTGGCTGCAACCTAATTTCACTTAACAATTGTGGCAGATAAGAATTAAAACATGGAATGAGAAGCATTGAAAAAATGATTTCTTTTATAGAATTATAAATCAAGGTAGAACTTACACAAACATTTCTTATTAACAGCTTTTTGCTGCTGCATTTTTTTTCTGTTTGTAGACAGAAACCATGCTAACTACTTGTTCTTTTTGGGATATACCAGTGTATCCTGCCAAAGGACACTTGACCTGCTGGTATACATGTGTCCGAAGTGTTCTTTAATTTATCATTGATCTCTGTGGAATGTAAGTGGGTGCCGGGAGTATGCGCCTATTTGCATGTAAGTGTATCCACTTATACAGCACAATAAGTTGAAGGTAGTAGCTCTTATAAAATTTTATGAGACTATTCTAATTCCTGCCTCCCAACTCTCATTAGAGCTTGACCTACAAAATTTTACAAGACTTCCAAGATCGTTCTTGTCCTACTGTAAATTTCTGAATGGAGATTCCTTTTTACAGAACTGGTTTCAGTTGAGGAACAGAGCTTTGTCTGTTTATGCCCATATACCCAGAAATTGTTTCACAGAAATTTCTGGCAGTATTGCAGAATAATGAGGCTGACATACATATTCTGGAATTGCAAAAAAAAAAAAAAATAAACTTCATCATCTTTACTGCCTAGTCAGTGTTATTAAGCTAAAATCTTGGCTGTAAATGGCTTTTATTGAGAAGTTTTTGACTGAAGAAATCATTAGTTTTGAGTGAGCTGTGAGGCTATAAATTTGGCAAATATCTGTACACAGCTTTCTGTTTTTTGCAACCTTTGCCCAGGGAATGAGAGGCACAACTAAAGGGGCATCCTTTTTTTTGCACCCACAGAAGATGCAGGCCATGATCACTGTTCTGAGGCACATATGCCAGATGTGGTGTGAATACTCACATTCTGACTTTGCTTCATTCTATCATGTTCAGTCAAAACTCCCAGTCTGGCCTTGCAAAATAAGCTTGTCCTGGGTGTTTAGAAGAGACTGTGGAGGAAACTGCAGTCTCATCATGGAAGGTGAGGGAGAGGTAAGTTCAGAAAGATCTCCAGAAATGGAAGAGAGGATGAAGAAGTGCTTGAAACCAAGATCATAATCTAGGGGAAACCAGAGCAGCTTGAGAGCAATAAAGTGACATGTGCACGTTATATTAGATATTGCAGGAACCTTTCTGCTGAACAGCTTAATCAGCAAGACAACTGAGGGCAAGACAGGCACTATAATTCAGTGTGTTCTGCAAGCAGAATGCTTAATTTCATCTTTACCACCTACATGTAGAAATAGTTTTCAGAGCAACAATGTAAACAAACATTGGAAGGGACTTTTTTTTGTATTGCTCAGTGATATGGATCAGACCACTTTAATTATACCTGCATATTTTAAAAAGCTAGAAGTAGATGTATAAAAAATAATATATGATACAGCAATCTGACTTCTTTTAATCTCACAGTTCTCTGAAAAAAAAAACTGAAATGAAATTCTGCAGCTAGTACTGAAAGAAGTTCAGTGAAGCCAGTTACAGAGTGGCTGCCTGTGCATTAATCTGGGGGTATAGGAATTCATGCAATGACCTTAAAATGGATAATGTCAAAGAAAAAAAAATCATCAAAGCTAGAAAATCAGAAGACCATCTGCACTATTTCCCCCCACACCTAATTTTCTACTCAAAAGACTAAAATATGCAAGTACATTAAACATTGCCTAGCGCAACTGATCGTATTTCTGAGAAGTGTTTATATGTGATTATGAGAAACTAAGATTCAGCATTGCCTTACTGCTCTTTGTGCCAGATATAGCTGACCAAAAGGGTCATAGCATAGGTATAATGCCTTCCATGTGTCCCAGGGAGTCTTCACTCTTGCACTTCTCTTGCAACTGTGGCAGTAAATAGGAAATAGATATTATGACCGTTCCCAAAGCTGCTCTAATGTATCCCAGGGACTCGACTCTCCTCAGGAGTCTAAGAATAAAGAGGGCTTCTAAATGATTCCTATGTGATCCCAACTTAATCATCTGGAAGCCATTAATCCAGTAATATTTCAAGTAGAGTGAGACAAACATTTGTGATTATGTATTGTATGTGATAAAAAATAAAGATTGATGTCAATAAAAATGCTTCTAAAAATAATGTCAAATTCAGTGAACAGTTTTGGCCAGCTAAAGAATGGGAAATATTGAAAAAATATGCTTAATTTGATGCTTCTTTAAAGAAATATTTCATATTTACATTTCAGTTAATATTTGTAAGTTAAAAAAAAGAAACAAAATATTTTGTGTCACCAGAAAGATTTCTTCCTGATTTTTTCTCTGCTAGGAAGAACCAAAACCAAATAAACTATCCTTACCAGTCAATATAAAATGATGATTCCCTCCCCCCTACCTTCCAGTTTTTCAGTCGTGTCAATGAACCAAAACATCCAATTATTTGCTCAACTCTAATTTCAAATATCTACCAGCTGGTACCAGTGATAATAACAGGAGAATGAAGAAATAATAGATCGACTACCTGTTTCATGCCGTGGTCCCACTGTGCTAGTTGAATGCTATCTGAAACATCAGAGAGTACATGGTTAGCAGATATATTTTTAAAAAATGTAGCTCTAGTTGAAACAAATCTTGTTGGTACATGTACAATTTGGTTTCAGGCAGTTTTGAGAATTAGTAGAGATATCTCTTTAGTTGTGAGGCTATACGTTTGGACTTAGTTTATAAGTTTCTGATTTACTTTACACAGGCTGTCTAGCCCTCACATAAAGAAAAAGCGAAGGATGCTTAAACAAAAATGTCCAAGATGTCCTTTGTGGTGTTCTTGCTTTTCTGCATGTTGCTATTTGCCATTTTTATCCTTACTGAATTACTGTGATAGGTCATGGCAGTGCCATATAATCTGTGGATATTTGGTTTCCCATTGACTTGCTGCTAAACGGCTGCACCTTGCCAGTAAACTTCAGCATCCCAGTCTTATAATAAGTTCAGCATTTTTTATTTTTTATAAGAAGCTGCACATTTTTAAACAGTGGCACAATGTGCTTCCAAAAGGCAACGGAGGTCGAGAGGAGTAACTAGTGCTACAGATGCCTGTGGGGAATGTGAGCTCCCTGACTTACCTATAGTAGCAGTGAAGCATGGCTACATTCTGGCACAGCCTGGAAGAACCTAATAAATTAATCCTATATGCCACTTGCTCAGGACAAAAATGTCCTCACATAATAGCTTATCAGTCCTAATTAAGACTCTATCAGATTTTTCTGCAAACAATTACAATACATAATTTTATGGATGCACAGAACAGCTAAACTGGATGAGAATATTTAATCTATATCTGACCTAGTAAATGGCCAGGAGGCACTGAGGGAACAGTAAACGCATATACATAGATTTACATCCTCTCAGATCTTCCAAGTTTCTAGTCTTTACAAGGGCTTTTGAGTCAAAGGTGGAGATTTCACCTTTACCATCATCTTCAGTACTGTGTCCAGTTCTGGGCCCCCCAGTACAAGAGGGATGTGGAGCTGCTGGAGAGAGTCCAGCGCAGGGCTACAAGGATGATCAGGGGCCTGGAACATCTGCCCTACGAGGAGAGGCTGAGGGAGCTGGGCCTGTTCAGCCTGGAGAAGAGAAGGCTGAGAGGGGATCTGATCAGTGTCTATAAATACCTCAAGGGAGGCAGTGAGGAGGATGGTGCTGGCCTCTTTTCACTGGTGGCCACCGACAGAATTAGAGGTAATGGCCACAAACTGAAGCACCAGAAGTTCCACAGGAACTTGAGGAAAAATTTCTTAACAGTGAGGGTGACAGAGCACTGGAACAGGCTGCCCAGAGAGGTTGTGGAGTCTCCTTCTCTGGAGATCTTCCAAACCCACTTGGACGCAGTCCTGTGCCACATGCTCTAGGTGACCCTGCGTGTGCAGGGGGGTTGGACTAGATGACCTCTAGAGGTCCCTTCCAACCTTAAACATTCTATAATTCTATGATTCTATGATTCAGTAGCCACCAATACAAATTGAGTTAGCATAATCTCATTTTTGTCCAGTTTTACTTTGACCTCCACATTAGCCTCTTGAAAAGAGATAAGAGGAAGTGAAGCTAGTGAGAAAAGAAACTTTCTTTACTTTGCCCCCTTTCAGTTGTTGACATATATTATTGCCTTACAGTTTTGTCTTGTTATGTTCTATTTGATAGAATCTCTCAGTACTTTAAAAACATCTAACTCTATCTCCCTTCACTGGTCCTCATCACTCAAATGTAAGTTCTTGCACTGCTGCTAAGTTTCCCAGATTCATTCTTTTGTTTTTTTTTTCAGAGGTCTTGCAGGGTAGTTTAGCAAGTGGTCAGGGGTCTGCAGAACAGCAGCTGTTCATCATCTAAGAAGAAGCAATGTTAATCTGCCTATTACACGTGTAAGATGGAGTTGAAAATTATAACAAAGGAAGCAGAGCTAGAAGAATCTGTGGTCTCAAGGTAAATTGGTGCAGAAAAAAAAATGCTAGGGGCAGCTACTCTGAAGAAAGAGATTATGACTACAGTTTATCTTGCTTGTGTGTCCCTAACTTAGTAATAAAGGACAAACCATGGAGAAAAGAAGTTCGACAATAAATAGAATCTGTGCTTAAAGTGGGATTGGCATCCTGGACTTCTGTGATGTCTGTGAGACACAAGGTCATTTTCTGAGAACTTATGCTTTCTGAGAAATTAGCAAGCTTATTTTTAATACACTTACCTCCCACTTTTTGCAAAACGCTACATGTGTCTAAGCCTGTTTTGTTTACTGTAAAGGTTAAGTGTTAAATCTTGGCAAATACCAGATACCTACAGTGAGGCACGAGTATACTCTCTCTCTCCCATGTGTTTAAAAAAATAGCAGGACATTAAAAAATCTGTCTTATGCATGCTTAAGTCAGTCCTTTGTTATAGGTAGCACTAAATGTCTGATGTAGTTCTGAAAGATATCTACGTGTGTTTTACATTCAAAGCTATAATGCAAACTCATATTCATAAATCCAGGTGCAATTTCACAGACCCCACATCTCATTCAAATCTTTCAGAGAAAAGTTTGACTGAATAAGGAGTGAAGAAATGAGAACCCAGATCACTTCCTTTGTGAGAAACAGATATGCTTCTTAGAAAATGAGCATAGAAGGTAGTTCTATGTATTTGTAATAAGCGAAAGAAAAAAATAAATCATTTAAAATAGAACCATTTCCATTTTGAAATTTTCAGAATCTATGAGAAGGTTTACATCCATGGCAAAAAAGTATTTTGTTACATCAGATTATCTCTAGTAAAATATGGTTTATTTCTTCAATACAAAGTTATCTTTTGCGTTAAGACAACAGCAGTCTAGAATGGCTGCAGGTTATAGTCATATTAGGCCTTCTTAAAACATCACTATCAAGCAAATATTTTAAAATTTAAAAACATCATTCATCTCTCTTTTCATAAGATACGGTTATTCAACAGATTCATGCTAAGAAAAACATAACTGAATCTTAAAAACACACTGGAAAGAGTAAATGAAGTGGCAGCACTAGGTTTACTTTTACAACTGAAAAAAAATGTCACATGTATTAATGTCAACAACTGGAATTTTACCTCATTAGGCAATTTCTGATCTAAGGCTCTGATGATTATTCTAAGCAGAAAAAATATGCTAATTATCCACTCTGAATGTAGAAGGAAAAAAGGTGTAAAATCTTCCTTTAGCCGTGTGACCATGTACTAATTGCATGTCATGTGTCAAAATAATGCAACCCACTTTGCCTAAAGCAATTAGACATACAGAACTCTATTAATGAAGCACTGTCTGTCACTAAAAATGTTTTCAGAGCTATAGCTGAAGATTAAAATATTAACTTCTCAAATATTTATGATAGTTACTGACAGCATTTCAAAATGTTACTTTTAACAAAAGCATTTTATTCAGCTCCAGTTTTTAATTTGGATTTTATATTCAAAGACGTTATTAACATATGGGAGTCATGTGAAATTTCTATGATCTCCACTGAGACTTCTTTACAGAAGGTACATTAGCTCCTTGAAGTTTACAGCACCTTTTTCTATTGTAATATAAACTCTTTGGGAACAAAAAAATGTTAAAAACTCATCTTTTCTTCAAAAGCAGTAAAAAAAAGGAAGAGGAGGACATTGTTCTTATTTCAGTCTACCTATTTTCTGTAAGTGAGAGAAGAAAATGACCCTTCTTGTCAATATATCATTTGATGCTCTCCTTCCTTTTAGGGTCAGTGGTCATCTCTGTTCATGAGCACAGAGATTATCCTTTCACATACCCTGGTGCATTGGGAAAGCAGGGATGTATGTTCCCAAGATATTTATTGAATCTATCAGTTATGCAGAGGAGGAGCAGACTATTACATTAAAAAAAAAAAAGAAAAAAAAAAAAGAGCAATGCCTGCTGTGTATTTCCTCTGCTCACACACTACTTGGGAAAGGGTTTTTAACAATTCCTCCTTGAACAATACACATTTGGAGCATTCTGAATAGAGAATAGAGCTATAGAGCTAACCGAGGTCCTCTGCATTTTACTAGAAAGTCTATTTAATGTTGCTTAAATTACTGTTGCATTATAATTTGCAGGACCATTTTTAAAGTTACCTTCTTTCGCTCTCTTATTCTTTAATCCTAATTCACAAGATCAAAACCTTATTTGTGTTCTTCATTAAACTGTACAGGAATATTTGTAAGCATAAAAGTTGAATGGACAAACCCTTAATTTCCATTCTACATAGAGACTGAGATGATGATTGCGATACTTCAGGATTTATAGCTTTATCAGAAACATGCAGGAATGATACCTCCATAATACCATGGAATTATTACCCTTCTATTGTGGCAAAAAATCAGCCAATAAAAAAACCACGTTGTTAGCACTGCATCATTTTCTAGTGCCATGGCAAAAACTGACTGCTATTATGTATTAGTCCTGCCATTGCTTTTATGTTTGGTAAGGGTATTGCCTTGGTTTTGGAGCTATTACATTCTATGGGAATCAATTATATGTACTTGAACTAAGAAGGATTTACTTGGTAACTGTAATGGCTCTGAAAGAGCCATTATGATCTGTCATGTCAGAAATGCACATGTGCCTCCGGTAGATACAAACGGAGCTGTGCAAAAAAGTTTCATTCATGAAGAAGGCCACTTCTCCCATCTCCCCGGCAAACCCAAGCAAGTGCATTTTGCTGAAGCACTTCCACAAGTTCTCCTAACGACCGAAAGGGAATTTCAGCTGCTTGACCGCCTTGTGCTTTGCTAAAGCAAGCCCGCAGTATATGAAAGGGATTAAGGATGTGTGTGGAATGGATAGGAGGGCTCCTTGGTAAGACCTAATGACACACCAGGCCAAGGTTGTTCCTCGGGGCACTCCGGCCCTGGTGCGCAGGCCTGTGCAGGCCCTCGTGGCGCGTAACGGATGGAGAAGAGGGGTCGACATGAGGCAGCTCCCTGTATTCGCCCTGCTCTCCCCAGTTGTAGCTCCCTCATCACCCAGCTTGCTGCGCAGTGTGGCGGAGCCCCACAGCTCCCATGGCAACTGGAAGAAAAGCTAAAGTATAGAAAACTCCTGTAATGGGAGCATTTTGTCACACAGTGCTCACTAAAGCTGTTAAGTTTTGCCTGTAAAAGCTTCTGCTTGGGGAAATGAAGGCAGGCTGCCTAAATAGCTCCCTTTAGCGAGGGTACTAAGAGGGGAACAACTGGCTGGGATGATCTTTCATGAAGCGCTCTCTTTAAAGAAACATTTAGATTATCGGATTAGTTAAATCAGTTAATTCAGACAGTGCCACACTCTCGCAGTAAAACAGACACCATTAGCATATTTCCTTCTAAACAGAACAAAAAAGTGATAAAATCAGGGCCATAATTCATGAAGACCTTTGATGCATTACTGTTGTTTTCTAATGCAGAACTTAATTGCATATTTTTATTATTGTTTTTATGCATTTTTACATGATATATATTGTTTCAAGGATTATGCCAAAGTTGATAGAAGTACTTGCCCCAAAATACTATTTATCAGGTACAGGCTGAAAAATGGGGTGATCTGTGAGCTGCTTGTTTGTTTACTGGTCTCGTTTTCAGGAGCCCAGGACTGCTCTTCAGCATGCAGCGAAAGCCTTTCAATCCCAAACGAGCATGTCCAAAAAAAGAAACAGAGATTTTACTTTTAGCTCATCTTCAGATTCACAAGGGACAATAAGGGAGATTCATTAGGCCATTTGTTACTGTCATCTGCCATGATTCAAAATGAAATACTAAATGTTTCATGGACTCAGAAAAAGAGCAGTATTTGTCTTTGTGTTGGCTATGCAAAGACTCTATGGCTTTCAGCCTCCATACAAGAGGTCTGATGGATGAAAGGGGGAAGGGTGGTGCCATCTGAATGATGATGGGCTAATATCATCATCCTCTTGTCAGCTGTAATAGGCTTTTCCTCACAGAAATAATTCATAAAACCGCTACATTATATTCTATCCTGACAGGCCCTATCTATCCTGCAACCCAGCAGGCTCACAACTAATAAGAAAATATGTGGTTCAAGAACCCTGAAAAATTAAACAGGTAGTTTATGAACAATTTGTTTCATGGGGATGTTTATTATGTTTATTAAATATTGAGCCTTTAATGTTTTCCCAGTACAGATGATATCATAAAAATGCTGACTTAAGCCTCAGTTGTATTCTTAGAAAGTGGCATTTTATAGCTCTTGTAGTACACAGTAAATAACTAAATTGTGGTGGTTCATAAGTGTACACAGAATAGAATTTATAGGGAGTGAGGATATTTTTATTGTGCATATGCAGTATATTTAATACATTCATAATAGACACATGCAAACTACCAAAATATTGATCACATGCTTTGATTTAAATGGAGTTTTGAGAAGACCAATATTACAGAACCTCTAGAGGGAAAGCCAGGTATTTGTTTTATTGCTTTTACTAATGGAGAAACTTTAATCTCGTTGGTTTAAATGTCAAGGCAAAAACTCTGTAGGTGCTACTAATAAACTTAACCCAGAATACTGTTTTCTAAGTATTAATTTTATAAACATTTTTAGATGGGTTCTGCCAACAGGAAAAATAGGATGAAATGGCTAAGGCTGTTGTCAATATTTTGCTCTGCCTTTCAGAGAAAGAAGAGAGGGGGCACCAGAGCTTGGTGCAAGGTCTTGCAGAGGGCAGGTTGGGCATTGGAGGAGAATGTGAGTGCATAAGGAAAACGTGGTGCAAAGCCACAACATCTCCATGTCCGTACCTTCTTATTCTAACTTCTTCCTTCAGAGTTTATTCAATAATTGATTATTCTGTGGCAAGGTATGAAAACTGGCAAGTAGAAAACTTCCAGTGTTAATGAATTTGTAATAATAAATAATGCTTATGATATTAAAAAGCTGTATTCTGCAGGCATATTACAAAGAGCATGTGCATGACATGATTTACGAAAAAAAAATACAGATCTTTCAGTAAGCCTTTCAGAAAGACTGTTCTCATATCTTTCTATTCCTAGTAAGAGGGTAGACTCTAGAATAAAGAATAAGATCACTGAGCACACGGATAGAAACTGTCTAGAATCAGCATGACTTCTGTAATGGGAAATACCGCCTGTCTAAGCTGCTGGAGCCCTGTGGAGGTTTCAGTAAGCACATGGATTAAGGGCATCCAGAGGACATAATATATTTGGATTTTCAAAAATATTTTGGCATGGTTCCACACCAAAGGATAGTAAAGAAACTCAGTTACCATAGGTATGGAAAAAGCTTCTTTTAAGGTTTGAAAAGTGGTTAAAGGATATGAAGCAAAAGATAGGGTTTACTGGTGTTTTTTAGCAGTGAGGTCCCTGAGGACTGGTTTCTTTAAACATCTTCATCAATGACCTGGAGAAGAGAGTGTGCAGTGAAATCTCCAAGTTTGAGGATCATTATTCAAGCTCTTTTATGTGCTCAAATGTCATTGCCAATTTGTTGAAGTAACCTCAGAAGAATCTTTTAAAACAGAGCAAAGAGAAAAGGTGCCAAATAAGCTTCAGTGGAGATAAATATAAGGCAGTGCATCTAGGAAGAATAATCTATTGGGCCACATAGTGCTGAACTCAGAATAACTGCTCAGAATTCAGGAAAGACATCTTGAAGTCATCCCTGGAGAGTCTCTGAAGTTGTGAGCTCTGCTTCCAGATGCAGTCAAAACCAACAAAATGCAGACCATTAGCAGGAAGAACATTTAGAATAAGGTAGAGAGCACTTTGCTACTGTATAAAGCTGTGGTATGCCCACATTCAGAGCACTCTGTGCATTTCTGGTCTCCACATCACAAGAAACATGCTACGAAGTTAAAGAAACAGAGGAGGCAATTAAAATAATCAAGAAAAAGGATCAGCTGCAATTGGGAAGGAAAAAAAAAAAAAAGAGAAAAAAGCCTAACATTCAAAGAGAAGCCTGAGAAGAATTATGATCAAGGTTTCTTACTGAATGGATAATCTGGATGTGAAATCGTTCACCAAATTCCACACAAGGACCACTCAATAAAATCTATAAACAATCATCTAAAACAGGTAAAGAGAAGTACTTGCTCTTTCAACTATGCTCACATAGCATATTGCTCTTTCAGAACGCTGTGGAGGATAGATAGAATGAGCAGGTTCAAAAAGGAACTAGACAGCCAATGGGTCCTTGGATGGATATTAAAAAGACTGGGCAGTGCCACACCTTCTAATACAACCATTTGGGTGCGTATGAGAGGAATGGACTACAGAAAACACTGGGTCTGTGTGCTGTCCTCAATACAATCCCCTGTGCCACTGTCAGAGACAGAATACCTGGCTATGTGGACCATTGCTTCAAACCAGTATGGCTCTCTCATGTTCTTTGCAGAATGTCTCAATTTTTTATACCACATATACAATTTTCCTCTCAGTTACTCCAGTTCTACATCTGTATACTTTCAAAGACTTCACTGTATTTGTGAATACTCCTTCATATCTGTGTACATGAAAGGTGAATCAGGCCTCCTCTCTTTCATGTACTCACAATTTTAAAAGAAGTTGTCCTCATACATGAACACAGAAAGCAGAAAATCTGAAAATGAAATAAAGGAAAAAATGTCAGAATAAATAGGCTAAAATCTTCAACTTGATGGCTTAAGCCTGAAAAAAAAAATGTACCTTTTAAAAATCTCTGCAATTCATTTCATTTTTCATTGAAATTTGTTTGTTTATTCTTGGCTTTTACAAAAGCTTGGCATCCACGCGGCTTCTTTTGAACTCCAAGAGTAAACAATAAAAGCTCTTTCCATACTCCTCCACCTCCTGCAATTCCAGCATCTTTCATTTTTTCCCTAATGGAACTGGAATAAAAATCCCTTGTTTTCTTTATAATGATTTTTTCAAACAGAAAAAAAAAAGAAGAAAAACAACTCATTTATTATTAACCTTGAGTCACATGGCTGCCTTGCATCTCTGGATCATACAAACCCATTTCTATAGCAAGCCAGACCAGCCACAATCCAGTCATGGTGGTAGAGTCAGAGGTTGTCCATCCTCTTCCAAAAGAAAATCATTTACCTCATCCGCTAAAGAAGCAAGGGGTCGGTAAGGCACATTTTGGACACTAATTCCATTCTCCCTTTGACAATTCATCCCAAATATTTATGAAGCTCCACTCCAACCTCTGCTGGAAGCTGCTAGAGCCTCTACCTCTCCCTCTGCGGTGGCAATGCCTCCTGCGAAGCCGTAGCTCCCTGTGGACGCCAGGCACCTCGTGTTGGCGGCAGCGCTTGCAAGCACGCCGCGTGTTTCACCTGCTCTGCTTAGCGCCACAGCCCGTGACCTTGGTGGCACATACCCGCGACATTCCCTGTGCCAATTGGCCAGGATGAGCCCAGCCAGCGGGAGCTCCGTGGCCGGGACAAGCAGTTGGAGAGCCTGGCTCTGGGGCACAGAGCTGGGGGGACGCTCTGCTTCCCAGCTGCTGCCGAGGCGCCTACGCGTCTCGCGAGTGTCAAACGCGCCGCGCGCTCTGATGTGCTCTGATGTACTTAAGGGCCCGTGTTGTGCTGTGTCACCAATTTAAAGAAATACCACGTTCATTGGCAGGCAGTTGGAAGCAATTAATTACCCATGGATGGCATGTACAGCTGTTGCTTATGTATGGAAACAGAAGAGAAATTAGATTTAATTGGTTTAGCATAATGAAATAAATGCCACTTTCTTCATTATAGCTTTTGTAAACTGAGCCACTTGATTTTTCTCTGTATCATTTTTTTGGAAATAGTTGGGCAAAATCCTCTTGATAGATGAAAAATTCCCAGAGGAATAAGAACTGAGCATATTAAATTGCTACATGTTAGAAATTTGCAGGATCAAAGCAGGAAAAGATACATTAGGGTAACAAATGACTAAATGAAATATTTTTCCGTGTATGTGTACTGCTCGCTGCAGTTTGGGCTAATCATCAAATACCATAACGTATCTGCGTGCTTTTGGCTCTGAAGGTCACAACCAAGTGAAGAGGCACAAATTTAACCTGGAAATACTGTCACGTATTATAAAATCTTTATGAGTAGTTATTTGTTGATTATTTTATGCCCTTGTCGCGGGGGAGGAGCTTGCGTGCCCTCATGAGGTTGTGAGCTATGCTGGTGGTGGAATATGCCTCCAGTAGGGTCTCCCATGCCAGACAGGTCTCAACTGAAGGGTCAGACAAAGTGTGTCCGTGGGCAGGATGGGCTCGCCAGCCTCCCAGCAACCAAGGAGAAGGACAACTCTAACCCCAAACCCGGGCAGATGGAGTTCGCTTAGCCCTGTAAGGCCATCCATCTCAGAAAAGGACACTCTAACTAAACCCATGTGCTGAGGACTTCGCTGCCACCGCCTGAGCTCGCTAGGCCCCGGCAGATGAACCTTCGGAGTAAAGCGTGGGGCCAGTTCCGCACACGCTGAGCCTCACCTAAACCATCCACCGCGCAGGTTCGAAGGATGCACCCACATTTGTAAAACATGGGTAAGGCCCTTCCCAGATCTTCATTTGCAAAGCCTAGCCATGATGATGATGATTTTATACCTACTAACATGAAGCAATAGTTAGTGATGAGGAAAACGTGTCTGTGTGTGAAATGTAAATGTATATAAGCAAAAATCTACTTTCTGTTAAACATAATAGCTCATGTTTGACTGGATTCTTCTCTGAATTTTCCCGAAGTGCCTGTGACCTTAAATTCATCCATTTCCTTAGTTGAGGCCAATACAGTAAAGAGAAGAATTTAGCTCCATGTGTTCTTAATGCTTTGGTCCTTAATGTGTCTGAAAATACTTCTTGTTAAGAGATGCTAGCTATATACCAAGTATTGTTATGTTGTTAAGGTTATTAATTTTTATAATTAAACATTTTTCTATATTACTGTTGACTTAGTGGTCGCTTTCTAACTATTTAATGCAAATAAATGCAATCTGATCTGCGTTCATGCAGTGCTCTTTTTGAGGGCATGTTCTCTAGTTCTAGGCAAATCAATGTAGGCAAACTAATGTTTGGCTGTGATGTAATGGTAAGAATATTTTTCATACTCACAATTAAAGAAAAATCTGCATATATCCTGTGTAAGTTGCATGCACTGCTGTGTGCAGTGAGGCTGATGTTAAAACATCAGGGGGAAAAAGGCCAGTTATAATTGGACCTTTTTATTATATCCCACTTTAGAAAGCCAAATATTTTTAATAGCTTATCGAACTGGCAGGCAGAATGCACCAAACTAGAAATGTTTAAAAGAAGCCTTAAAAAACTTCTAAAATGCCAATGATTGTTTCAAAATCAGGGAGCTCAGCTGAAAGTACATTCCAACCTAGTCCTCCACAAAAAAAAGAATGAAGTATTTAGCTAAAAACCAGCCACAAACTATTTAAGCCTTAGTGGGAGGAAGGACAAAAGAGAAAAAAAAATAAAAAGGAAAGAAAAGGAAAAAAAAAGAAAGGAAGAAAGAAAAATAAAGGATTTAGTTGTTTGCTGTGGGTTTTCTTTTTGTAATTGGGATCAGTTTAAAATCAATATGCATTTTTTATAGAAGGGGGCCAAACTCATGTCTCTGAATTCAGAAAGAAAAACCAAAATCAAGGCTAGATATGATGTTCAGTGATTTACCATCTCTCTAAAGCCATTCTGCAAAAGAAACACTGAATCTTCAAAGCAAACCAAGAGCCAGGCTGCTCTTTTGACTGTGGCTAAATTGTTCGTGTAATACACTCCAATATGCAGCATGAGATAGAAGTGTCAGCTGCTGTGCAGGCTGATTTAAAAGTTAAGGGTGAGTAAAGTGTAGAGCAAATATCCCAGTGCAAGAACAGTCTCAGACAAACGCTGTAAATGATTTACAGAATTAAAGAAAAGTCACATTTTAATAAAAGCCTAAGTTCTGCACACACAGATTCAGTATTTGATCAGTGGATTTGGGCAGCTTTTTCAAATTGCTGCTATTGAGAGACAAGTACGCTTTGCAGAGTAAAAATGACCTCCGCATGATAAGCCGTGTATTATACGGAAAGTTTGCGTTAACACAATTAATGCAGGGCTGCTTATTGCAGCCGGAGAGCTGCTGACAGATATTTTCATTGTGAACATTTCTCTATCAGGGTGTTGTGAAAAAAGCACAGCACCTAATGCTCCTCGTTTGCTTTATTTACCTTTGCTCAAACTCTGAGGTGCACTTAGGAAAAGCAGCGTGTACCTGTCTGTCAGCGGCGCGGCCCTCAGCAGTTATTCACCTACGGGGCTCCAGCATCCCTGGCTGCCGCAGCTGGCAGATCCGTTCAGGAAAACAAGTGGTCGCTGTCAACACCGCCCAGCCTTGGGAGGCCAGGCAGGCGGCTGCAAAGTCACAAATAAAGACCAGGGTTTTGCTTTGCCAGTAGTCCCGTGTGTTCTCCCTTCCTCTTTTGTTCAGAGCGTGCGGCACCATCGAAGGGACCTGATCAGAACAAAGGAGCAGGGATCCCGCTAACAATTACAGCAGAAAGGAAAATGCAGAATAAAAAGCCCCCCAAAACCAGGGAAATAATGCCAGGTGAAGATGAATATATATCCGCTGGGAACAATTACATAGCACATGCCTCCAAAAATTCATTATCAACGTATAATTTGACATGTTCCTAGTAATGTAGTTCATTACATTTACAAATAATTCATCACAGGTGTTGCAGGCTGCAATGGCATACAAGAATACAAGATCCTTCTGTTCAGCGGGACAAGGGGAAATGTCCACTTTGGAAACACACGGAACATCTCTTTTTACAAAATGATTCTGTCTTTTGTTGTGTAAATCTTTGTACCATATAGATAAATCAGATATAGGGAAACTGCCTTCTTTCTAAAACACTTATTTTCCCTAAGCTTGCTGTGAGCAGTAAATATTCTATTTTTTTTTTTCCTCTTCTACTTTTTTCTTTTCTCAAAAGCTGAACATATGATATTCCCGAAGCCTTGTTTCTGAGGTTAGTTTCACTGATTTTGCTTACTCTGGTTCACCTTTGTTGTTGTGGATCATGCTTAGTTGAGCTCATTTTAAAAAATCAGATCATTTGGTGGGGTAAATCCATTCAAATATAGCACTGTTATTTTAAATAGAAACATATATGCATGAGTGAAGGGAGCAGGGGTTGATATGAGATGTTTTTTCTAAGGTTCAGCCCACGGCAAATCTCTTATTCAAGCTTTTTGATTATTGTCTCAGGCTTAATGATGCTATGAAGTTATGGGCAATTTTACTTGCATATTTGGTCAGAAGTAGAAACTAACAGAAGGTTCTTAACAAAAGGTCGTCCCTCATTCCTGCTAAATTTTACAAATAAAACAGATATATCTGTACTGCTCTTCTAGTCTGAAATTCATCAGATTCACTGTCTTTGTTGTATAGATAAAGCTTTGCAATAAGGCTTTTTAAAAATAGTATAGCAATACTTGATTAACCTCTGTTACTAGCAAGGATTCCAGGAGCGCTGTGGTTTTAATCCTAGCATGCTATGTCAAACAGAACTTTCAAGTACATTTATAAGGGCGAACATACCTTTGAAAAGAAGCAATTAATAATTTGCCCACAGTCTGGATAACGTATGTAGCATATCAGTCATTTTTGACAGGGATTTTAGAGCTCCGATGTTAAGCGCTATTGGAGTTGTTTATGTAATTATTAAGTTGGAGAGTGGTTACTTCTTTTTAAATCAATTATAGGTCCTTGTTATGACTTTTTCCCACTACTTTTGTTTATTTTATTAATTAGAAGGAGTTGCATAATAATATGGTATAAGTGTTCATAAATGGATCTGGAGAACTACATTCCACCAGACCTCACACATAAGTCATTTAACTACTCCTACCTACTCCCCATCTGCTTAATCCCACCAATATGAGCTCTATAAGGCACATTGTATAGCCCTAACCTGAAGACAAGCTAGCCAGTCAAGATTCGAACAAAAAATATGGCAGCCACCAGTATTTCCTTTCAAACAAATGGCTATTTTCACCTAGCAGCAGCCATCCATGGTACAGAAAACCTTTTTTGCCCAAGTAATTCAAACTTGCCTTTCCCAAAGTTTCTACTTGCCTAGGTGGCAGTGGAAGAGGAGGGCTGTCGGTACCTTTTTTGTGTGGTGTACTTCAGCTGGTAAGTAATTTACTCTGGGCCAGAGGGAGACGGTGTGAAAATGAACCCAACCAGCTCGCATGTTAGAACAAAAGGAAATAATGAAACTAATTAGCAGAAGGACTGAGCTCCAGTCTCCCACTGCCAGCGAGGGCTGTAATCACATTCAGTCTCTGGATAAAAAGTAAGTATGGTGTGAAAGGTGAAAAAGCTTCGGCCGGACTGAATTCCCCACGTCCTGTCATGGGCAATTAAACTATTAATTCCTATCTGGGAATTAAACTCCTGTTTTGGCAAAAATGAGGTGCCATCACCGACATTTCTTTCGGTGCATGTATTTTAACCATGTGGAACGAAAAGGAGTTGCAAAACCTACAGACTTCAAGCTAAAATTCCTCAGTGGAAGAAGGTTCTTCCTGGTAGTGCTGAGTAAGGCACCAAAATATCATAAAAGGGATGCTTTTCAGACACAAGTCTACCCCTATTGGTAGTATAGGTACTAGCAAGCTTAAGTGCAGTTCATGAGTGCCCTCTGCTTAGCATGCTCATCTACATGAACCCTCTTGAAAGCTACCTAGCTTTCCTCATGCAACAGAGCAGAAGTCCACAGGCTATTTTGGGCTCTTGGCCTCTGTTAACAAGTAGACGATACACTGCTGTTGTATCCTGGTGGTAGATTCTCCCAATAAGAACTTGTAAAAATTGATAAGAACTTGAAGAAAAGAAGATAGCTGAAAAGCATCTTCAAAAATTCTCCTCTGCTCCGTGTGGTGGCTGGTCACCAGCGTGCACTCCTTGACTAAGTAATGCTCAGCTGCCCAATGACCAACCATACGTCCTGTTATGAGGAGTCAGGGTGTGACACATAGTAACCACCTCCTGCAATTTCCTACTGCTGAAAGCACGAGATGATGTTTTTAAACTAGTTATGGTGGCCTTTACAGAAAGCCTAATGACTCTAGTCAGTCAGGAAGATATTCAGAGCAACTTTAAAATTCTGCCTACCTTATGGAACAGAATGGAGTTAGGATCCTGTCCTTGTTTTCAAGGGAGGATCCCTCTTCAAGAAATGAAGTGGTTGCTCTCTTCAAACATTTCTTATTCTATAGAGTACTAGTTTTAAAAGAAAACTACCAGACAGTGAGGGATTTTAGGGACAAAACACTAAAAGCAAGTATATTGATAATAACAAAGGATGCAGTGCTTAACTGAAAGCTTGTAAATAATGTAGCACAATGAAGTGGGAGAATTCAGCTTTGATCATGTGAACTGTGAAGGATATTCTCCCTTATAATACTAGGCTGGTGTCCTGCAATGTCTCGTTGACTGGATAAAAAATACTGGTAAAAATATTATACTTGACAGTATTTTTACCCAGAATACCTTTGAAATCATGTCAGGTCTAAAAACATATAGTCTGACTGAAGGACTGAGGTTCTGCAATTCAGGTCTTACAGTTTGAAGACCTTAAATCATGAAGGATTTTTATGTAAGTCCTGAAGCCTCTCATAAAAGCAAAGTGTGCCCTACCTCTTCTAGGAACAGCGCAAGATCAGCCCTCCTTGTCTGTTTATAGGGGAAACAAACAACTGCTGGGGCTGCATGCAATGATAGGTAACTACAGCCTCATTTTCCTTTATCAGACCAAACTGAAAAATAAATAAATAGATAAAGAGTGATACAATTTTCTTTTAGTATATATACTGACTTTCTCAGTTCCCATTTGAATCACTTCTTGCCTCTTTGCTCTTTGTTTAATATGTATATGAAATTATTTTGTTCATATGAAGATTTGTGAAATGTCTATGCCCCAAAGTTACACAAAAGGGTCTTCACTAGAGAGATTTTAGCGTCTAATGCCCTTTTTTTTTCCCTAAATGTTTCAGTCAATCAGTCAATAAAATAAATATATATATTTTTAATGTAGACACTCTATAAAAATCAGATTGTCCAAAAAACATTTCTGTAATTTGTTTATGAATACTGGCAAACAGTATAGATATTAACAAGAAGCAGGTTTGGCTCAAAAAAGGCAAAAGCGGTGAGGCGTGCTGGGTAATGTATTTGTACAGAGTAGTTTGGCCAGTTCTAGTGGTATATCAAAGAGCTCCATTAGATGTCACACAATAACTCTGTTTTATTCAGTATGTTGTGCTCTATCACAGTCTAACTCTGCAAATTGTTCGCGTTGCCATTCTGTATATTTGTCTGGAAGCAGGAGAAAATATTCTTTAAAATTCTCATCTTTCTTTCCATATTTTCTATGGTATACTTCAAATAAATAAATTAGTGAAATAGTGGGAGAAACGGGGAACACATTAACATTATGGGTTCATTACAGGTATTCCAATTATTACAAAACTCTTTCCCTTCTAACGTGTCATCTATAACAAAGCTTTCACTACATTTGCATGTTTTATCCTGGAACAACTTGAGGGCAATATGTCAGTACGTATCAGTCTGTGAGAGACTAGAGTTAAAATTGTTCTCAATAAATCTTCCATAGAATCTTTTAACAGCTGTGCTAATAATGCTACATAAAGTGTCATCTTTCATTCCTTTTTTAAAAAAACTAATCAACTCTCAAATAAAGGTGTGATGAAGTTACACAGCCATTTGGAATAAATAAATATAGCCAAAGGACAGTGGCAATTATGCTTACATTTTCCTCAATAATGTAAATAAAGAATATGGCAAAAAGAAAGATTGTTTATACCAATGGCTGAAGTGAATGAAGGCAATTGATTCATTTTTAAGTTTTTAACATTCTTGCACAAGTAAGAATTTATTTTTCAGGTATGAAAGAGGTTACAATAAAAAAAAAAACGAAGGAAATTAAACAAAATTAAGGGACTTCCTATTTACACACCCTCTTCACAATCTAATTTGCCCAAATTATAGCTGACTTTAATCCCACATAAACATCCTGTCAGCACTTCCCCCACAGGTAGGGTGACCTCCTTCTGGATGTGAAGAGTGACATCATCTGCATGTGCTGCATCATTTGGTTTAAATCCTTTAATTTTGCGGTAACATAATTTGTCAGTTCTTCTGCCAGAGACTTCTCAATTATTTTTTTCTCCTTGTACCACAATATAAAGTGTGTCTGTAAACTCTCCCGATGTTTATAAGCTTCCTCAGATCTATCCTCTATGACTTCTGATAACCTTTTACTCTATTTAAAACCGCAAACACTGGGAAGATAAATCTTCCTTGGCAATCATTCTTGGACTACAGTGCAGTAAACCACAATGCTACAACACAGTAAGCGCTTGTAATTGGTCAGATATCTGTAGCAAAACAAATATGCTGAGCTCATAGAAGGAAAAGGCTTGACAGTCCGACTCAGTTTTGTGCTTCAAGATACCAAATAACCACAGATTTACTGGAGTCTCAGCACCAGGCTAATCTTAGCAGATCTTTGGGTACTGATGGTGTCTCGTGCAGTGCTGATAGCAGGTCTGTTCTAAGGGTTTCTTGCGGTTTTGACGATGCTCTGTTTTGTTTTGCCTGAGATGAGGTAAATGGTTTGAGTTTCTTGGGTTGCGTTTCTTCGTTTTTGAAGAAATCCTGTGGTCACCAGGATTTTTGGTGCCAGTTTAGCGGAAGCAACATCGTATAAGAATTCCCTTTTTCTTGAAAAGAGGACATATCTGGGTCCTATTAATTTTTGAAAAAATATCAGTGAATCTGCTGTAATGAGCAGAAAGAGCAAGGCTGCCTAAGCCAACAGAGTTAGCGCGTATGCGAAGTGTCTGACTAAGCTAGGATGCAAACGGGAGGCCCTTCTTCTCCTGGGGCTCTTTTCCCTCCCCCTCTTCTCCCTCCAGCTGAACTATTTCAAAAGGAAAAAGAGGTCCAAAAAAACACACTCAGCATAAACAAAAAGGGGAGAAAACTCTTGAGAGCTTTCTCAGGACTAGAAATTTTCTACTTCAATCTCATCTTCATCCATATGTATCATCTCTGGCGTCCCATCTTCTCCAGTTAGTGATTGTCTTTAGCTGGAAGCCCTATTAATATCTAAAATCAGCAATCTTAAGCATGCCGACAGCACAGATAGACTCAGTCTATCTGTATGGTTAGCAGAAAAAAAATAAGGCTGTAGCAAAACTCCTTGGAAGGCCTAGTGAAGAAGCATAAGTTGGGGATGACTTATTCCAGAGGTGTCTAGAGGCAAATAAAATCCTAAGCAGTGTCTTAAGGCTTCATCTGCACTGAAATTAACTTTTAAAAGCTGATGCTGATGATTTTTATGAATTTAACTCGTGACTGAAGGCATAGGTTTGCAATGAGGAGAAACAGTGAGGTATGATATTTTATAACATTGAAAATGCTGTAAAACTTTATTTACTGGGTTTTATCTTTAGCCATGTTACATGGCAGATGACTGATTCCCAGAAATGGCCCTGAAAAAATGATGTATTTGCAGACTGGTTAAAAAGGTTTTGTAAAATAATTATGAAATAACTTATATAATGCCTCCTTTTATTTTTCTTTCTCCCTCCCATCTCCATCACCACTGCATCCTCAAGAAAGCAAGTGTAGTTTTCCTGTCAGTAAAAACATAGGGATTGTCTCCAGCTAGCATTAACTAGCTTCGTAGTCATTAATCTCTATTGGAGATACCCATAATATCTATTACTGGGAGAATTGTCCAGGATATTAGTGAAGATGTCCAGGATATTAGTGAATATCTTCTAGATATCTTTCGAAGCCATAGAAACTTCAACACATCCCCTGCACTGAAAAATTGAAACACCCAAAGGATGTCAGAAAGAAACCTCTGCTTAGAGGTCTCTACACCTACTATGTTGTGTATTATTGCCATGGTATAAGGCAGAGGGAAGTATCACTTCTTAAATTTTGTTGCTTTCTGTGGCCATACCCTTAAAAAGCAGCAATTCTTATAATCTGGTTAATGTATGGAAGTAATATGCATATGAAAGTTATATCAGCTCAAAGCAGAATTCTATGGGTGGGGTAAATTGAGCAACAACTTTGATTTGATAAGGGTATAAGCTCTGTATTTACTTTTCTCAAACATACTGAAGAGACCTTTTTTGCTTCTGAGGATGCTAAAGGGTTAAAAAGTGTGGATGTGCAAATGTGTGCTTGTACCACACTTACCCTTTCAAGTCCTTCTTTTCCTTATGAATGTTTCAGTTATCCAGATAGACGAAAAAATATCCTGTTATTCAAGTAACCAGGAACACCAAGTAAGCAAAAAAGGCAGAAATAATCAAAGCTATAGTCACTAGGCAATTCATGACAGACCCACAGACTTAAATTGTTTGCATAAAAAGGAGAAATACCTTAGAATGGAAATCACAAAATCGCTTCAGAAATGCAATATCCCTATTTGTATTAAATCTGTGAGTAAGAAAGAGCCTAAATTTATGAAAAAATGACTTGCTGCAAGCAGTGCACACATCTGAATTAGTTCACAGCTCTCTAATAACAATGCAAACAACTTTCAGTATCCAGAGCTTTAAAGTATTCAGAGAAGAACAGATACATCTTTCCTGTTGATATTGCTCTAGTACAAAAGATGATATTCTTAAAATACATATAGAACTGGAATGAAATGATTTGTAAGCAAAGCAGCTCAGAAACCTGCAAATAATATCTCAATCATCTTATATTCTTCTTTATTCACTGCATCATAGCATGAGTAATTTTGAAACTGCAGCATTCCATTTATTGTACAATTATGTTATATTATTTTCCTATTGCTACAAAGCTTCCATGAAAACATGCTCCATATATGCCTAAGCAGTTTACCTTGTATGAATATTTGCATTAAATAAATGAAAATTCACCTCTTTCTAAAGATATCATGCCGAGACACAAAAGTGTTCCCTGCTATTAGGAATGTGCTTGTACAGATCTAAAAATTGTAAATGAATTTGTAGATGGTTGGTTCCATTTAAGTAAAATAGACTGAGCATGCATCTTTATGGAAATGTGTTTACTTAACCAGAAAACACAAATATTTCTATTAAATATGCTTTCAGGTTTAACTCCAAATTCCTGATTTCTCATGGATGTGTGATTTTATGGAGATGTACTTAAAACCAGTATTACAATGACAGTTTGTAGTTGCTTTCTCCAACAACATTTTGGGTACAAAATAAGTTTTAGAAGTGCAGTGGACAATTAATTTGCCTAAAATGTGGAGTTTAGATCTTACATTATAATTATGCCTGCTATTGTGAATATAAAAGTCAACTTGACTGTATATTACTTCTATTAAATGCAAAGTATATACTATTGCACTTTATTTTGATTTAAAATTGCACGACTTTTCTGAATGGCTAATGAAGAAAATGCAAAAAAAAGAAAAAAAGGACTGACACTGTGTGTGTGCATGTGTAATATGTAATGCCTAGGGTTTTGAAAATGGAATTAAACACCAGTGGGGGGAAAAAAATCACATGAGGAGAAATGAAGCCTCAGAACAAATGTATTTTTGTGATACTGTCTGTAATTCATGCTAGATAATCATGAACCCAGCAGTTAATGACCTCTACTCTGATACATTAAGTCCAACCACAGATAATGGTGTCCTGTGTAAATTAACAAACCCAGTGGTAAACTTGCTTCTAGTTCAGCAGGAGACAGTGTGCAAATTAGCATTGGTTCTTAATAAGATCAGTGTCCTGCAATCTCCAGGTCTGCAGTGTTCGTAATGCTGTTTCTTTTCAGGTGAAAATTTTTTCTCTAGAGGACACTTGCACAATACATTCTCCTGACAGAGAATCATCCTCACCCTAATCAGTTCCCTACTTGAAAACTTTGCCTATTTCTTACACTTTCATGCTGTGAGTGCTGCTGTGAGTTGTTGGGAATGATTATTCATTTGTAAGCTTCTTTAATAACATTTCCTTTAGATGTTAAGGTACCCAACAGAGCGAACCAGGATTTGATTTTATAATTATAACTATTCAGCAAAAGTAACGGTCAGTCTATTGGCAATCGTGGTCTAATTTGCTCAACACAGTTTATAATCTTTTCCAAATTTCAAGTAAACAATTATCTGTTACATAATCCAAGGCTAAACGATCACCAGGGACCTAATTCTGCGAACTGCACAACACAGGGCCCTTGAGGGAGGCAAATCCTACCCTCACCGCGCTGAGACTGGGGAGCCCGGCAGCTGCTCAGAGGTGTCCTGTACAATGTGGGGACAGGCGCCAATACCTGGTGCTCCACACCACTGCTCCCGACGTACACAAACACATTTGCGCCAGGGTGTTCGGGACAAATACAGCATTTTCTGCTTAAGAACAGCGATGTGCTGGAGATTTAGTGATACCGTGCACTTAGCTTAAAAGCATCTGTCGGAGTTTTCCTTCCTGGCTACAAAGTCGCAATTATCCAATTAATTTGAAGCCGGATCCTTGACTTTTTTTTTTAATACCTTCTAAAACTGGAAAATAGGATTACAGTGAGAGCCTATGGAGTAATATTCACTAGTTTATTTGATTAATTTTTTCTATCACTTGTTGAATAAATTATTCACAGGCAATCTTTCCACTACTCAGTGAGCTCTGTAGATGATCAGACAGTATGTGCCGAATAAATAAGTCATGTATATTGTCCATCAGTAGATGAGCATACTTTTTTACGAACAAAATTTTTACACTCTTAGATGAGGTCTAATTAGGACATTTCAGCTATAATTTATGGGCTGCAAAAAGAGGACATTCTCTAATTTGTCTGTATATAGTGATGCACGATTATGATGTTTGGGGGAAGGGAGATGTTTCCGCACATACTAGATAAGAGATGAGAATGTGGTGTATTCTTCATACTCTTCTAATGGGAGTTTGGTAAGAAAAAGTTTAATACACAGCTCTTGTCTGAACAAACCTCTCACTGTAAAATGTTTACCTTTAATGACATGTACTATTATTTCATGATTATTTTAAAATACACTTAAAGAGTTTTACATGTTAACCAGCTACTAAGAATGCCTTAATAGAGAACTAATTTTTGTTAGAGGTGTCTTGACAATTTGAATTTTATATGCATGCATTATGTTTTCTTAAAATGGGGAAATTATGCATCTGAAGGAATCTGTCTAGAATAATGGGGTTCTATAGAGGTTACTTTAATCACGTTCACCAGCAGTTATAGCTGTTTTACATCTTATTTGCAACAAAAGGGAACTCTAATTATCTTCAAAAAGAGCATAAAATGGTGTGCTTTGCTGCTGATGTAATGTTGATTCGTGAATGCTGCTGATAGGAACTGACAACTAAATACATGTCACACTTTTAAGAAATCAGTTTTGTGACCTGGGGACCAGGAGATGGGGTATATATTTGCTTGTTAAGTAGAAACAATTTACAGTTTTCACTTTAAAATAAAAATAAAAATGCTGTTATAGATGGGTTATCGATTATTTTTAACAATGTGCCACTTCCGTTATGACTTGGAAGCTGCATTCTGTAAATTAGATTTAGTGCTTACAATCCCAGACAAAATAGTGAACGGGACTGTTTTGCATCCTGGTCCCATTTTTTATAAAGCGCTTACTCTTTATTTCATTTCTATATATACGTATGTAAAATATCCATAACAGATATATATTCACTCCACATGTAATATGGGGCAATAAAAGATATAAATGTCTTTGAGTGTTGTTACAAGTGCTCACATTTCAGGCTCACACTTATAACTGCAAATGAAAAACATGAAGCCCCCCCACAAAGTGTAAAACTCATCAAATAAGATTCCACTGTACATCAATACCCATGCCACCCTTGCATAACAACTGGCTAATATTCCATTTTGAATATAAAATTAATCAATGGAGATACAAAGACATTATGCACAACCAATGTTTTCTATATGGCACAATTTAAGATTCATATCGGAAAGTTGTTAATTTGCACCCAGCATTTGAATGCTCTGCATGAAACCTCAATATTGAAGCACCCATCCTGTGTAAAAGCTGAAGTCACTGCCTTGTTTATTTAAACTAAAGATAATAATTAAAATGGTTCTATATTCTGAATTCACTCATACTATAGGACTGCAAATTTTCATTAGAATTAATGGATATTCGCACCTTAGTGAATCTAGCTGTGACTGTAGAGGATTAAAATAGCTTTTTATTACTGTACATGTTTTGTATTACTAATCTTCCATGGCACTTATTGAGTAATGCTTATCACATTTGTACATTTATTTTCATAAATTTCTCTGTGTGCCAATGATATTTGTATGTACAGCTGTGTGTTAGTATGCAGTCAATCATTTGTGCATAGTTAAATACAGCTAAAGATTTTGTTTTAATTAAAAAAAATAAAGAAAAAAATGTTTTACTTAGTTTTGTTCTACCCAGACTGTACCTGGCTTAGAGATGACTGAAGTTGAAAATGTATTTTATTTGATATTTTTCTAATAGCTGTCTGTCCAGTCTATTTTCTCTGACCCTTAGTTATAATCATTTCCCTGCATAAGAAATGCCAAATCAGCACACAAGTGTTATTTTGCCTTATTTACTGTCAGTTATAAATGTTGTCTGACCATTTATTTTACAACAGTTTTATAACAGTACCATGAAAATGCTGCATTAGATACCAAACTTCTATAATCAGTTTCAGTTTCAGCTGGTTCAGATTCCCCATTAGCTTTAGAGAACAGCTAGGCATATATCTGACTAGAGATTAGTTTGGAGAGAGGAAAGATGAACTGAAAAGCTTTTTTTTTTTTTTTTTTTTTTGCTTATGCGTTTGCATTTGAAAATTCACATATTATAATGTGGCAACAATACTATTGCAGATAATCTTAACATATCTGAGAAAGTTTCTGTCCAACAAAATACTCATTAAATGCCCTTTCTATTAAATGGTCAATTTTTTTTTCTACTGACTACCCAAATATATTTTCTTTCAATGGTTAGTATTTCATTCAGATGAAAAGTGTTTCGGGTTACTGAATGCTACATTTCTAATTAAAAAGAAATAGATGAGTTATAAAGAATGCAAAGGATTTTTTTTTTTACCCCTTAATTCCCCTCCACCTCTCCCAAATTTTCTATTCTTTTCATCACTGATAGATAGAAACTCTACTAAAGTGAAATAGAAGCAGTCAATACGAAAAATCTTAGTTTGTCTTATATACCTAGTACAAATCTACTGATATTTTTCAGCTCTGCTTTCCATTAAAAATGCAAAAACACAAATATATTTCACTATAATAACATAGTTGAGGGTATGTAGGATGGTTTCTTGTGCATTACCATTTGAAGGTGATAGCTCTTCCTCTAAGAAACCTTAGGTCAGCTATGAGATGATCAGGCAACCTGTACTTTTGGACATTATAGGAAAATTTTTAAAGAACTTTGAGGACTCTTCTGGTCACAGAGTACGGATGGGTGGCTTCAGGTTTAGTTCTAGCACCATTTCTTTTATAAGCTAAATAATATTTGCAGACCTACAGGACGGTCAGGTCAGCTTTTTCTAGGATGTCCTATGTTTCTCCTACTCACCATAGTCCTCAGACTATGCAACTCCAAGAGATACCCTGGTCTTGATATTTTTTGTAGAAAAACAGAAAGTCTTTTCATGTTATTATGTTTTGTTTAAAGTAGTGACAACAATAACATTGGGCACTTTGGCCTTTGTTTCTTTCTCCAAATTCCTTTAATCTAGGATGTGTCCTTGTAAGGGTGAGAGAAGGAAAATGATCCATGCCCCATATGATACGAGGCATTTGGCACTGCATGATCTCTCATTTCCTCTTCTCTCCTGGCGTCCTCAGCAAATAATTCCATTTTCCCAGTTCCCTCAGCCCTGCAGCAACCTCTCTTCCCCAGATCCATCAGACTGACTCCCTTGCCCGCTCCTGCACCCCATACTCAGCCAGGGATACCATGAGATCTCTTCTTGAGATCTTCAACTTTCAGCTTTTTGAGATCTTCAGCTTCACATTTCCCTCAGTTCCATGTTCCCCATCTTTTGTCAGTGCCCCAGCCCTACTTCTGCTCCTTGTAGAGTCCTTCATTTGCTTGTCTTCTGCTTGCTCTGGTGGTCTAGTCACATGCCCTGCAGGATGGTCCTTTCCCCCCTTTCCAGCAAGCGGATGCAGCAAGAAGCAGAGGATTTCTCCCTCTGCTTGTGGAAGGTAGGGAAAGAAGCAAGCAGGCCTCATCCTAGTATGTTTTTTTCAGTTCTTTCTCTTTTCTTTATGCTTCTTCCGAGAAGCGTTGGGCTGAGAAGAAAAACAAGCCCTCCTCACAGCAGCCTCCCCTGGCTCCTTTCCTCAGGAAAGGAGAGGTAGGCAACGTGAAAGGTTTTCCCTGCAATACAGCCAGAATTTTTCAGCAGCCTGGAGGTTCCCATGTCATCGTGCAATCTCAGCCAAAATCCCATTACTCATCATTCTTGGGAGCTGGCATTCCTGTGTGTTACTCATTAGCTTTGCTACAACTGTGGGCTGGAGCTCAAAGCAGGCATTTTGCTTTCCAGGCCCAGTGTACACAAGCTGGCCCCTTTTGTGAGAAGTATTATTTTTAAATGTCAAATATGTACTAAGGGATGACTCAAGGGACTAACAAATCAGAGCTCAAGAACAGAGGCGCTCTTCTGCCTAAGGAACATCAAGTTAAAGATAATATATATTTCATTAAACTTTCAGGAACTTTCCGGATTTACCAGTGAATCCAATAGCAGGTTGATACTCCACTACCCTATCTTGTGTTGAAATGTGCACAACACCCCAAGCACAGGCCTTCCACAGGTAATGAGGCCAAGTGTGGGAAGCAGTAACAAAGAAGTCAAACTTCAAGTGCCAGGAGAGCTCTTGGCACCTGAAGAGCCGCACAAAGGAAAAACACAGTGTTCATTTACAATTTTTTTTTTCTTTTCACTTAGGAACCTGGGACCCAAACTATGTGACTGTAGGTCCTGATCAAAGCCCATTATTTTCTTTAGGAGTCTTGGCATTGACTTTGATAAGCTGTGAATCAGGCCCATCCCAAAGTAGAACATATGGGTCTCCTGCACAGCCTATTTCTATTCATATTTTGCATCTTTTTTTATTTATTTCATACATTATTCACAGTTTGTGATGGCAGAAAGACAGTTTATATCCTTGACACAAAGAAAACAAAGAAAGAAATACAGCATATGTGTTGTCATTATTATGAAAACTAAGGCATATTGGGCACAATGCTTTTCATTTTCATTATATTACAGGATTCTAATAAGCCTCAATGATAGCTAAGTCACTTCTCCTTAGCACAAGTGAAGAAGAAAGAAATGAGAACTTTTCAGGTTGTTTTTGAAAATCTTGTAGACTGTCTAGGCATTTTAGGCACAAATTTAATTTCACTTCAACATCACAGGTTCCTTTGATGACAAAGTCACGTATCTTTAGTCCCAAACAGAAAAGTAAATAAGACATTTAGATAGTTTTCCTTTACTTTGAAGCCGGTTTTATACTGGAAAATGTGAGTGCATAAATCAGGCACTCACCACCAATTGGCACACACCAATTTTCTGGTTCAGTCCAGCTCTGGCTTAGGAAGGGCAATTATCTAACACCTGCTAAAACACAGTCCTGTCTAGCTAAAGGTTTGCAGAAACATATGAAATCTTTAAGCAAATATAGTTTAGAATGGAAGGCCGAGATGAACTGCCTCTCCTGATCTGGCCCAACCTCCAGGCAGCAACAGACAGTATCAGCCAGGATGCCATGTTAGTATAATCTAAAGTTATAGCTTGGTGTCTCAGAAAACTTAGGAATGTCAAGGTTTCACTAAATGCTTTTTTATCCCAATTTTTAGTTAGTGCAATATGTTATATAATGCCTATCAAAGCTTGAATTACTCAAACACCCAAATATTTCCCTCACACACTGCTTATGTTTGCTTTCCAGTTAGATCTCTTTTTTGTTCAGATTACAAATTAATGTTCGATTGTCAGGAGGAAAGAGCGATTGTGAAATCTTAAGCTCTATTAGCAACTAAAAAAATAAATAAAGCAGCTGGGAAAAGTAAATAGCATCCCTAAGCCAATACTATAATGTCTCTTCTGAATACAATGGCCAGCATGTTTTCCCGTTGAGATGTGTCATTGGAATTTCTAACAGCACTCAGCAACTAGGAAAGAGCATATGAAATGAAAATAGGATTTTGTGGTGATTTTCCTATTTTGGCTGGAAGAAATGAATGGATTTGATTTTTCATGTGAGTCAGTAGTGAATGTTTTCCACGTATGCCACTGCTGAGCTTCCTGTAGGTCGAAACAGACACAAGTGGGAGGAGAGGATGGTTGTCTAGGAGAAGATCACAGCATTAAAAAAAAAATCCTCAATCCTATTTCATGGTTTCAGTGAACCAAGAGAATTCTATTTAAAACTTCAAGATATATTCTCAGATTTTTGCACCGAACTGCAATTCATCCCCTGCCAGTGCAATAAGGTCATATTTGTATGCATTTTATGTTGAAAAAAAATGCTCATTCATCAGCTTTGGCCCTGTGTCCTGTTAATCTGCACGCATTTGCTCTCTAATAGATTAAAAAAATAATTCTTACGAAACCGATTAGACAGAGTGCTCCTCTATACATAGTTCTCCACTGAGTAATACATTTGTAGAGATTTGTTACAGCTGTAACCATCCAAACAATTTTGATCACTGCTTATACGGACATGTTATTTAGAGGCTAAAGCTCAGGGTTTGCTGAGTTGTCACATTGCAATTTGAGACAATCAAGAAGACCGCCTCTTACCTGAAAACAACTTTTTGTGGTATTTTTTGTTTGTTTGTTTTCCAGTCTAGGGCTAGAGCTAATAGTAGTGATATGCAAAATAAGCAGTCTCCTTGGTCAGAAGGATCCTGGAATAGCAGTTTTGAATTTTCCCATTCAAAGAAGGAAAATGAAATAGACCATTTTGTCTTCTTCCTCAGAGAAAGCAAATTTCCACTTTGTCTATTTTGCTGAGGAACTCTGAGACTGCTCTGATCAAGATAAAAGTGAAGTTTTCAAAGATTTTCTAAAAGATAAAAAAAGAGTAGCAAAGAATGTGACAATAAGAGGAAACGTGTTAGCTCAGAAGTATTTGGGAAAACAATGCACAAGTTTCTAGTGTCAATTTCTTTCTAGTTGTGACCTAAAAACTCATCTAAGGTTTCAGCATTCTTACTTGAAGGTTTTGTCTGAACAAATATCATGCAGAAAAAGGTTTATTTTCAATAAACCTGGAAGGAAATATCAATATACTTAAAGTAGATGGCAATTGTAGAGCTTCTACCATGCTTTTTTTTTTTTTTTTAGAGAAACCAGTGTGCTATATGCTTCCTAATGACAGTTCAAATATGACATTTTATTAATTATTGTGACTTTCTTTCCAGAGTGCATGCAAGGAATAGGATCTGTTTAATCTCCTTTCTGCCAAAGTTTATTTGGCAGAAAACCCTGAGTTTTAACTTAAAACCAAAAAACAACAACAACAAAAAAACTGAGTCTGGCTAGTTGTTTGATACTATTTGACTTTTATTTCAAAAGGCTATTTGGTTTTTAATGTCTTTTATAAAAGCAAGATATTTTAACTGATTTCACTCAGTAGTGACTAAAAAAAAAACTTTTAGTGTTATTGACTTTGCAGGTAAGATCTAATTTGATCTACTGAGTAATGGGGAAGTATATCTGCATCAAAAATTATTTAACAAACCAACAAAGAAAACAAAATTCAAGAACACAATAAACCTAGAAACATACATTTAGAGAATGTAGGTAATTCTCTTATATCTTGAACCCTACATCCAATCAGAAATTTTTCACTTTGAAAATTTGACGCTCTCTTTGTTAAACAGCTTTCATTATGTAATGGTTTTGAATTTTGTTTTCTGGCATTTCCCCGGACTCTAATTCCAGAAACTCAAAACTCTGGTTTACCTGTTCCACAGTCTTTATAAGTTTTCAGCCATATCTTGCATGCAGGTGAAGCTTACTGGTTCATTTGCTTCAGTATCTTGGCATCAGCAGGATACTAATTTAAATGGCAGTATTATTCATGCTGAAATCAGTTTATCTGATAAAAGCAGAAGTTTCTAGTTAAATTCCTCTTTAAAAGCCTCAAAAGACAGTAAATTAGCTAAAATATCAGGCAAGAAATCAGTTGATTTGCATGCATATTTAGTGTCAGTCTTTCTGGAAAAGTCTCAACAAGCATAAAGTATCAGAACATTGTTTTAACCAGAGCCCATTCCAGATGCCCAGCAAAACCAACTGTGTCTCAAAAGGTTTAGCTGTGTATCAAAAGGTTTAGCAGATATTGTAGGTATTTCTTACAATTTCAGTGATGTGTCCTCAAGATCCCTTTCAGTATAAATGGGAAATATTAAATGATGTAGCATTATCCTATGATTCTTATAGAGGGGCCTCTAACTCTCAGCATTAATTCACTTCATAGGCTGAACAGCAGAGGCACTTATCCACTTCAGTTTTTCTCTGTACACAGTATTGCCAATTTGAGAGGTGAGTAAATCAATTATTGCTCATGACTGTGGTTTTATGAGGCTACAAACAGTGGCTCTAAGTCAATCAGGCTCAAATTCCTATTCAAAGGAGTAACCAACTGTTTATGCCATTAGGCATGAATCGCTGCTTCATTAATTATAAGCTAGGCACTGTGTCCAAGGGTGGTGACAGAAGACACCCTATCTTCACATATCTTCATGCAAGTTCCACCGGGGCTGGAGTATTACCATTAGACTAATGCTTGTTAGTCATTAGGGCCTTTTTCCAAGTTCTGTTAATAGTTATCATGCCTCTTCTTGTTTTCTTAACACAGTTAGTTCTAAATCTTGATGGCTTGTTCAAGGCCTGTGTTGTTGGCTCCTTCCCTTACAGTGCTCTGAGCAAAATCAACATTTTTCTCATTTATTCTGTTTCCTTGCTTTTCAGGGCAGAGCTATTGCTGAGGATGATTTGCAACCTTGGTAGCACATCAAAACACAAGATAGATCAACATGGCTCTGCAAGAAAAAGCTGCCTTGCATGAATTTTCGGCTTACAGCTTGAGGAAAGCAAGCACGCTTCCTCTACATATGCAAAGTTTACAGATAAAAGTCTGCACTCTATTGGGTATAATATAATGTATTGCCTTAGAATCTGAGTGATGTTTTGTGCCAAAGGCATGACTATGTATTTGCTAAATAAATGTTTGTTGCATTTTGCAGAAGGTTTTTCAGAGCAGAAAAAGGCATATAAACAAATACCTATGTGTGGTTATTCAGGTTGATTTTAAATCTCCTGGCATTTTAAGATCCAAAATTGTAAATCTTGTAACAGAAAACACCTGCATGTTTTGTATAATTGTTCTCTATCACCATAAACAGAATCTTCATTTGAGTTATGTTGTGTAATTTCTCTAAGCATAATGGCGCTTCTTTGTACAAATTTTCAGAACTTGTGTGGTAACAACTAGAAAACTTTCTATGGGAAAAAAAAAGGGGTTTTCTCCCTTCTTTTAACAACTCTACTATGTCAACACAAGCAACAATACTGTAAACCCCTTTAGGAACTCATCAGTTATACTGGTGTCCTATTTATTCCTCATTATTGACCCTAACAAACATGTTCTCTCACAAAACATTGACAATTTTCCTATGTTTTAACCAGGCATACAAAGCTTACACAGCCTTACCTTCAAGCACCTCTAGAGGCTTGTTTACCTCCCTCACCTCTAGGCACTCAAGGGCCTCTTCAGCCTGACCATGTTAGGAATGATAACTTTCTTCAGGTTTCCTGTGATCCCTTCTTTAAAATTTCCACAGCAAGGAAAGTTAAGTCTGCTAAGTCTAGCTTCCCTTTTTATGGCAATGGAAGTGTAATAAGACCTGAAGCAAAAAAACAAGCCCTAGCAAAAATGAGTCATAGAATAACAGCAAACCCATTGCCTGAAGTCAGGGGCACCTGAGGAATGAGTCAGTGAGAAGACTAGCAAATACTCTTCATTCCTACTCTAAATGTGAAAGGCCTCATTACTCGTCCCTTAGCTGGCGGCACGACTGTTGCTTAAGTGCCACAGGGGATTTTATCCCATCTGTGGCAGCAGCATGGAAATAGTAGTTATAAAGAAGTTGACAAAGGTAATGGCAGTGGTGGTAGGGATACCATCCTCAAAATGTTTGTCTGGCAAACCAGGAACCCAAACCCAACTAGGAAAACACACAAACACATGGAAAATGGTAAAGCCAGGAATTGTGAAATAGTTTCATATTTGTTGCTGCTGGGGTTGCTGCAAAAGTTTCCAGTGATTCCTTTTGTCAAGGCAAACTTTTGTGTACCCACTCATGGAAATATCTCATACTTTTTCATTTACAGAGGAATGCTTGGTTTGACTTTCCCATAAAGCTAGGAGAAAGGTAAAGAAGTAAGCAGAGGTTTTTGTCACCTGTTTTAAATTTCCAGCCAATTCCCTGGTATTCTAGAGAAGTGACTGATGGGGCAGCAGTGGGTAGCAGCTGTTCTATGATGGCCATTTTGTCCTGCCTCCTTGTCTGAGTCAACAACTGCTACTGGTCACACCAAAAAGGGGCAGCAGACCACACTGGCTCTTACCTTTGGCCTCTTGTCATCCCTGTGATTGACAGTTTAATTTGCCTTGACCATAAGTAAGAAGAGCAAACTATTGGCAAGTGTTCTGAGAAAGCTCCGTTATCTTTGCTAGGTAAATTTGTCAGCTGGGTTTTTGTTTTTTCACTTATTTGTGGAGCTCCACTGCAGATCAGCAGCAGAATGTGCATGTCAGCTTTTTCAGGTGTGGAGGTGTCCTCTCAGGGTAAGTAGGTTTTTAGTTTAATACATTTGGGGTAATAATATCATTACTATGGTAATGATATAATATGTGTCACTTTTGGGAAAGAGAAATTACACATAATTTCTATTTGCTTAGTTCCTGTTTCTATAGTAACAAGTCTAGTAATTCTCATTAATGACTAGGTTGTTAGCATTGTTATTTTTGGTAATTCCAGGTTATTAATGTCGTTAGTTCTTCTGCATATTATTGATGACATAATCTGAGTGGCTGTTAAATAAAAAAAAAAAAAATAGGTCCACTTTACTGAAACCATCCTTCACAAATCAGAGGGTATTCTTTGAAGCCAGTTTTAAAATTAGTGTAGAATTAAGTTGAGAGAAGGAAATCATTAAATTGTTTGGACTAGAGGCAAAATTTAGATGGCTTGGTAAACACAATTATTAACACAAGCCACACAACTCTGATGATCATTTAACATTTCAGTTTGCCAAGTTCATCTTTCCACTAGAAAAGATATTTTTCCCCCCTCCCAGAGTAAGAGCGGTAAAGAAATTTCAGGCAGAGTGGTTATCATGAGCTCATTCACCACTGGGATTAGGGGTTAAAGGTTGCACCTAGGTGCCACAAGGTCATTATTATCTCATGATGATAACTATGTATTCTGTTACACTTTATCTGTAAGGGTACGCAGTAGGCTAAATGTCTATGTGCTAAATAATTTAGAACATATTATTCTAATTATACTTCATATTAAGAATACACTTATGATGTTTCCCTTCTACAAAGTTGTACAGATGCAATAAAGCAATTCTTAAACAATTCAACCCACTTCATTTTCGTAAAGGAACTTTATAGTATGTTTGTTGCAATGTACTCCTTGACATTTTTTCTCTATAAGTACTTATGTTTGTGCATACGTTTACCCACTGAATGTTCACTTGAATAAAGCCACAGACTAGAGTGTGAGCAGCAGCAGGCATAGTTTAACTTGTTTTAACTCATTTTCTTAGAAAGGCCTTTATAATAGTTTCTTCAGAATGCTTTGATAGTGCAGTTAATGCCTTTTATAAAGTGTTATTAAACTACACAGTTGACATCTTGCAGTTGTTTAGTAAATATTAATAAAGTATTTATAATCTCTCTCAATTTAAAAGTTACCATTATCTTCCCAGCCAATACCAATCAGCAGAAACTCGTGATTTACTCATGCAGTTGGTGACTTTTTTATTATGATTTTAGGATTAAAAATTTGCATTAAAGCTGGACTTCAGGATTAAAACAGAAGACTGGCAAGAAAATGAAATAAAAAAATGAAAGCAAAATGCCCTAATCCCATATTATTCCTATTATTAAGAAGTTTACCTTGAACAGATCTACACATAACATTTTAGACTGTATTTTAGACTGTAGACTGTGTATTTTAGAGTGTATTTTACTGTGATGACAAAAACTGGCTAATTCTTTGCTTGACTAAGTATCTTGATCCTGTGAGCAGGAGGACAAGGAGAATTTTCTTCTAAGAGTCCTCTGGAACTGGACTATATAATGCATCCTGTTTCTATTTATACTCTATTAGCACAGCTGTAACGTGCAATCTCATCAAACTTTTGATATCATCTGCTTTATCTGGTACCTACATTTACATGCGCAAATAAAAAAAATCTTATCTCAATACCTGCTATATGAAGAAATCCCCTTAATTGCTTCCATACATTACAAACCAACTCGGAGCTTACTTTTACTGCAGGCTACTATACTGAATTTATGGAGCTGAAAAGGGCAATTTATTTAAATTAATCACTTCCTATCCTAAATATTATTCATGTTAAACATCTTTTCTTATTGTATTAAAATATATGTTTAAATATTTAAAATTACTATTTAAAATAATATTTTAAACTCCTCAGAATGGATTGTTAGGCCTTTTATCCTTCCTTTGGACAACAGAGACAAATTGGTCAACATTCCCTAAGAAGAAGAGCTGTTGGAAACGGAGAAGATTGTGGCAGAATGCACAATGCTGCAACTGTTGCTAGTTGCCAAAAGACACTGTGGGTCAACTGCCATTTAGCATATATTAAAGCAATGCGTAGGCTGCTGCAATCCATGCCAAGACCAATGAATAACTCTTGCTTGCAAAAGGGAGCTTAGCTCATTTGCAGCTCCTTTCAACCTACTATGCTTCTGGATTTCTATCATATCCTAAGAATGTACTCTGTGTAAAGAGAATCAACTTTGAAAAGTCATTTAGGAGATGGAGCTGTGAAAGCTTAAATTAAATGAAGCACACATCATTAGTTTTTTCAGCTTTAGATTTGGGCACACAAAGTCACATAAAGAAGACTAGTGAAATTTATTTGAAAATATCTAATGTTTTGGCTGAAAATTCCACCAGATACACTTTGCCTGAAGAGTGTAAGTATTTTCAAACCCTATTTTTGGCAAAATTTAAGCATCTGAGGCAGAGGAATATAAAGGGATTATTTGGCATGAACAGTTAGCGTAGCAAATGACCATTAGAATCATAGAATCATTATCGTTGGAAAAGACTGTCAAAACCATTGGGTCCAACCATAAACCCATCATGACCATGCCTGCCAGACCCTGTCCCTAAGTAAGTGCCTCATGTGCATGTTTCTCGAACGCTGCCAGGGATGAGGTCTTCATCACTTCTCTGGGCAGCCTGTTCCAATGCTTCACCACTCTTTCCATGTAGAAATTTTCCTAATATCTAACCTGAACCTCCACTGGTGCAACTTGAGGCCATTTCCTCTTGTCCTGTTGGTAGCTATTTTGGAGAAGAGACCAATCTAAGCCTCACTACAGCCTCCTTTCAGGTAGTTGTAGAGAGTGCTGAGGTCTCCCCTGAGTCTCCTCTTCTCCAGACTAAACAACCCCAGCTCCCTCAGCCTCCCCTCATAACGTCTGTGCTCCAGCCCCTTCACGAGCTTCGTTGCCCTTCTTTGGACACTCTCCAACACCTTAATGTCCTTCTAGTACTGAGGGGTCCAAAACTGAACACAGTATTCATGGTGCGGCCTCACCAGCACTGAGTACAGGGGGACAATCACTTCACTAGTCCTGCTGGCTACACTGTTCCTGATCCAAGCCAGGAAGCCATTGGCCTTCTTGGCCACCTGGGCACATTGCTGGCTCGTGTTTAGGTGGCTGTGGACCAACACCCTTAGATCCTTTTCTGTTGTGCAGCTCTCAGACACTGCCCCCAGCCTACAGCATTGCATGAGTCATCAACTGAAAGAACCCAAGATCCTTCCTCCTTTCTGCACAGAGGCCCAGGCCTGAGGACCAAGTCTCCTTGCTGCAGGGCCCAGAGCCCTTCTATGTCCCACACTACAGCTCTCCCCAAATGTGAACAGTGCTTCTACCACAAATGCTCCTGGCATCATGGCCAGGCCCAGTGCAGCTGGGAGCCCTGACTGAAGCAGAGCTGCCCCTCAGCCCTCTCCTCCACCCACAGGCCTCGCAACACAGTGTCCAGCCCTGTGACTGTCCTGGAGACCTGCCCATGCTCCTGGCCAGTCCCAGCCTCACCTATGATGAGCACTGCTGTCCTGCTCATCACCTTGCCTGCAGTGCTGCAGCATCAGATATTTTATGACGAAGCAGATTGTAACTAGCTTTCATCAAAACTGAGACTTTTGGCGGGAGAGTTTTAAGCAAGATGAAATTTCTGATCAAAACTAGAGTCATCTTGATATCAATGGAGGTCACTGTTTACAGGGTGCTAAGGAAACTTCAGCTTCCTTACTAACACCACCAAATCCTGTATACTTATTTGAAATTTGCTAGAAACAAAGAGCTTGGCAGTTCTAACACTTTCTGAAGATCAGAAACTCCAAACAAATTTTTCATCAGTACCTTGCATAAACAGCTAGAGCTGTTCAACCTTAAGGTGTTCTAGTGCCTCTGCAATGGAAGAACCTCTTCCTTCAAAAACAATTATTGTCCCAAGATAAGGCCACTGTATAAATTCTTAAAATATTTTATGGAATTGCAAGATTATCTCTTCACCCTCTTTAGCTCTGCATTTTTATTTCATTGGTAAGCTTGGAAATCTTCTGTGTTCATGCCATCAACTCAAGTATTAGGAAGAACAAATTTATGATCTTTATGTAGTCTTTCCTGGCCCAGCTCCTATATCGGAGAATAAGCTGGGGAGCAGGGGAGAGAGGAAAAGAGTGACTTTATTGTACAGAGTAAATATACTTCTAAATCATTGCCCTTTCTGCAGGTTTTACCATTACATTCAGTGGTAAAACCCCATAAATAATGCATATCCTATTATCTTGTTTTTGGTGGTGGGTTTTTTTTTGGTGGGGGGGTGTTGTGAAAGTATTTAAAAATTTTCACATGAGGAACATTCTAAGAGTTCTGGCCAGTGTTGTTAGTTTGGTTGCTAAGCTTGCTTTCCATTTACTTGTGTGGGCAAAAAGATATATTTAGGCCTCTTTTTTTGGTTAGAAAAGTGCTAATGGGGGAGGTATTACATTCCTTCAAGATGAACATAGTACTTCTAATTTTTGGCACACAACATTCATCTCCTAGCGTTATGTCACTTGTCAGACCTTGAGATCTTCCATGGCCAGAACTGGCATAATATGTCAAACACTTACAAAATTGCATTTTCCAAGTGCTTTTAGAATGAATGATATAGCATCGTTCATGTAGTAAGAGCAGGTATCATGAAATACTCTACAAAGGCCGGTTCTCCAAAATATCGCAACTCTTGGAAAACTCTCGCAATACTTATATTTTTCATGAGCTTTTAGTAGTTACATGTGACTTTTGAAAATTTCCAATTTTATAACCAACAATATACTGAACACTAGTTGTTTTCATGTGAATTCACATTATATTAGCTACTGACCATCACGCAGATATCATCTCCTACTGCTCTTTTGCCTGTATTCATCTTTGGTTTTTTATGTTGTGTTGTCCTGTTCCTGAAATGCTTACCATTTGTCTTGCGATTCTGCATTTCCAAGGCACAAAGCACAATTAGGTCCTGTCCATGCTTGGAGATAAGTGCAATAGCAAGAGAAATCAAGGATGAACTAGAAAATGCTATTTCAAATGTTGCGGTCTCCTACTATACAGGTGTTTTTGTCAGTGAAATGATTTTACTACATTTCTCCATATTTTAAAGAATGGTTCCTATTTTCTTTAGCATTTTAATATATACTATTGGCTATTTTTAGAAACAGTAAATTGCACAATGCAAGATTATGTATTTAATCACATTAATCATATTAATTCTGCTTCTGGTAACTGATCGGTATTGCAATAGTGTTATTACAGAGAATTGACTTTAAAGCTGCAGCCATGAACTGTGTGATTTCATAGCAAAAGCTGTTCTTGAGAAACACAGACAATCTGAACATGTTTTGTAGAAGTTCTGAATTTGCAGACATTTCTATGAAATAAAACATCAATTCCATTCTTTTTAAAGTTTCTCCGCTCTACAGTATAATAAGTGGCAATATTTTTTTGTGCATTAACAACAATAAGGCTACGAAAATTCAGCCCAAAATGCTGACATGATGTAAATTAACATACCTTTATTAAAGTTAATAAAGCAGGAAAGGCAACCTGACTCACTGAGCATCAAATCCTTTGTTCTTTCTTTATTATGTTTTCTTTGTCAAATACCACGCATTTCAAACTATGATTGCTCTAAATATATTGTTTCTTTTCCAAATGTCTTATCACAAACCGTACTTCATCAGCAACTGATCTTCATCAGCAAATGCACAAAAAACTAGCTTGTGTTTTTCACATATTACTGTCTGCAGTAAATATATTCTATTCCTGTTTTAAGTGATATTTCTTTCTTTTTGTCTACTGTCTTTTAAAATCACAGAATCATAGAAAAATAGGACTGGGAGCAGCTTCAAGAGGTCACCTTGTCCATCTTCTGCCTAAGGTGAAATCAGCTATATTTAAGTTATTTCTGACAGATGTTTGTCTAACCTGTTCTTAAAAGTATAGGGATTCCTGAAATCTCCTAAAAAAAAAAAAAAAAAAAAAATCCAGAGCTTCTCTGTCTTTACTATTAGAAAATCTTCCACAAAGTCTAACCTGATTTTTTTTTTCTGCTCCCTCTTATTCTATTCACAAAAGACATTGAGAGTGGCTTCTTCTTTTACCCCCTGTGGTAACCTATTAGGTCCTTGGTGACTGTTTTCTTTGTGGATGAAGAGAGCCCTTTTTTACATGTTTCCATGGCCATATTTCCAAATTTTTAAGTTAGCTTCTCTCAAGTCAGTGTAAATCTTGAAGTCTTCTGAGACCACACTAGCTCTGAATAGAGGGGAAGGATTAACATGTACGGTGCTGGTATTAAAACATGTAAAAGATGCTGGAGCTGCTTGCACTGATGCTGAGAGCTAAAGGCAATTTGCACTCACAAGAACAAATGCAGTAATTTATACTGCTAGTAAAGAGGGATGGTGTTCTCCAGCCTGAAATTGGCCACAAAATCTTCCAATTTTGTACTGAAAAAAAAATCATGTTCTCTGGCAAAAAATAGGTAACTCAGATTTTTTCGAAAAGTCATGAAGTCTCCTCAGGACCTAATGGATTTCACACCTACTCAGAAGAATATTTCTGTATTTAAGCTAGAGCTAATGGAGAGTAAGAGCAAACACTCTTTGCTATCTGTGAGTAAATCAGCAAATCAGTTTACATACAGTGCTATGTTCTCTTGCTTGTTTACTGTTTTTAGCCTTAAACACAGAAGACTTCTATAGCTTGTGCTTTTAGTGGAAATGTGTCAATCTTCAACACCTTTTCTTAAGAAATTCAAGTGAAAATATAAACTGCCTTCAGTATTAACACCTTTTTTTTTTTCGAATTGTCTACGAAAGTCTACACAGAACAAAGAGATTATTTTTAATGGTTAACTTTAAACGATAACAAAAGCAAAACAAAACACAAAGCATGTTACTATCTTTGGAAGTAGAAATTCCTGCAGAAAAACAGCTGCAATTAACCTTCAGAGTATATGAACTCTGCTGAAAGGCACACTGGTTTTCAGAATCTTAATATAAAACTGAATTCTGCTAATTATATACTCCGTTCCAGAGCATGGAAACGATTTATCTCTAAATAAATTATTAGAAGTTATTTCAATTTTATCCACCTACACAGATATTTTTAAGCAATATCATGCGTCCTTGCTTAAAGAATAGCAACTGTGTAGTAGCATCCCCTGAACACCAAACATCCTTTATTGATAAACCTGAATGGAAGAACATGAATTCTTCCATGACACAAGGCTGAAGCAGCAATGCCTAGCAGTGCAGGGCCTGGTCTCGCTGCCGGGGCCTGTTCCGCCACCAATGGTGGGCAGGATGTTGGGTTAGCTCATGGGTCAAGTCAGGGCTCTGGGGTGAGGAAGAGCAGGCCTCACCAAGGCTCACCCTTGCTTCACAAGAGCTCTCCTCAGCTGCTGTTAAATGCCGTCAGCTAAAGAAACAGGATTGGCAAATCCAACTGACCTGTGACTAAACCAACTAATCTGCCATTTCTCCAGACCAGCAGGGAGTGCACAAGTTTAGGAAGTGGCAGGAGCTTCATCGCAATGGTCCTTGGTGCTACACTGACCTGTGGGGAGAATTCCTCCCTCACTACCTCATCTTATGGGTGAATCTAATGTATAACCTGGCTGCATCAGTTGTGGGTCCTGGGGTTTAGCCTTTAAAGGCTGCAGGAATACCAAACTAGCTTTTACCAAAGTGAGCTTTTCAGAATTAAAAAAAAAAAAAAAGATGGGGGGGGCATGATTTGTGGGAGTGCCTGCATGGAAAATGTCAACATTCTGTATTCCACATTTTTTGAAGTGTTCAGGTGAAATGCAGAAGTAGTGCCATTTACAAGTAGGTCAAACAGCTGTAAAAAATCCCAGAGTTTAATACTGTGTGAGTGAAAAGATGTTTATGTTGAAACATCATACAAATGGAAGACATACTGGGCAAATTCCTGACCCTATTGAGGTCTACAGCTAATCTTCCAAGCTGCCAGATTTTCTTACTGACTTTTTTTTTTATGTATTAGGAGCTTGAACTGCCAGACCAGTCATGTTGGAACATAAAGTTGAAATCATAGTCAAGATCACAGGGATAAGTAATATGTCCTTTTCATATAGAGAATTTAGTGATTATCTGACTGAATGACAAGCCATTTTTCACAGGACTGTATTCTGCCCTTTTAAGCACATAAATTTATCATATTTTTCTTAACATGTATTTCTGACTAGTGAAACATGCTCTCTTCTGAAGTTATGTTACCATTGTTTATCTGGACCCTCCTCTCCTAAAATTTTCAAGTGCAGAAGAGACAGCAAATGTTTGGTGTTTGCATAACAGAAGCTGAGGCATTCATTGAGATGTGCTCTGCATGTACATTCTTTTTGTTACTGAACGTAATAATAGAAATAGAGTGTGTTAAGGAGCCAATTCTCTCATACAAGACAACCTGTCATACAGACTGTCCCTCTTCAGTGGATTATATTACAACTAATCAAGTGTTTAGGCTTCTTTTAATGCTTTGATTTCTGCCCATAGTTAACGTCGTGCAAGTAGCAAGACCACCACATTGGATGACACAGAAACATTTATAAAATCACTTCTTGGGAACAGGGTTCATTAGACATCACTGTGACACTCAGAACAAATTATACATGTTTTATGTAGTCTAGGTTGCCCTGGTAAATATTTTCTTTTTTAACAGTTAATAAAATGACATAGACAAAAGAACGTATGTAAAACTTGTTTTGAAGGAAAACAATACTATCTTAAGCATGAACTGTGGCAGTGTTTCAAAGTTTTTGAGTAAATGAACCTCAATACTTCATTCTATTAAAAAAAAAAAGATAGACTTTCTCAAATGTGAAAATTCCTCAAGTGCAGTGTAGTTGAAATGGCCAAAAGAATGTTACGCCAGGAGCACAGAAGAAATATATATAACATCATATAGGCACTAGCTTGACTCAGATAACATAGAGCTCAGAAGTTCAGGGTTCATCCTTTAAAATAAAAAATTACAAAGGATAGTATCAAGGAGTTCCATACTTTTCAATAATCACACATAGCATTCATATACGAGATTCACAGTTAGGCTAGGAACCCAATTTAGGATCTTAAAGTCCACTTGTTTTATTGCTTGTGCATGTATTGCCACTGGCAATAATGATTTTGTGTCTGCCTCTGCCTTGCTGTGGCTCTTGGAAGTACTGCTCCCATCTTAACACAAGGTCAGTTTCAGGGACCTGGGTATTAATCTTACAGTTCATCCTGAACAAGTGAATGCCCCAGAAGAAACAATACTAACGCTTTACTTCAGAGAAGAATTACTCCGTTTCAGCCCACTCGAGTGCTGGCAATTTTCTCAACCCAGGGTTTGAGAGGCTTGACTGGCATTCTGGGAGGTGGAACCCTTTTTCCTTCTCCTCTGTGAAGGTTGAAAGATAAATGCTGCCTGCTTCATTCATCTCCAGCAAAGCAAGCCACTGAGGAAGGGGTAGAAAGAACCTATTTGGTGCCCATCCTTCTCTCCTGCTCAGATGTAGCATGGGGGTGATCCCTACAAGTTCTATGAGGGCAATGGCTTTGGAGATGTGACTTGGGTAGAGGGTAACCTTGCAGGCTGAATATACGAATTGCGGCAAAATTTTGGCTCCTTGCTGCCTTATTTTCCATTGCAAACTGTTGTGGAGTGGTGTTTTACAATGCTGACAGTCACCGTTTTTCACCCATGAAAGTAGCTGAACTTCAACTATGCATATAGCTATGCCTATAGAGCTTGCAAAAACAGTGCTTTTTTTTTTTTTTTTTGGTGGGTCCTTTTGGCTGGAAAATGTAAATTCGCTATCCTCATTACCATTGTATTCAAGTTTATGTTAATGAGGTGTTAATGTCTCTAGTTTGTAAGACTGATCCAGAGAGGGAATTTTTATGTATAGGATGGAAACAAGGGAAAGCTTTTGCAGCAGTCGTTATTACATTGTGAGATCTGAAAATATTCTTTACTTCATCATCCCAAAATAAGACTTTTTTCAGCATAGGCGGTTTATTATCATTGCATGCCCTAAGTTTAAAAAAAGAGGGTCAAGCAATGCAGAAAATATCACAGATTGTTGCAGTCTTTCATAGTAAACTTAAAGTCTAAACAATAAAAACAGATAAATAGAGGAAATGTCAAAGTGAATTCTGGGTAATGATCAGATCAGCATGCTTTTATACAATTTCCATCACTTTGAATTTTAAATCACCTTTTAAAGGGCACTAAAGCATTCTTGCAAATTAGTCTGCACTCCAATTAATGCACCCAACATGACAATGCAACCAGTTTCAGCTTGGCTAAGCAGACCAGTCAACCAGGAGGATGTGACTTGAGGACTTGAAGAGCCTGTGCCTCCACCTTTTTTTCCTCTCTCTTCACAGCAGCTTACATCCAATTAGGCCAGTTAATCTGTCTAAAACCAGTGGAAAGGAAGGATTTCTCTAATAAAGATGAAGCATAGTTTAGAAGGACATACAAAATAAGGCTAATCTTTACAAAAGACAAAAACTTCCAAGATTTCCCTCGGCCATATATCTTAAAGAGGTATTCCTCTTGGAGAAGACCGAACTGTTTTTCTCCACAGGAATTTTAACTTTAACAGACCTTTTTGTGACATTTGTTAGCATGTAAAGGATTTCTCTTTTGTCTATTTATTTTTCATACTGTGCTCGTTTCTGACATCCATTAAATTTTATAAGAGTAGACTGCAAGCAGTAGTGATGAGAAATGCCAGGTCGCATTACAAGAAAATGTTTATAAACAGAAATGACTTTGTGTTTTTAAATCAAGAGGTATATAATACTCACATGAATATATAGGTGTTTGAACAGCCTAATCCACAGTTTTGGGAAGGAAAATTGAAGGGGCTGAAAACCAAATTATAAATATATGCTCATATGTGGAGCACATTTTAACAACTTAATGCAGAAATTTCTTGTGGAATGGCTAAACCATTTTACACAGTATTTAGTTCACTCACTTTAGAAAAAAAGGAAACATTAAACTATCTCAGTTCTCTTTATCATTATCGCTGGTGCATGGGAACTGCATTGTATCCTTATACTCACAGCACAGTGTTAAGACTTTCTCATTTCTACTGTGCTCCACCTGCCTTATTTGATTCAATTTTCTATGTAAAGTTCCAAAATGTCCTATTTCAACAAAATCAGATGAGAAACATTCAATCAGATGGAAAAAAAAGTATATGATGTGTTTTGGAATTGCTTCTATTTTCCCTCACAGAACTCACGATTCTGCTTGACTGCTACTGCTGCTTTATATATATATTTTATATATATATATATATAAAGTGTATATATGCGTGTATATATATACACACACATACATATATACATATATTTTTGCGTGTGTGTTGTGTGTATATTTGGGGAGGGCGTCAATGCTTGTTGCTCACCAAGGGTACCTAATGAATTGACAACAAAAATATTAGTTTGTGTTCCATTGGCAAAATATTGGACTGTTCAAAGCTGATTAGGAGAGCATCTAGCAGTGTCACAAAATAAAAATCATAGAAAAGACCTGATTTTCTTTTTTTTTTTGAATTAAAAAAGTGCTATAAAAATTTAATGATGTTTTACAGAACTTTATAAACACCTAGAATTTTGTAACTCAGAATTTATACCCCCTCATCCTTAGATAGCAATTCTTATTCAGCTTTTCTCAAGAGTCTTTTTGAAAGGCCTGTATTTCTATAGCCATTCTGTGGGCAATTTCCCACCCTTTTTCTAACAAATCAATTATTTTAAATGTCAGAATGATTCATCTAAATATTATAATTTTAACCTTGTTTAATTATCCTATCATCTACTTCAAAATATTATTTTCTGGAGAAAGCAAAATAGCACAGTATAAGCCTGATGTTTCAGCTTCACAAAAAGGAAAGGTTTCAACAATTTCTCACTGAAAACTTTAAAAGAAACTAAAAGATTCTGCAAAACATTGTCATTTTGTGCAAAACTACTCCACTGGAAATTATTTGCACAGCACCAGCAAAGCCTTGAGTTATGTATGTAATTCAAATGCATAGAGCTGAAAGTTTACAACAGCTTGAGTACCAAGAAGTCAGTAGTAATGCTCACTCAGGTTAGAAGTAGTGTTCTTTTTGACAATTCTGGCTAAGCTGAGGTATAGGAAACCTATATTTAGCCAGTAATAAAAGAAAGGAAATAATGTCAGCACTTAATTTTTTTTCAGTCCTTTCGAATTAAAATAATTTCAAGAAAAAAAATCAGCATCAGTATCCTGAGAAAAACACTGTGTTCATAGTAAAACTGAAGATCTTACTATTCTTTTGTCCAAGACAAAAGCCATCAAAGCAAAAGATTTGTAATGGATTGTTATTTAGACATTATACATAGCATGTGTTCTGCTGATATTCCACTCCACCTCTATGAAGAGGCAGATATGGCCACAAGTGTACAAGTAGGACACAGCTTGGTTTTGCCTACCCAGTAGATATCTAAAAGGTAAGCCTTCTCCCTCTCTTTGAGAAGAGTATCTTCTCAAAAGTGAGAAGAGTATCTTCTCAAAAATGGAATTATCAAGAGTTTCCTCCCTCTGAGGAGGGAGTCCCCCATGAGTCCCTTTGACTCATGTTCAAAAGGCAGTTTCTCTAGCCAGTTATCTGGAGCCAGTTATATACTCAGCTGCCCCAAAATACTGTTTGCTTATATTGATCTAGAGGTTAATCTAAATACTGAAAGGAGAGACCAGTAGCACTGGTAAGCTATTTTTCATCAGCCCAGCTGCACCTTGGCAACAGCTTTCTTACTTCATTTGACTTAGCTGATAAGAGGAGTGAGTGCAGTACTTCTGATTTGCATGATGCTTTATACCCACAGAGCTTCTATTCTAAAAAAATATTAAGATAAGCCAGACCCTGTAAAACTCCACATACCTTCAATTACCTGAGGACATTAATCGCTAAGCTCTAGGATCTCTCCTTCCAAATGTGCCAGCTATGGTAGTTTGTTTCTTCATTCATGGATTTCAGCTGAAAGTGCTCTGATGTTTTTCATCCCAATTTCCTTTCATAGCTTATTCAACTAGGAGGTTTATTTGAAAGGATGGGGTATGTGGAGAGCAAAGTAAGCTTTAATTCTTTGCACAATGTATTTCTATATCATTAGTAATATTCCTCATAATACCTGATATCTCATTAACCCCTAGACAACCAAAACTTTGCTTCTCAAATTTTTAAATTCCTTTCTTCTCAATCAGCTCTGCTTCTGTGGGACCACACATGAAGTGACATGCTATTCAGTAGAGTAGGAAAATTGCAATGTCAGTCTAAGGGTTAATCTCTAAATTATCTTTTGTTTCGTTAGTTCTTATTCTCTAATAAAAATCTTTACTAACTGGTCTTCCCTAGCAGATTTTATTTAAAAGACTGAAAAAGTAAAAGGAGGAGTACAGTGTATACTGTATTGTTGCAATCAGTGACACTGGTCTTTGTTTCCCTGTTCAGAGGCAGAGATGTAACAATGTTAAATCAAACCACGCATTAATCTATCACAAACAGGAAGGGAATAATTAAAATAATCAAAGGCCAAGTTGCCAAACACTTCATGGATGACTGGGAAAATCAGATATATGTGTGCAGTTCCCTGAGGTTATTGTTACCAGAATCTGAGCAAAGAACTTACTGTACAATACATGATGTTGTAACAGAAAATGTTCTTTAAAAATGAATGCAAGCACATGAAAGAAAAACTTAGCAACTGCTATACGTATACCTAATTGCAAATAGAAACCATTGCATGAAATGCAATTAAACTTTTTGATAGATCAAAGCATTCTTTTGCAATAAAAAAGGAAATATTCTACTATATATTTAAATAGCATAACCAAAATGTACTAGGGAAGAGCAAGATTACTATAAAACAAAATGGAAATAATACAAGGCATGTTATAGGATTTGCTTTGTGCATCAGCTAGCATAAACAAGATGCTCAGATGCAATTATCCAGATCAACTAATAAAACTAATTGCACGGCAAAGAAACTAAATATCATCTAAAAATTTAAAGTGATAACTGACATCTAATATTTTGCATGTGTGTTTACTGAGGTCTAATGTGTGCGCTTATGATAAAATGAGTGTCATTAAGTACCAATTCCCATTCAGAGAGATTTCCACATTTCTCCTTTATGAGATTTCCTTCTGCAGGGAGCTAGGTGATCTGGGCAGAGCCCTCCCAGCCAGGAGATCACTAGTTCTACTTCATGTTGAGCTAGTGGTTTGCTAGGCACTAAAGGCAAGTCATCTGGCCTCTCTGTGCCTCATAAAATCCTGAAAAACAGGAAAACAAAAAAGCTTGGAGCTTCCATTAAAATCAAAAGTAACATTGGAGCTGAGCATTGCTGAAGAGATCTATTTTATATTTATTTATAAAATGAAACAATTCAAATAAGGAATGCTTGCTTCAGAAACAGCAAGAGGATTTCAATGAAATAAGATTCAGTAAAAAAAAATAATATGCACTGCCTAAGTGCAGGAATGCTGGATGCAAAAAAAGATAGGATGGCACTAGGTATATACTTGCAGAACTAAAATCATGCTACTGAATAAAACTGATAAGAGTAAAAACACAAACTCATATTTGAAAGACTCACATTAGAAAGGCTGAATAACTTCCTATGAAGAGGTTTAAAAAAAGATTCTGTGCAAAAATCCGATCTACAAGGAAAGGGTTGATAATATAAAATATGTTAAAGATAGAAAAGAATTTGCATATACATAAAAGGTTTATATTGTTGACATTCTCTCTATATCAAACATGCAGTTTAATATTTGCTAAATTGCATGCAGATGTAGTTTTATAAAGTTGAGAAATTCTGAATAACTTGTCTCAAAAGGATTAGTAACGTTTGACAAAAAATCCTATCCTAAACAGCATTTTTCATTCTTAACCCAAACAAACTTACATTTAGGGTAGACCACATCAGTATGGAAAGACTATTTGGGTTATGAGATTAGGAAATTACAGTAACTGCTCCATCATAATGGAATGAGGTAAAATAATAAATAATTTTGGTTTAAAGTGAAAAATACTTTGCAAGTAATTATTCTCGGCTTGTAGATGGTGTCTTTCTATAACCCACCAAGCATATAACAAGAAAATGAAGATGAGGCTTATTTTCACTTCATTTCACTTCTTTGTAATTGACAAGCTCTCACTAGGTGTCAACTTTAAAAGATGACAAATCCTAAATCTTATAGGACTCAATTCAGTAGTTCACCTCTCTAAACTGTTTGCAAATTAATCTACATTTTCAAATGAATCAGGCATGAAATATAAGATGACATCTATATTATAAAAATATTAATTTCCTTGTCTATTTTCCACCATTCAAAGATAAAAGTAGATTTAAAATATTCAGTTTGTTAAAGGAATGCATAGAAATGTATAAATGCACAACATACCCTGCTTCAGAAGTTTATCTTTGTGTTTTCCTATTTTATTCCAGAATGCATTAGTTACCTTTCTCAAAAATATGCCTATTTTATATTTGATATGGCATGGTATTTATACTCAAACTTCTTTAAATGCCATATACTAAAACACAAAAATAATAGGCTAAACCAAAACAAGAGAAAGGAATAGGGACTTGCATTGTCCTGTTTCCCCCAAATGTCTTAGAAGTACTTCCGTGTGGACAGATTCTGAGAATTTAAAGCATTAGGAAAGTGGGAAAAAGAACCATTCGTTATTTTCTAGTTCTATTCTTCCTTTTTTAGCACTTTTGGCCACTTAAGACATCATCAGGGTGCAACTTTTTTTTCCAGATGAAAACCCATAGAAGCAAATCTCTTCATAAATTCAGACTTTTTTTCCTTCAGCATGTCAGAGCATAAAAGTATATTAATTAAATGCACGTAAGTTCTTTCAGTTAAGACATGGAGCAGTTGCAGACCTTAAACTAGCATAAACCACTTAAAACTAGAAGGTGTCCAAATTAGGCATCTCAGAAAAGTAGATCAAAAATTAGTTCAGCGCTCTCTTGAAGAGTCACTACACTGCCCTTGTGCAACAGAGCTTCACAGCGTCTGTGGAGCTTCCACATTCCCAGTCCACTACATCTCTTTTCAAAACAGAATCTCTACTGGCTGTGCTGTTTTTCGACTGCAAAAGAATATCTCTGTTTCTAGCATAGGGACCAGCTTGCTGAGCAGTTTCATCTGCCTCTGTTTCCTGAATTAAATGGTAACAAATAGACTACTATTTTGAGTTAGAATGTTTTTACCACTTAATTTTAAAATACAGATATGGATAAAAGCATCAAGAGAATTTGTTTTTTAAAAAATGTGTTTTTTCTTTTTGCTTTTAAATTTCAAAGAGAGAGTAGGAAAAACATTTTTTGGTGAAGTTTAGAAAATATTCTAAAATCCATAGAAGAAAACAAAAATAGGGCACCAACTTATATTTGAGTCTTCTTATTGGATATGTTTTTTTAACCACACCAGCAAACTATGCTTCTGTCCTTTACAATGAAATATTTTTGTCTATGCTTGTAATGCACCAGTTATGTGAAAATTAAAATGCATATTAAAACTTCATGCAGCGTTCTGAAAATAAAGAATATTTGATGGCATGGAAAGACCTCATCATGTATACTCTTTGGTTATCACTTCAGGTTTTCCATAGTAGTCCACTCCATTTACTAATTCTGCCTCAAAAATTGTTTCAGTAACTTTTCAGTAACTATTATGACTGGCACCCATTTGTTAAATATTGTAGGTAATTCCCTTAGCAAATGGAATTTGATGAAAAGGAAAAATTCATGCAAAATAGAATGTGAACAAGTACAGAGAAGTAACATTACAGAAAAAATAAGAATCCTTTACATTTTGACCTTGTCCTCCATTAAAAAATAGCAACAGGAAGATATTGCTTAGTACATAGCAATTAAATATGATTTAGGTAGGAATATACCTAAATACCAATTTTCCAGTTTCAACAAAAAGAATGTCTTAAGAGCCCTGTTCCCAGCAGACATCTTTCCTCCAGCAGGTATTAAAAATTGTCTGTTCCCTATAGAAAAAACTTCTTGGCCATAGTAGGACTCCTAACAAAGTCAAGTGCGGTTGTAGAGAGATATTTCATCAAGTGTCTCTGAATCCTGAATGCTCATTCTGTCTACAGTGATCTTCCATAAAGCACTGTTCACCACCTTCTCTGTGTGAGAAAGTATGAAGAAGTCAGTTCTTTTCCTCTCCTTCTCACGGGCTGATTCATTCCTCTTCTTTTTTTTTTATGTTTAAGACCCTTTTGATGTGCATTTATATCTACTGCTTTTGTATATCTTCTTGCATGTTTTGCTGTGATATGTCAACAAGACTGAATCTAAGAGGTTTCAGAAGCATTCCTTCAGTCACTTCATCATCAGACGCTTGCTAACGCTGTATCTGGTCTTGGTGTACCACTATCAAAAGCCATCTTGATGTCCAAGCAGATTATGTTTGTTTCTTCACCCCTGTCAGCTCTCATTGTCACCTTCTCAAACAAGTTAATAACATTTGACAAGCATGGCTTCCCCTTTATAAATGTCCTGGCTGTCTTTGACCAGTCTGCACCTGTCCAAGTATTCTCCCATTTTGTCCTTAATCAACAACCCTAGAATTTCTCGCAGTTGTCCATAGTGTTTATACACTACAATTTTTAGTCCAAGTCTCCAGCTTGACAATCTTGCCCTCAAACACCAGGATACATGTTACCGAGTAAAGCACCTCTAACCTGTGTATTTATAGCACCCATAGCCAATAACACTTCACAATACAAAAAGGGCTTATTTTTTGTGAAAGGGAGAAGTATTATATATTAGTTTTCTAGAAAATGAGCAAAGATACTCCATAAATGAGACAACAAATCATATCTTTTATTCCCAAACCACTGAACTGTCCTGTTGTTGGAAATCCTTGTCATTTAGTCATGGGGGAAAGGATAGTTTTGAAGATGCTCTCTAATTGCTAGTGCAAAAAGCTGTGGATGACTCCGCTAGTCAAACAAGCTATCCCGTGTCTAAAATACATCAATTTAAATTAGCAATTAATAACTGTAATTTTGTTCTAGCTTGCGGGTTTCTCAGACTTTGGTAGATCTTGTAGAAATGTAGTGTTAACGTATGTTAACAAGCCTCAGGTTCCCCCATTTTCCCAAGGGCTATCTCATTTGCAGGGTATGAAATTAATCTTTCAGCTAGAACAATGAAATTAATAACAAGTTTCTGAATTTCAGTATCTAGGATGAGACATAATAAGGAAATTTTCCAAGCCAAAATCTCAGTGCTAGCTATGCCAGTGCCATTCTCATACTTTTACGCTCCATATGAACACATCTGGCACTGGTAAAGATTTAAATGTTCATCTCATTTTACTGATAACAAGAAGTTACTTTTCGCATTATAAACTGTACTGCATTTATAGTTCCACAATTAAACTTGCTGCAGAAATGGCATCTGAAGGCTGTTAGTGCTGATTTTAAGTCATCAAAACTTCTTCATTGTTACTCCTTTCAAATGTAGCCCAAATTTCTTGCTAGTCACTCCAGAAAAAAAGAAACTGGAGATTAATTCAGATACTTCTCTTACGGAATGTTCAAAGAATGCAAAAAAAGTATATTTACCTTCCTTTCCTCTTTCAGGCAGCACTGCACCCTAAGAGATTTCTCTCTACTATCATGTATCTTAAATTAAAGTTTGCATACATTAATAATATTTTTGAACATCTTTAACTCTGTATTTCTTTCTATCTCTTTGTCTTCTGTGAGCCATGAAGAGGTTTTAGTACCCTGTATCACTTAAAGAGCAGGGACATTAAATATAATAGAAAGCCCGTCATTTTGAGAAAGAGCAAGAAGGAAAGAGCAGCTGCCCTACAGTGAAACAGCCTACCTGAAAACAAGTGCTTTTCATTTCTTTTTCAGAGATCACTAGTTCGCTTTGTGATTTAATTTTTCCAAATCCAATGTTATACAATGAAAATGCTTAAATATACAAGTTGTCCTGCTTTCAGAGTGCAAAGAGCAAACTTAAGGAAGAATGGCTACTGAAATATCAGTTGACTTTAGGGAGGTGTGGAGAAAAGTCCCAAGTAGGATTTTTGGACCCTAGCAATACTATCTTCTCAGCTCATGGTTCTGTGGTAACTTTTGTCATTCTGAACTATTTCTCCAATATATAAATATTTTGAAAGAAAACCTCAAGAGATGGATACCATATGTCCACTGAGGTGCAAAATCTGAAGATCTACTCAACACCATTATTTCCAAACATATGTGTCATTCTAAAGAACACTAGACAATGAATTATCCTATATGTAACAGTTGGATTAAGGGGCTAAAAGCTATCTTTGAAAATTTAACACATTTGTTCACTGATATACTTTCTAAATTTCATATCTTGGGTTCTCAAAAGGAAAAAAAAAAGTGGTAAGTACTCCAAGGAACTCCTTGGTAAGAGTCTCACCCACTGTATTTAAAGGGAAGAAAGTGAAGTCTCTGTCGTGTTGGTGTCTCTGGTGTCTCTGAAAGCAAAGAGAAGCAGAAGAGAACGTGGTTGAACTCTTGAAGATAATGAATCTAGAGCTGGATTTTGCCTTTGTCCACCAAAGACTGTAGGCAGGCTTGGAGGTAGGCCCTCAGGTCTGCAAGAACATCTTAATAATATGAAATTTTTATACAATGTCATAAATCTTATTTGGGAAGACCTGTTTCAATTATTCTACTTCATAAAAGAATTTAATTGATTCCCTATAGGATGCAATAAACTGCATGTGTGTTTAGAAGGAAGCCTACCTGATTCTCAATGTAATAGCTTACATATCTGTGAAATGGTAAGCACAATATGACTGAAGATACCAATGGACTTCAGTGGGATTTACATGTTTTTGAACAGGTTCAAAACAAAAACCTTACCATAGTTATAGTAAGGATAACAGAGAAAACAATAAATATAGCCTAATTGGTTAAATTTGAAAGTTTGTGTTTGAAAATTTACATTTGGGAATTTTAAAATTTTAAATGTGGAAATAGAAAATTAAGTAAGAACAAAAAACCTTCTATTTTTTTACAGAATGTACAGGATATCACGTATGACTACCAAGCAAAAGAAAAATATTTTGTAATATATAGCAGTCTGAGTACTTAAAACATGACGCTGATACTCACTGCAGTATGTGAAACAACTAAAATTAATTTGTGCTTTGTTTTTCTTTGAGAATAAAGATTGGTAAATAATTCTGAACCATTTTTATTTTTACATTATATATATTATGTATTGCTAAGTATTGTATATATATACACTTATACATGCATATACATACGTATGTTATATAGACGGATTTTATCTGAATTTTGCTTTTTTTTGCTAAAATTCCTATTTTAGGAATTAACAGAGGTGTGTTATACATGATACAATTAATGAGACACTGTTGAAATGTAGTGTATCCAAGGCTTACATAAACTGAAAGTCCCAGGTCCCTTACGTTGCACAAAGCCTGTTAAAATCACTTAGGTTTCCTGTGGGATCAGACCTGATTAACTTTTTGTAGGTACAGAATCTTAGTACTCTTAGATTTGCAGTAAATTTAATGCATTTTACATTTGACTTTAAACTGAGGAGTGTAAATGAGTTGGGTTGGGAGAGCTAGGGACATGAAACCTTTTTTTTTCAATGTAGTTTATAAGTCCTTTCCCCTAATATTTGATTGCACTTCACAAACAAGTTTCATTTAATACTATAGGAGACAAGCAAAAAGGTTCTACTGGATGAGCAACATTAGGATAGTTACTACAATAGTCAATTTTTAGTAGCTTTTTACAAAAGCTGATTTAAAATATGGTATTTTATTTTTGCTGTTTCTGTAGGTGATTTCTGCAGAACATCTACTGATTTTCTTTCAAAATGTTATTGAACCACTAGGGTTATTTGTTATGTTTTCATTTACTATAGTGTCATTTTATTTCAGCGTTGTCATGTGAATAATAGGCAATCAAGGCTGAAACTTTTCAAAATTGCAGCCCTCTAGATGTTACAATTAAATCAATTACAAACCCAGAATAAACAGTTTTAATCACATCAAACATTTATGCTGCATTATACTATTCAATTTTGTTATGATGGAAATCTGAAGTCCATAGAGTACTTCAAGAAAAAATACTACCATTTGTACAAATCTCCCGCTTAGCCTGATTAATAAACTGAAGCTCAGAAAATGATGTGCATGAAAACAGCTGTGCTTACCAATAATGACATTTTATTTTCAATTTTAGTGCTAACACTGTGTCAATCTAAACAATACTTAAGTACATTATGTAAGTATAACAACGGTGACACAACATAAAACAAAATGTACCACTTTCAGGAAGAATCGAAAGTAAACAGTGCTGAGGGAAAGGCAATTGTAGCTGCGCAGCAGCTGGTGACAAACCATTGCCATCACGAAGAGGAATGTGAGGCGCAGAAAAATCGCGCTGTCCAATTATGCCATGCAGATGCACTAAAAAGTAAAGCAGAAATTGAATGTGAGCCAGTGACACAGTTTTGATGGCAGCAGCATCTTGTATATGGGCAGACATAGCCAGCAGAAGAGCTTTGTTTGAAACAATAAATTTGAAAAAGCACCATTCACTGCCTATGGCGTGGCTTTCTAGCCATTTCACCTTATCAATAGTGCTAGCTGGTCTGCACGCTACTGAGCTACACCAATCTTTTTAAAAACCATAGCTCTGGAGAGGCAATGCCTAAGATTGCCCCTTAGTATTTTTTTAATTGTCTGCCTAAGCTGGATTTTGAGTTTAAAATATATGGGTCCAGCACTTTGCTTTTCATCCTAGTGATCATGTATATTTATAAATGGACTCCCAAATCTCATCATTTCTTTTTGTGGTCATTTAGGTACATTCAGAGAACAGCTTAATACGTTATATACAACAGCAACACCAATGGCAAGTACTTGTGTTAGGCAGCAGTGAAATGGTCAGAATAATTTCTTGTTTTATTAAAGCATCATGGTGAACACTGACATTTCCAGGTTGGGAAATACTCCAAAACACACTGGCAAACTGAAGCCCTTCATGTATATGTAATGCGAGTTGTGATTCCTGTAAAAATGTGCATGCGTGCACAGAACTTGGGACATTTTTATGTAGTCTTTGGGTCCAAAAGCTCATTCGAGAGACCTGGGTAGTTGTTAGAGAAAAAGAGAAATTTGTGTCAGCAACTGGTGACGAAAGAAAGCAACTCTAGCTGAGTACTTGTCAAACCTAAGAAGAATCTGTATTGCAGAATTGTCTGCTCATGAATACACCCAAGAATGACTGCAGCACAAAGATGCAAAGAAGAAGCAATTAACTGTGTTCATACATCCAGATAGTTTGTTCAGGTCATGGCAATCCAAACCGTAGACCAGACACACACACCAAATGTTGTAAGACTGCCACACTTATTCACTTCATTATAACTCAACTTACAGTTGTAATTTACCTAAACCATGGCAAATAGGAACAAATGAATACTGCTGTCTTATGCCTCTTTGCATCTCCAGAAATTTAAAAGATGACGATAGGAGAAAGTGCATTCAGCTCACAAACTGGAAAAAATAATGCCATTGATATACACAAGACTACTTATGTGTTCTAGGATCCTAGATACTATCAACACAGATTAAAAAACAGCTAAAAACAAGGAAATGTGTTAAGCTGTGTGAACAGTCTGATGGAATTTACTGAAAGAAGTGTATCCAATTATTATACCATCAAGGCAGGAATCCTAAAATTGGCATAGCACTAAAGCATTATACCAGGAACAGATTTACTTGAGATTTGTGAGCAAGAGGCACAAATGGACTGATGAATAAATGCCTACAAAACCTTGTTCTCCCAGGTATTTCATACTTAGTTACTTCTTTTTAGGTGTGTTTTGGATTTTCAATTTCAAACTTTGTATTGCTGTTATTTACTTGAATTTTGAGCAAAGAATATGTCATATCCATTTTTTTTCATGCTTATTTTATTTCTTTAACTTATGTACTCTTCCAAAATCGTGAATTATGAATTATATTTTAAGAGCTTGGTGGCATTTGGAACAGGCTGCCCAGAGAGGTTGTGGAGTCTCCTTCTCTGGAGATCTTCAAGGCCCGCTTGGACGCAGTCCTGTGCCACGTTCTGTAGGTGACCCTGCGTGTGCAGGGGGGTTGGACTAGATGACCTCTAGAGGTCCCTTCCAACCTTAAGGATTCTATGAGTCTATCATTCTGTGATTTTTCTCTATCTTGGAGTTTCTAGAGGGAGACAAAAGAAAATCTTCAATATCCAAGGTTTTGGTTTATGCTACATCTCAGCTTGAAAAAGCTCTTTAATTTTTTCATTGATTCCTTAATTATTTAAATCCACTTTATTACCCAAACAGATTTCTACAGGAAATTTCAACATGTCTTATATGGATGTACATATACCATATTGATGGGTAAGACTAGAATATTATAGAACAGCACATGGAGCATAAGATTGTAGATCTGAACTACAGAAGCTATTTCATAGACTAAAAGAAGATGACTGCTCTATAACTGTGAAACCTTAGAGACATAGTTAGCCCATACCTTTTAAATAAGTGAGAGGGCTGTGACTGAAATATTACCATGTTGTTTCCAGAACGGATGGGTAAACTGATCATACAGTATGCAAGATAATATTTAATCTTACCAATTACTTTGCTTTCTAAAAAAAAAAAAAAAAAAAGCTTCTTCCAAGGGGAAAAGAAAAAGGAATTTCCAGCACTGTCATTTTCTACATTGCCCTGGGCCAAAAAATTTATTATATTTAACAATGCCCTGCAGCTTAATATGTTTGTGCTTGCCAGGATGCCACTCTTCCAAATAAAATATACCTTTTAAAAGCTCTTTTGGCTACCTGAATCCCCTGTTCTCTTATTCTTCCTATTAAAAGCAAAAGCACAAGAACAATTGTGCCCTCTGGCTTCAGGATCTCTTTGAAATTCCCAGTGAAATCTGGCATGCTTCTTTTCCCTCCCTTTCTACAACCCCAAAAACCAACAGCTATTAAAGTGAAAAAAAAAAAAAAAAGGAAACATGTAAGAACTGTTTTCAGTGTCGCACTTGCAATTGATGTTAAAACTCCCAATAACTTATACATAAATTTTAAAAGACACAAAGTCATCTTTGGAATTTAGAGAGGTATAATATCAGGGAAAAAATGATAACTATAAAAGCCTTTCTAAGCACAGCAACAAGACCAAAATGAAACACAACTGCCAAAGAACTACTACGTTTCAAACAGAAAAAGAGTTTGTAATATAGTGATAAAATACAAATAATCCTAACTTAATTTTTTCCCTTAGATGCTGTAAATCCTTTACAAAATCCAATGGGAGTGGGATATGTGTATGTGAGCAAAAATTTTAGCCCCTGTGCTTGTACAATAGAAAATCAAAATGGTTAAAAATGGCACCCAAAAGATGAATGAATTTCTAAGGAAATAAATTAGATTTGAAATTACTATCGGATCATATGCATTATACAAAAGATCATGAAATCCATTTCATCTGACATATTGTACAATGAGCTACAAGAACATTTGCAACTGATAGAAACGTGTAAGATCTCATGTATTATTCTTTCAATAAAGATTATAGCATGGAAGTCAGCTATTACACTTCCTATTGTGCTCTACCAACATGAAGGTCACGAACCAGCAATATGACTTGAGCACCTTGGTCAAGGTTTTTTGTTGTGGTGCATATCATGGGATGTAAGAGTCTGCTTCATATCCTGTGCATGTTTCCTTGCCTGTCACAACTTTGTCAGATAAAGTATAATGAAGAAAAGGAATTAGAGCACACGTTTGCAGCAACTAAGGGAGAAAAATATTTAAGGCAGAAGTCTTCTTCTACAGTGATTTTATGACTACAGGGATAAAATAGCCTAGATTTAAATGGCTATGTTTTCTTTAAGATTCCAAAGGAAAGCAACATATGGATGCTCTATGTTTAACATAATGAAAAACAAACGCTCAAACCCCACAAAATTCCATTTAAAAAAGCTGAAAACTGCACTCAGAATCAAATGCAATATGTCCAAAAAATACAGACCTGTCACAAGTATGCTCTTCTATCCAGAATTATTAAATCTACATGATGAAATCAACCTTTAGAAAACATTTTTCAAATGTGGGGAAAAATATTATAGATGCTTTTTAACATTTTTTGCAGAAAGCATGAGCATGAAAAGACGAGTTTGTATTTCACAGTGAAAAAGAGAAAACACAGATGAAAGCAAGAGAAAGGTTGCATGGGGCATAACCCCACTGAGTATGTGCAAGCTCTTTGTACAGAATGTATTACTAGATCAAATTTAGGATTGAGTCACAGCTGCCCTGTGTGCCCAAATTTAGGATTGAGTCACTGCTCCCCTTCTCTTCAATTGCAGTCATTGAGATTGTTAAAAGATTAGAAACAGAGAGTTTCTTCAAACATGGTGAGGATTGGTACTGTGATTTTTCAATAAAACTGAGAAGACATAAAATCATGCAGCCTGCCACCCCAGCAGAACAGCCTTGGCACTTTTTATTGACGAACGGTATCAGCTACTGCTTTTCCAAGGCCGGAATTCCAAATAATTGCTTTCCGGCACATATCACATTTGCTCAGCTCTTAGAAGTCAGCATTTCTATAAGACTGTAGTTAAACAGCTACCACTAAGCTGGCTTGAATAAAAAAACATGAAAACATCTACCTACCATCTCAGGAAAACATCAAGCCTAGACTTAAATCTATTCCCATTCACAAGAAAATTTATTCAGAGGGATTTATGTACATATCTAAAGTTAAATATGAAATGAAGTACTTCTTCGTAAAACAGGTATTGCCGCTTTGGGACATTGGCTGCTAATGGGCTTTTATATAGCTTAAAGCAGACAGGATCAGAGGCACTGTATGAGTAGCGTTGTACAGTATATTCTGCAGAGAGGCTCCATAGTGGAGGTTGGTATCTGAACTTGAAAGCTGCTTGCAGGAGTAGATCCTGCACGAGAAGCTACATCGATCGTTTGGTAAGTTGCAGCACTCTACACATACCTCCAATTTCTTCATGTTCGTAAAGAGAAAGATTAGAAAATACTTTTACAAGTAGGCATCTCAGTTACTCTAATGGAGTGGAAGATGCATTTAAAATGTCTTTGCAGTATTCCCTGAACCAGGGATATTCAGTGGGAAAAACTGTGTTTTCTCATTACTGAATGACTGTGTAGGGTAAAAAACAGATGGACTTCACAATTTAAAAAACCTCTCTCAATCCTTCAGTATTAGCATATTGCTCTGGCAAAATGCTAAGAAGAAGCATGTATGACAGACTGCCTGATTTTGGTAATATTTTAATACAAGATAATTATTTGAATTGTAAAAAAATATATAATTATAGTTATTATGTGATATTAATGTAATACCAGGCCCAGAGGCACCATGATGGTGAGGATTTTATAAATACCAGTAAAAGAACTAAAAGTGATGTTAAAAAAAAAAAAAGCAAATAGAGCACTAAAATATTATGTGTATACATTATGACTATGATAAAGAATTGATAATATTTTGTCAGAATTCATATTATAAATAGAAATTATACAATGTTCTGTTCAATACAGTTGAATATAACATAGTGTAAAACTGCCATGCTCTGAATAAATACGGAACCAGATATTGGAAGAGAACAGGGAAATTTCAGTGGCTAATTTTCACAGAAATTTATAGGGTAACTCTAAAGGTAAAAGACCAAGTAAATTTATGCAAAAGTAAAAATATTTTTGGTAGTCTCAGTGAAGGGTCTGATGGACATCTCAATAAAAACAGCAGCTCTTCCATTCTCCGTGTTGGAGTACAGGCAATAATAGTGGCTTCCCATACTGCCCAGCCTTTTAAAACAGGCTTTAAGTGATCCATTCTGGTGAGGAGAAATCAGTTATCATTGTGGGCTTCACATACATGCAAGTAATATATATTAAGTACCTCTCTACTAGGAAAGGGTCTAGCATATACACTTCATATATGATATGTTTCATATATGATTACTGAACAGTCATCAGATGGTAATGACTTTCAGACAGTGCCAACTCCAGTAAGATTTGAGTAAGTGAGCTGGAGGTAAAATGTTGCATATCAGCTGTACCAATCCCGGTTTAGTCAAGCACTCTTACGTAATAAATCTTACATCGGTAACATGCACAATTTATGGCAAACAAATGAGGGATTTCACATGCTGCTCAGATTTGTATATACACCAAGAAAGAACATGGCCCATAAATAAGACTGTTTGGAAAACATTTACTGCTGTCATACTGATAATGCATTCTAAATCCCGGGGTTATCAAAAAAGTGGATTTTTTTTCTGCATATTGTTTGACAGCTGAAATTAAACAAATCCTATTGAAGTACAAAGCTAATAGAAGGTTTACTATGTGTGTCATTAGCACCATCCATATAAGGAAACAGAAAATATGAGGTGTGGATTCTTAAAATATGATAAAATGAGAGCACTGTTAGATGCATATGAAGGTGTGACTTCAGGCCAGACATTTTCTTATTAGAATCAAAGTGTCTCTCTCTTACATTAGTAAATAATCACTGTTGTGTGATTCAAGTTGACATCTTTCAAATTATTTTATCATACCAAAAATATATATTGCATCTGAAGTATGTTTTAATAGTTATACCGTCTCAATAAAATATATGGCATAAAATGATTGCTTAACAATATGCTGCTAAACTTCTTTATGTTCAAGCACAGCAAACCTTAAGGAATCAACTTAATTTATATGTTATGATAAATTAAAGCCCTTGCTTTAATTTAGTATTCCATTATTTCTATGGATAATCTAGTTCATAGACTAGGATGTTTAAATCTTGTATCAGTGCTTGAGTTGAACACAAACATCCCACTGTATTCCATTTTAATTTTAGAAGAAAGTGAAATCGAGTTATATCAAAGAGATTGCCAGTTTCTGCTCCAAGAACAGAAGAAACCATAAACCCATATAATTTCTAAAGTTTGGATGACCATGTTTTGAAATTTTCTTGCAATATAGTTATCTAAGATTGTTATTATCTAGGAAAAGCAGGTGGATATGCTATAACTTTAATCAGAAATCCAGAACTTGGAAAGTGACAAATTTGTTCATTTAGATATGCATTATTTACGTAGCTTTAAGAATGCCGTTTATGAAAGGAAAGCATATCTGAAGTGCTTGATTTGGAATATTTATTTAAAGTTAACTTCTTAACTGTGGCAAATCATCTGATGATTATGTAAGCAAAGTTACAGAAAAGTTTACAGACAAAATCATATACAAATCCACAAAATTTAACATAAAAATGTTTGGTTTTTTTTTTCCTAAAGATTGAATTATAAAGGCCTACATGGACAAATTTGACCTGTATTTTGAGGTGACTTGTTTTTAATCATCTTCTCCAACGCAGATATTATTCCAAGGTTTTCCAGAATGTATTGTACATGCTTTAATGTATGCCTTTCTCAAATACCCTTTACTGTTCCTGCGCATTTCTTGTCCATTTATATCATTTTATCTTAGGTTGGTTTTTGTGTGTGTGTGTGTGTGTGTGTGTGTGTGTTTCGCCCATGATATCTTCCATTTGTTAGTTTTTGTGAGAGAGCTGCCAGGCCAGAAATACTCTTCATCTACATAAAGGGAATGGAAAAATGCTTATCTCTCATGGCTAAACTCCCTCACATCTCCAGCTTCTTTTTCTACATTTCTGAGAAGCAAATCCTCAAGGCAAAAATATGTGCGCTGCTTGTGCTGTTGCAAACCTTAAGAAATAAAAAAGTGCAAATATTTTATAGCTAACTACCTTGACATTCTCCAGCCTAGTCTTGAACCCACTTAATTCAGCAGCCCTGAATTAGGAACATTAAACGTTAAAATTTGCTTTTAACTTTTTATTTCTTAAAGTAGTACAACTCTGTAGTGTATTAACAGACACCAAATACAGTCACTTGCAACTATTTGGAAGAATTACACATATATTTTCAGGAGGTCTTTTTTTTTTTTTTTAATTGGATTTTCCATGTGGAAAACAACTAGTTTCCCCTACAGAAAGTATAGATTTTCCAAATTTTTGAAAGCTACGCAAGAAAGAAACTCTTAGCAAAGTAAAACTCAAAGCTTTTGGGAAAACGGGATGATATGATTGGCAACCTGCATTCTGTTACTTTTCTTTTATGTTTATGTACACTTCTATGCCTGAAGCACATAAATACTGTTTGTTAAACTTCTGTTGTTATGGCAAATGGAAGTCAGTGCAAAAAAATGCAGGCATGACAGGCAGTGAGTGAATAAAAGTAGCCACACATACTTTTCAAAACAAGTCTCTATAAAGTAACTGGTCTACATCTCTACTAAACAATGTCATCATATTCTTCACATTATTCAAAGAAACTTCATCTTTCTCCTTGAACTACATTTTTTCTAATGTAAATGTGGCCTAAGGTAAATTTCTGCTGATACTGTTGATAAGGAAATGAATGAAGGAAACAAAAAGCAATTATTTTTGTTGTTTTTACTTTAGATGTAAAGACAAATCTAAAATAAAGAGGAAAATGCTCACCTCATATGTAACAAAAATGAACTCTTCATATACTGTTAAAACCATCAGTAGTATCATTTCAAAGTATCTCTAGTAGTGTTCGTAAATGATTGCTAACATTGCCAACTAAGAGCCTAAGAAACACTGAGTGAAACTAAAGATCCATCTATCCAACCAGTGCTCTGTTTCTGACAGTAGCCTAAAGTAGATGTCAAGAAACAGTACAAGAAGATACATAACAAAATGATACAGCTTTTTTTGCCTAGAAAACTATCCCAGCTATCAACTCCTCATAGCTCGGAGACTCCCTAAGCAAGAATTACTTGTCCAGTTTTGTCCTGACCCCATCTACACTTGCAGCATTCACAGCGGCCCGTATTAGGTACTCCCATACACTGGGTAATATTCCTCTTTTCCTTTTCTGAACCTCATGCCTGTTGGGTTGTGTCCCTAGGTGTCCCTATTTCATACATATATATAGAGCAAGTGCACACAATCACTCCCATTTTCCCCCTCCATGCTGTTCTTTATCATACTTTCATTCAGTCTGTATCGTTTATTCTTTCATTCAATTTTTCATACTGAAGTGTGTGAGACTGCCAAGATGGGTTTTTTTGCAACACCTTGATCTCTCAGCTCTTCCTTAACTCTTTTCAATTCAACCTTCTCTACCACTACCAGGCAGAGGGGATGACAGTTATCTGTCAGCATACAGGTACACAATGGAGTCCCATACTTTTTTTCTTTATTTTCCTCTTAATAAACCCTAATATTAATCAATTCCTATATTTCAGTTGTGAGCACACAGAAGACGCCATCCTGGTGACCTGTTTTGACCATGAGATCTTTTTCTTGAGCTGTAAAGGCCAGACAGATCCCATCAATTCTATTTGTTAAGTTAGGATTGTTTTACCCTGCATATATCACTTTACATTCACTGACGCTGATTTTGTCATTTTATTAGCCAGTCACTTGATGTTAGGAATTTCCTTGCAATTTTTCCGTCAGTCCTAGTGTTTGCTGCTAATCATCTAGTATCATCAGCAAAATTCCCACCACAATATTCAATCCCTTTCCCAAATCACCTGTGGTTGCAGTGCTCAGAACGAGTATCAGGGCAGAGCCTAGAGGAACTCCACCGTAACTTCCCATTTGCTCTTTCCCACCCTGTTCTCATTTGAAGAAAATACTTAATGAAGCTAGGTACACCTTTGGAATTAAGCTGATTTACTTCCTAAAAGCAACTGGATTTTGAAGGTTTATGTATTCAGATACAAGTGTTTTCCCTCATGAGCAACCTTGGCAGCCTGCTTCTGGTTAACTGTGTTACATTTAGACTTACCATATAAAAAATATGTCCTGAGCATTAAAGAAAGGGTCCGGCTAGAACAATGTCACACTGTCAGTTACAGAGCGACATGGACCTAATACAATTTTCTTAAACAGCTGGAAGTGGGGCTACAGTATCGCTAATGTAAGCACATATAATTTCTCTGCAAACACTTTCTACGATTGACATCGCAAAGCTGACTGACCAGACTTCTGCAACATTTTTGTTACTGAAGTACTCTTGTGTGTGTTAAGTATAAACAGGTAACAGTTGGGAGTACTGTTCCAGTAAAGGACCTACCAAGTGTCACTGCTTATTATTTAGCATCCTAAATGTACTGCTTGAATTCAGCTCACAGACATCGCTTGATACTGTGGTCCTGACTGTGACTGTTGTGGTCTGCAAACAGCAACCATGTCAGATGCATCAAAAGACGGTAAGCTGCCTCCTGGCCATGCCTGTAGGATCTTGTCTGGGATAAAGTTACTCCTCGGATCTCGTATGAAAGGAATTTACAGTACAGGACAAAAAGATTTTTTTTTTAACTTCTGCCCACAGTAGTTAATTCTTAAAAATATTTTAAGAGTTTCACAGTATTCTACTGTTGAGGTTTTTACATTCTATTTGTCTGTCTTTCACAGTGGAATACATAGCATAGCTCACATATAACTTCAATACTAGTACATATTTAGTGCATATAATTTCTTAACCATGGCAATAACGAAAATCTGAATAAGCAGTTCTGATATGTCAGAAAACTGTTTTTTTCCAGCTGTAGTTGTTGAAGATCCACAAAAAAAATTATAAAAGGAAAGAAAATAATTTATTATGAAGCAACTAGATATGAGTAAAGAAAAAAGTTTAATTACATCTAAGTAATATTTGCAGTGATTCATGATGGCTATTTACATCAAATGATTTTTTAAATATTAAATATTAAGTCCATTTAAATGTAATGACTTGTATGGCAAATTTTCATCTTTATTTCAGAGCCCTGCTATTTTAAAATTTGTCATTAAAGCTAATAAGAAATGATATTGAAACTACTCTGTACATTTAAATGAAGCATAAATCAATTATTGAAGCAAGGAATTTTTTCATCATTGTAATGATTATTGGAATAAATTTAATCTTGAGATGTTTCATAGTGATATCTGCAATAGTAAAAAATTTACATAGGCTTAGTTTTTACTACGTGCTGTTTAAATGTGTTTCTCATTGGTAAAACATTTAAGGAAATACATACCAAACCACAGAATTTCCTGGATATTGAATAAAAAACTTAAGTTAAGTTACTCTAACATGCTGGAATCCTGTATCTCACTTTTAATCAGTCGGCTGTATTGATTACTTCATTCTCTGCTCTGCAGCCTGCAGAAAGAAGTGCAGAGAACTAGAGTGGTTATAATCAGATTTCTGAACTGAACAGATAAAAGTGCACAAAGCTTGGGTAAATGCTAAAAAAAAATAAAGAAAAAAAAAGTAAAACACACTGATCTGCAGTTTTTAGCAGAAAATGAGAATAGCTGTGTCATGACAGTAACACTGAACAGTATATTGCTGTTGGGAAGGGCAGTTTGTTGGATGCAGAAGAAGTGCCCACTGATTATTCATTTATTCATTTTCAGATCTTTTGTAACTACCCAGGAGGAACTGTTGGGTCAGAATTGTTGAGACATATTTTGAGAAACACCAAGAACAAGGACAATCATTGACATAAATGTCCCCAAGAGGACATGGCCATTTTCCCTCCATGTCCCCCTCTATGTCCCCTAAGTAGGTTATGTTTGCATTACCCTTATCTGATCTGCTCCGCTAGCCACCTGTGATATCTCTAACCTGCCAAAATGTCTCTGAACTTTCCTCCTGTGGGCAAGGACACACTCCCCAACTGTTTAAGCTCTCTACCTCTTGCCTTTCAGAGCTCCTCTCTCACACAGCATCTTTGTGGAATCTGCCAACTGTTAGTAGACTTTGTTCAGAGTAAGAGGAAAGCATCTGACAGGTACTTTGTCCATCTATGATGAAAATACATGCAGATATTTCTGCACCTGACAGTAGAAGCTGAACTGCTACTCGCCTTGGAGTCATCTAGCTGCACATATTCCCCATTCAAAGACTGCGGCCTTCTCCAAAAATCAGGCACAGCATGATTAGCCTATGAGATTTCAGAAAGGAGTGTTCAGGGCATTAAAAAGCAACAGTGACTGCAAATGACCCTGCAAGGCTTTGCCCTCTTCTTTGTACTACAAAAGTGGCATCATGCTACATCATCAATCTTCCCTACAAGGAATTTTTCACTACACAGACATCCTTTGCAGGAATGAGATTGGACTCATATTCTGTGTATTCGCAGCACAATAAGGTGAAAGGCAATTCAGAACCCGATTTAATAACTGTGAGTCTTTGTTTTGTTGCCTTTTTCTCTGAAGAAAGTGCTCTCCTGTGATTGGTATTCCCTTATGTAGAAGCATACCTAACTTCTTCCAACCTGTTTTCTTGGTAGATTACAATATTTGTAAATGATTTAACCATATCTTTGTATATATATACATCACATACCCATTAGAACATGGAATATATATGTTCAGAAAATACTTTTTTAATGATAAATGCTAGAAGGCAGTCACTTTTTCTCTATAAATAGAATTCTGTAGAAGAGAATTATTATTTCTTTAAAAAGCAGATTTTTTTTTGTGAATACATCATTCTTTACTGTCAACATGTTTTGTAAATAAACATATACAACTACAATGGAAGGACACAAACAAACTGCAAATGAATTTTCGTAGCCAACTTAGCTCTACTTTTAGCAAAAAGTCCACAAAAGCACAATGAGGAAATAGGGAAATTGAAATCCTTTCTACTGAATGCTCATGTACTGTGAAAGGTGAACTCCAGGACACTGATCCTGTGTTCTTGACACAGGCAAAACTCCCATTTTTAGTGAGGAAAGATTTGCTTGAAATTTTTGAGAAATAAGTCATAGCCTAGAGCAATACTAAAAACCTAAAACAATATTCTCCTCAGCTCTGTGGAAGCAGCAGCTATCTGCTACTGTCTTGCACTTCTTGCTTTCTTCTATCTCACAAGGAAAGCACTTTATAATTTCACTGTTTTAACCTGGTCTACTTAAGATAAGGGTTATGCAACCATCCTCTGTATCAATGTCTGCCTCTTTTAATCTTGTATGATTTTTTACTTAGTTTCATCAAGGTTTAAACAAACTTGACAAATGTTGTGTAAATAGTTAGCCAGGTAAAGCGTCTTGCCTGAGGGAAACCTACAATATTCATTCTTGACAGATGAAGGCAACAGAAAATGAAGCTCCTGCAAATCAGCTTTATCATTTCTTTGACATCAGAATTACTTAAAATTTTTGAGAGATGTAAATCTATTAGATTTATCAGTGCTAAAGAATCATTAAGACATTTAGGTTTCTAAATTAAACTATAATCATTTGATCAATGATGCAAAAAAAAAAAAAAACTACTTCACATCTGTATTCAACTATTTGTGTTAAAAAATAAGAAGACGATTGTAACTAGAGGACTGGTCCCTTCCTTACACAGGCTTTCATGAGAATTACCAAGTTTATTTAAAAAATTAAATAAATAAATAAAAATAAGTGGAGGACTCTCTGCCCCACTTCTCTACTTGTTATCTAGTGAAAAAATTAAAATCTTTTTACTTCCAGTTTATCCGGTGCAGTGATGCTGGATTATTTCAGACAACATTATCACAAAAGTCATGATTTATTCAAGTGCTGAGGGCAACGTTATTTCCATATTTGTATTTCAATATTAGAAAACCTTGTTTTCATCTTGTTGTAATGAAGGAAGCAAAAGTAAAGCTGAGTATAGATCCCTGTTTAAGCAGTCGTGCGTGTACTGATAAAATAAGGTGATCAAGGGAGCACTGAATTCCAGCAATATCTTTTTGTTTTGCTTTTTTAATTCTTTGTTTAAAGACAGAATGCTTTTTTTTTTCTCTCCCATAGGGCAAATGTGTTCTAGAAGACAACAGAAAGAACCTGAAGGATAATGTTGCCAACAGCATGTCAGAGATGATTATTGCAAAAGAAAAGAGAACCTCCTGTTTTGACACCGGGCAGCCAGTGAAGGAGACCAGCAAGAAGCTACAAAAAATAGCTACATATATGACTCAAATCCAAACAATACACTTGTTAGCCAGTATTCATCTCTTCTTTGAAAGCATGCTTTAAAAAATCACTCTACTTTTGACTAAATCTTGTCAAGTACAAGATAGAGTGGTACATGAACATGGCAAATTGAAAGACGGCTACAAATGGTCACACCAAATATATCTGTGGTGTATTTAAGTTTGCCACTCAAAAGAGTTGCTGTTGCATTTCTTATGGCTCTGGGACACCGACCCAAGCATTTGTCAATTTACAGTTAAAAGTTAATATGAACAGTAATGTATACTAATAAAAAACTCATCATCTGTATGGTATGCTTGGGTCAAAAGAAAAAAAAATAAAAAAGAGAGAGGATGGGAAATATTTCATTTAATAATTAAAATCACACAAAAAAAGACAAAGAGGTAAATCTTTTTACTCTACATATATATTTTCATCTTACAGAACTGTCTTATGTTCGTGACAAGTTCAGGCAAAAATGTGAAGCCTGCCCTGGTTTACCAAACTGCTTACCAAACCTGTGAGTTTACTCTTCTACTTTGCTCATGCAGTTATCATGGGATTCCCTTAAAAAGTTTAAGGAAAGTATCTTCACAGTAATACTTTTCAACTTCTCTACATAACGATACATTATCCTTTCATTCACAGATATCGCTTCTAACATATGCCTAAGGAATTCTAAAACCAATCCTGATCGCTGTATTACAGAAGCTAGGGCTAATTAGCCAACATAAAAACAAATGGATGGCTGTAGTACAAAAAGATTAAATCCCATATTTTTGTAACTGATACCTAACTTCTGGTGACATTTACATGATGGTCAAATGTAAGGCAGCAGATTCCTCAGGAAAGCTCTTGCTGCTGTTAATTTATTTAGATAAAAATAGACAATTGTTCTTTCGTAATCTGAGCTGCTTACACCTTATTTGTATGCAGGGAAATCCCTGTTTTCACATCTCTGCAATTTTATTAGCAGATCAGGTCAACTGTCTCTCTTACTGCTTCCATTGGGGTTGTGGTACAGGGCAGCCTGTGAGGGCAGCATGGGCTCAACTAGATTCAATACAAACCTGAACTTCAGAGGACCAATCACTCTTATCAAGTAAATGTGTGTCTTTGACTGAGAAGGTTTCCTCAGCTGCAGGCCCGGAGCAGCAGCCCCATGGGGTTTCCTTCTGCTCTGTTGACTTCAGTTGCCTTCAAAGTCATCAGATGGGACACCCTCCATCTACAAAGTTATCTGACTTTGGGGAACTTTATGAAATGCTTTTTCCTACTCCCTTACTTCCCTACAACCACCTAATATATACACTCAGACACTTCAGAGAGCCAGATTTTCATAGGGATTCAATCACTAACAACTTATTTGCCAAATCTTTGCCATTAGGTGTTAAAACTTTTCTCTGCTGCTGTATGAAAGCCGTGTTCATGATCTGCCACTGTCTCCTGTGAATTGGAAGCATTTCTCTGTGAGTTTTCAGGAGACAAAGTAATTAATGTGACTATCTTACAACTGTGCCATCTTCTCTATGAAGTCTATGGCAACATAAAAGTTGATAATTAGAAGAAAAATAAAGACTGACAGAAAAAATTATAAGAGGTAAAAAATGGGAGTATAGAAGTAATGACCCGATTTGCAGTCTTTATTCAAACAGAACAGCATGAAGTAAGCAGGACTGTCATCTCATTAAGGAAAGCAGGCCTCCAAAGTGGACATATTAATGACTGCAGCGTTTCATCCAGTTTATAAAGTTATGTGAACCAACTATCTCATTACTGCAAGTTGCTAAACACTTAATTTATTCATATAAAATTGAGTGTTCTATTTTACAGTGTGTTAATCCAGAGGGATCCAAAAATGATTCTAACAGTGAAACATTTAAGGATTAAGTACTGTATATTTTATTGATTTACATGACAGGTAAAAATATATCTCAGTTATAAGGCTGTCAGAATAAAAGAACCTCCCACAATTTCAACTTAACATACATTTGGGGGTGGAGAGGTTGATATTCAGGCAAAGATGAACATTTTAACCTTTGAACGTTACATCTTTCACTGACATCTCTCGATTTCTACAAAAATTAGAAAAGGACTAAGGAAAAAGGATGGAGCGAACATACAGTGGAGTCAAGCCTGAACCAAATTTATATTTATTTAAGAGTTAGAGCACATAGCTCCAACACAATTAACATCACGTTTTCTGCTCCAGAAGAAAATCAGTCTAATAGATAATAAAATTGCTTTTTCTTCTATTATAGTCAGTAGCACCAAACCAGAGCTCAAGCTAGTTCTCTTCCCATGAAAGCAGATTCTGAATTTTGCAACTAAATTTATCATTGTAAGATCTTTGAAAAGATTTATATGCTTTTATAAAGACAAATATTTATACAATGTACATACATATATATCAAGTACATTACATTGTAATATATATATATGTAATGTATGCATGCAGATACATTATTTGTCATGCATTTGTAATCACAAACATAAAATTCATTACTGTACATTTATATGAATCTAGCAGGTTTCATTTATATTGTCAATTTGAAAGCGTAACCTCAGGAAGTTTTCAGTCAGGATCTAATATGAAGAAAAACTCATAGCTTTTTAGAGTCAAACTTCAGATCAGATTTAAATATCAATATCTGGCACAATAACTGAAATACACTCTCTGAGTAGACTAGCTGAAAACTTTCAAACATGCCTGATTTATACCCTGACAGGAGCATTATTATCAAAACCAGCTGTTTTCAGACAGTACCATAAAACTAAGTATTTGTCTCATCCTTGTACAATGTCCCAGTGACCCTAACAAATGGGTCGTCATGTTAAGCAATTGTTATCATAGGACATCTGAATCTGTTCTACAGGGATTTTTAGTTACTTAGAAATAGGTATATTAACTATCTGAGACAAAGAAGAGTATGAAACAAATCTAAAAGCTTAACAAAGCATGACAAAAAGAGCTACTTCTCCTGACAGTTTACCAAATTCATGGTCAAAATCATAACACTAAGGGCTCGATCCCAAATAATAAAATGGATTTCTTTGCCTTTATTGGGATCTGGATGACAGTGAGATACGCTTAACTATAGAATTATATATTTATAAATTTACATACATATATGTTATTATTTATTATTATATTGTATATTAACCACAGCATTATATATTTATAATTATACGTAAGGAAATGTAACTACACTCTTTGTTACTGAGGTCTGGGGAATAATTTCCCCATAATCTTTGCACAAAGGCAAAATAAATTAGGCAAAGGCTTGACAAGAAGTCATGTGTTTATCTAATTCTGCGTTGATTATGAAGGAGCATTCATTTAAAACATGATGCTTTACTAAAAGGTTAAAATGCTTTCTAAGGTTTGACTGAAGTATTCTGAAATGTGCAAGGCTTAAAATGTTGGCCTAACACAAAACAGGACAAAGAGCTCCATGTCTTTCCAGCTGTCTCGTATAACCCAGTCCTGTGTCCTCCCCTTCCCCCAGTTCTGGCAAGTGCACCCATGCACTTTAGCAGACATGACAGTGCAGTAAAGCAGGCTCATACTGGAAGCAATGAATCAGAAATACAGACAGCATATACTGCTCGTGCTCTGGTTTGTGAATAATTACCAATTCGAAACAAAATCAAATCCCTCAGTGAACAATCCAGACACTGAAAAAATACTGAAATTCATCAGCTAAAGTTTTGGGGTTTTTTTCATTCAAGTAGTTCACCCAGCTCTATTAAAGCTGTTGGAGAAATCTCTTAGAAGAAACCCATTAAGCACTTCAAGTGTGTTATTTTCGCTCTGGGCTTAGAGAGTCTTTTTCTGTGTCATTGCACTGGTCCCACTCAGATGAAACAAGCAAATATAGAAATATTGGCAGCTTTCATACTTGCTTTTTGTCCCAAGCCCAGCGGGTGAACAGCACTGAATTTCCTTGTTTGTAAGCTTTCCCAAGAGAGCCTAAAGGGGCTTGCTCATCAAGGTTGAAATATCTGGCAAAGAGGAACAACTCTAGATCGTAGCTTATAATTAGAATCAGTTGAGCCAGTTCAAAAAGAGTGAATAGAGCCAGAACCTACTCTACTGATGAATCTGCCCGTTTCAAATAACAGCCCTTTGCATTACAGAGGTCGCTCTTTTAACAGTTCACACATCTCAAAATATTACCCAAAACAAGAAACTTGGCCAAGTAGAATTTTGTTTCTAAATCCTAAAACCTCTATCCTGCCCATTCCTCTCCCAAACTATAGTTCATTTAGGGTAATTTGTGAAAGAGACAGGTTTTCTGGAGAAATCAGCTGAGAATATTGCCTGCACAAGGTAGGCTGCCTAATCGTATTATCATGGTCCATAACAAAAGATCTTTCAATGCATATTAATTCCTTATTTGCCTTTTGCAATACAGTCTTCATAAAATTTCTGTGTCAGCCCTAAGTACTTTCCCCAGTGCTTGAGAGACTAGGAAAGAAAAAAAGATTGATCTGTATTCGTATTTTTTAAGCTAACTCATAACATAATTGTAATGCTTTATATACTTTACTAATAGACAGTCGGCTCATGTGAACTGTTTTCAAACCAAGAGGAGAAAAAGTTCCCAAAAGCACCACAGCAGCAACAAACAATGGGGTCCATGTTAACTAGAGTGAAATTCATTAACACTAGATATCTGAATTTACCAGGGCACACAAAGATCTTGGTAGTATTTGTTTAGAAATGATGCTGTGCTTCCTGTGTATATTCTAATATGTTCACCTTCATGTCTTCACTCAACTTTAGTGACTGCTTGTTTCCAGAGACATGCTTGTAATTAGCTAAGTCAGGGAAGAAGATAGGGGATATTGTGATGAAGAATTAGATCCAATTTGATGCCATGCCTGATGCTTTATTTACAGGAATGCTTGTTAGCAAACTGCAGTGCATGCATTTAGGGACTGCATGGCTCAGTGTACTTCTAATATAGGGGAGAAATTGAGAGAGAGACAGATTTCCACTTTCAGGCAACAGAAATGATACCGATAAGTAACACAAACAGTTGGACCATCACAGATGTTCAGTAGCTCACGGAATTCATGTGATTATCTCATTTCCTGCAAAACATTTTCCCCAAATTTCTACTGCATCCTTCATTTAAAAAAAATCAGCATGAAAGTTCCTAAATCTCTTACTAAAATATATTGGACTACAGAATGAAGAAAAAGTTTTATGAAAGACCACCACATACTGCAGCGCTTGAACAGGCACTTCAGCAAGGATATGTTGTTCAAAAATCACCCTGTGAATGTAGGGGAAAGCAGTGAGATCTCTAATTTTTATTTGTCTGCAAATTCATGTACATCTTTCTACCATTACAAATGATATTTAAACATAGTAAGATTTTCACTGAGTTTCACATTTTGTTTCAGTTGAGCTATAAAATGAGCCTGCAGCTCATTGGGACTTATTTTTCACTTCTTGTATTGGAAAATATCTGCCCATAACAATGTCTCAACAGCAACAATTTGTATATCCCACTCAAAGAAGTCCAGCAGTGAATATAGTTAGAATGGAATTAATAAATACAATCAAAGTTTGGCAGTTATCCAAGTATAGCATATTATACTTGCTACTGGTGGCGGCACTCACAATAAAATGTTGAAAACAAAGTTTCTATGTGTAAAACAGTAGAGATGGAAGCTACTTGCTGTTATACATCTCTTACAATGCATTAGGTAATATGAGCTCTTTAAAACCTCTAAATGAACTCTTTAAAAGACTGGTTTGGTTTTTGATAATGTGCAATAGTAAAAGTAATAGTAATACTTATCACATCATGCAAGAATCTCAAAGTGCTTTACAAAATAAGTATCATTATCCCCATGCTGCTTGGAGAAACTGAGGTACAGACAAGACGTGTTAAGAACCCACAGTGACAAAGTCAGTAGTAGAGGAATATAAGCCATCCCTCCTAAGCTTTATCTCCATCTTCTTTCACTGAGTAACATTGCCTCTAAAGATTTTTCTAAGAAATTCATGATTTCTTAACGCATTATTTAGCCACAATAAATGTTTGCAAAATGCTGTTTGACCACTTGCCAGTCACTAGCTATTTACAGCCTCTGTCCTAATCCCCATGTAATCCCTTCAACCATGACTTCCTCTTCCAAAGTATCATATTCACAAGCTACTGAAAATAATATTATAGAGGCATAGACCTGTAAAAGACATCATACTGTGAATCTGCTATTACCGTGAAATCATGGGACTTTTCACATGAAACAAAAGCTCGTGATGATTCCTACAGTTAGTAGAGTGCTTTCTCACTGATGGCATTGAATGGGAAGGGCAGCTGAGGTAGCACAAAGCAAAGAGGGATAATTTGTACAGGAGCAATGCAGAAACTCTCATAACACAATCACAGTGATTAGCTTTCTCAATAATAATACTAATCACCAAATTATATAGAAAAGTGCTTTCTTAACACCTCCACAGAGGGGAAACATTTAAACTTTCATCTGAAAAAGATTTTCTTCCTCTTAAAAAACTCAGCCTGACTCTCCTGGACAACTCAGGTAAATATAACACTCTATCACAGGCAATACCATAAATAAAGACATGATAAAGAATCATTTGACTATATGATAACTAACACAAAACATTCTGGTTTGTGGCCTTGTAAGTTTAAAATTCTACAGAGAAATAATAATCACATATAACCTTCTGATTGTAGTAGATAAATTCCCACCTAATTCAGATAGGAAACATCTCTGCACAATTACTCAGAACTTTCACTCCACTTGGAATATTGTTTCTTATTAGGAAAGTAAGCATAGTACCCTCTACACACTTTTCAATAAGATTCATGATGAAAATGAATTCCCAGAGCTTCTTTTTCAAATAAAAAAAGTCAGGGGAGTTCTTGAAGTTGTAGATCTTGAAAGGTCTGGTTATTTTCTTTCTTGAAGTCCATCCCCTTGAAGCTTTTTGAACATTCTGATCACTGGAACATGCCAAATTTCAAGTTACAAGCCCCATTTCATGCTTTCTTTTCAAGAAAGTTCCAATTTAAATGGTTTAATCAGTAAATATGCACTTTGCAAGTATAACAACTTGCTGATGCTTTGACAATATTAGTGACTGTGCAAGATCTTAGATAAATTTATAGCTAATTTAATGGTTTATTTCCCTTTTTCAAATGTAGATTATTACAACCACGTGGCAATCATACCCCCACACAAGTTGTTTTATGATCTCGGATGCAATGAGCTCTTTTTCAGAATGTTCAAATGAAGTACCTATGCAGCAAATGCTTGGAGTCTGAAAGAGGAGTGCTCTCGGGATGGGTCACTAAGTGCTGGTCCTGCTTTTATGATCTTTGCTACACATGTGCCCTTGGCCGCTGCCTTAGAAGGACGCTTGGATGAACAGTCCCGGTGTCATCTGGCTGTACTTATTAGAGCCCAGAGCGAGCAAATTGTTAAGCAACATCAACAGTGGTCTCTCTTGATGATACCAAGAAGTGAACAGACGAGAACTGAGCTGCGAGGAGTTTGTTCTCGCTATATATGTCTTGAAACATACTGGTAGGAGAGGTAGCTAACATATGCTCTACCATTATCAACACTTTTCTTGTCCTGTGAAAAAAAAGCAAGCTTTCAAACTGTCATTTTGCAAGAACATCAAATACATGCACTTTCACATTGAAGAGGGAAATTTCAGCAGAAGTACTTGGTATTTGTTCTTTCTTTTGTGAGATTGTTTGTGTACACATGCAGTAACTAGAGCTTTGTAATGTTGTAAGCAACTGGCTCAGTGTAAAGCAATAAACATTCCAGAAACAGAAGCATCAATCTACTTTCAAAACAGCACCACAGAGAAAAAGTAGCTAGACAACAGGACAGCAATGCACCCCAAAAGTCAATGACATCAGGTTGTGTCCTATTATTAAAAATATGTATATATAAATTATATATATGTATATCAAAGATATACATATAGATGGTGCAGAATCATATTATCCTTTTCAGCAGCTTCTCATCCACAAAGACAGATCCAGGAACTCAGACACTCTCAGCTTTTGGTCTAAAGTCTGAGAAAAGTTGGTTTCTACTTAAGGAAGACCCAGGACTAGAATCACAAAAGCATTATGAGCTGGAATACAGGTCCAGTTGCAATCCTGTAAGGAGCGTATGCAGAATCCTCTGTCATTACTCCACAAAATGACAACGTTTTGGCATCATAATTTAACATTGCAATGTGGTCTCAATCATTTTTTATAACATTGTTTTACCATTGTCTTGACATAGTAAAGTGGTCTCCATAGACTTGCATTGGCATAATTTTGCCATCGTCTTGACACTGTAATATGGTCTCTATAGACATGAATTGAAATTTTGTCATTGCCTTGAAACTGTAATGTCCCCTTCCCAGACTTGTCTTCATATGCACATCCTCACCACATACTTGTATTATCATCATCATTCTGAAACTGCTGGGCACTTTTATTTCTTATTCAACATCGAAAAAGATATTGTTTGAAAGTTAAACCTTGCATGTAATTTAAAACTTGCATATCATTGCTTTATAGGATCTAAAAGAATTCCTCAAAACAGAAGTTTTTCCAAGAGGTTCCAAATGCAAGTAAAATGCTAAAAGTACATGCAGATACACTAGCATTCTATATTTTTTATATATAATACTACTTGGCTTTTAAGAGCACTTTAGGCTAAGTCAGAGCATAATAGGTTCTATTCTGTATTCTCTATGACATAGGACTGTTTAGAAGATTGGATGAAATGGCATAAAGTAGTTCATGTAAGTGCACTTAAAGAAAACACAGTGAAACGGAATCTTTGCAGATCAAAATCACTTCGAGCCTATGTTTAGTTGGAACAAATGAGTCACCAGACATGTTGTATCTTATGTTGGATAAACCTCTTCAGGACACTTTCTCTTTGGGGGCTGTTACTACTTGCCCTTCTTCCTGATTAAAAATAATAATAGTACTCAACACACATAGTCATTTACTTGCATTTCTTTAATAAAAAAAACCCAAGTAGAAAACGTCTTCCTTCCTTCATGAAGATGATAGCAACATTTCACACATAAACTTGCTGATTTTTCCACTCATTTTAACAAATGCCATTACAGTGTTTTTTCTTAATGTGTCAAACATAGCAAAAAAAAAAAAAACCCACATTTTAAAGAATTGCCAGAACTTGACATTTGTATAATATTTGCAGGTAAATGATGCTGATTAGAAGATCAGGAAACACTTGATTCGTTTGGATGACATAAGGGATGATTGTAAAGGAACTGAGCATTGCCCTTGCACTGCTTATGGGGACAGAAACTAAACTGATTGCACATTGGGCCATTTAGAGAAACTCACTTGTAATCAATTAAGGTGACTCTTAGTCAACATATCCATAAGTACCTCTTCCTCACTTTGCCCTAAAAATTGTTCTTAAGAAAATGTAGAGAGTTTGTTACAGGACTCCAGCTGAAGCAAGAATCTTTAACATTGTGAACAGTGACATTTTTAGAAGCATTAAATTCAACATAATAATTACATAATATTTTCCTTCAAAATGCTTTACAAATGCAGGTGAAATTGCTCTTGCTTTGCCAGTAACAAATCAGATGCGCAGAAGAGTGAAGTTAATTTGAGTGAAGTATGAAATGATTAATGTTGTTAGAAATAGACTATGACTTAAAATTTGGAATGCAGAAAGAATACTGAAGCTGATTATGTAACTTAATTAGAATAATAATAATAAAAAAAGGGTAGCACTTCTCTGATGTAGAGGGTAAGGTTCAAGGGGCTAAACATAGTGGCTTACTGCCACTTAGCCATGCTCGGGTGCCCTGCCTGTCCTACACGGTGCAGAAGGGTGCAGGCTTCCTGTAGGTCCTGCGTTACATCTGTCAGCTCTCGCAGATGCTGTGAATTTCCCAGGGCATTTCATATGGTCCTAGGTACCTGCGTTTCTGCATCTGAATCACATCCTGAAATCTAAATTCAATTTAGAACTTATTTGGGCTTTAACTGCCTCTTGTCGGTGGAGGGAAAGCAGCAGGAGTAAAGTTAATGGGCTTTTGATAACACGTAAATGCTGCTTATGGCAAGCATGGTTTATACAATTTGACTACTAAGGGTGGTGCAGGATTTTTTTTAAAATAACTTAAGAAAAAAGGTCAACAAAAGCAAATAATTGGAAATGATAAAAGAGAATGCATGGCAGAACTTACAGAAAAAGCACTGCAGACAACTTTAATAATAGTTTTCATGTTCTTTTAAATACCTCAATAATATGTCAATAATCTGACCTAACAACTGCTCTTTCTCTCAGAATTTAACATTCACACTGTATTGTATCAAAATAATATTTGTCTTAATGAGATGCAAAGAGACGGAATGCTATGTAACACAACATGACACGGTACAGTTAACAGAATACATTTAAAGAACAACACTCCTCAAATCAGATAGCCACAATCACTTCAGAAAACAGGTATCTAATTATAAGTATGTGTGTGGAGTCACACAGAGCAGACAATGAGATGTCTTGGCTACTTACAAACCAGCAGATATTGTGGTTCACTGACTATCTGGATTATTTGAAGGCAGTTTGTCGCATGCCTAGATATTCATTTAATGAATTCTTTTTGTCTTTACCCAGCAATATATCCATTGTTTGATAAAAAAATCTGTTTAATTCTAGTCTAATATTGTTGGGCTTTTCTGGGAAAAAGCTAAGTAGATTTCTGGGGAAAAGACAAATGTAGAAACAAGTAATTTAGCTTTGGAAAGGTTTTCTATGGACAAATTAGGCCAATAACAGTAAACTTGTGGTGTTGAATTGATGCATCATAACAAGAAAGATGACCGGAATTATCCACTTAGTTCAAGTAGTGACAAAATAGGACACCAGAGAGAAATTTATGGTAGTTTCTGCAATACCTATTATCCTATTTAGGTCCTGATCCTATAATTGGGTTTGCCCGAGTGGATCTGATTGCAGGATGAGGACCATATATTGTAGGCTCTTCAGGGTATAGGCGATTTTTTTGTAGTTGCTGTGGTTTTGGCGGAGGGAGGAGCCTGAATTGTAAGTGAAGACTAGCACAAAGTGGATGCTACTGCTATAAAAGACAAAATATTGAAATAAGCTGGTAAAAAAATATTTTCTCCCTTTCACTACATGTGAAAGGTGAGGAAAGATGGTCTGCAGATATTGCATCAACATGGACTATGCGAATAAGACACTGAAAGATCTACAGCGTAATCCACTGTATTTCATGCTATATCTGAATTTTGAGTTCCAGAGAGTTTGGGACTTTATTTCTGTCTGTGATAGAAATAGAATGATTATTCTGTCCTTAATAATAAATACAGTTTAACACTGACTTTTCAAGGCATCTCTCTGAAATTTCAACAAAGGCAGGACAGAATCTCTGACTGTAAATATTATTTAATATCTCACCCTTCCTTAAGACTTTTCGACCATGGATGTTAAACTGCTTTACAAATATTAATTAAGGCTTAATTAAGCAATTAATCAACTGTATCATATTACTTTATAATTATGATTTATATTACTCCCAGTGTGTGGTAGACAATTCATAGATATATGAATGAATTATGCCCTGAAATGTAGAAATTTAGATAATATGGTCTTTCCTTGTTAATTATGACCTACAGATATCAAATATTTCTCTCTCCTCTTCATCTTCTACCTCTTTCCTATCACCATCATAAATCAATGGTAGACATCTAGATACTTCTTCATAGGGCAAGATCATATCTCTGAAGATCGTCATGGTGAGGTCTCCTTCAACTAGGAGAAAGGCACAGATGCTATGACATGTTATCTTTCCCCCTCTCTGAGTTGATATCATATATTAAGGTCTGAAGCTAGAGTGGGTAATATGCAGTGTCTGTGATTATGCAATCCAGTATACGCTGGGATTTCTTTGTTCCTTGAAAGCTTGGGAAATATGCTCTAGAGGATGTTCTGCACCACACATATAACTTGTCCAAAAACAGTTTTAACTACTCTGCAGTACAATTGGGTCTGCCCAATGATATCTCTCTCATATGTGGTGCAAAGTCAGTATCTCTGCAAAAGGATATCCACCAAATCCTACAGCTCTCTGTTAATATTTGCATATCTGTAGAAGGAATTTCCAAGGATTTGTGCATAAGGAATATCTGCCCACAGTTTTCTTCTTTAGCAACCATCGAGGAATGCAGCCAGCTTCTTTTTTTTTTTTAATCAGTAAGTCAATGACACAAAAGCTAGCACAAAACATTCCTCAAATACAAATTGATTCGTTCTACAGTTGATTAAATAACACAAATCAAAACACTCTCATGAAAATGCTGCTTGTGATGAAAGAATGGAAATCTTGTGTAAAATTCTCAGCAAATAATTTGGTCACTTCTAGTTACAAATGGTATTTTCTGAAGAGAAGGCGCAGTCCTTCATTCCCTCTAAGCTACACAAGCACAAAATGACTCAGAGGTCTAGAGATGCTGTACACATGTCCACAGGTTTAACTCATTAGCCAGGTCATTGCCATACTAATAACAGGGCAGTGATCCTTCTGGAAGAGCTTCCCACTGCTGACAGTTGATGCTGTTCTTACTTATTACTACTTAGGATTTGTTTGCAGGTGATTCTTCAGATACCACTAATCTAATTAAGGAGGTCTTCATAGAGCTGTGAAGACCATCCTAATGAAGAAGATATTTAACCAGAAGCAGGAGGAGGGCTTCACTTCTTTAGCTGGCTTGGCTTCCTGCAAACACTAACTTACCTTTCGTCTTAGCTTAGTATTTATTAAAATGCAGCCCTACATACCTACCTGCTAGGATGTTGTGAAAAAAGAGTCCATTTATGATTATGAAGCCTTTCCCCATTAATGTAGTGCTACCTGAGTGAAACAAATTAAAAGGCTATTTCTTCTGATCAGCATGCATCCATTTGCTATTATTACCATTTTACCTAATAAAAATAAACTAGTATATTTACCTTTTGACTGAAGTGTAATGCAGAAAAAAAATGTTTTTTAAGAGAAGTTAATTTTATTACCTGCATCAGATTTGGATATGGTCAACTCACAGTCTAGTAAAGGTCTGTTTTGTTTTGGACATCTGCAAGCATTCGAAAAAAAAATAACCCTAGATGTTGTGCCCTAGAACTTGAAATGATATCAGTTTGTTAATAAACTACACATGCATTGGTGCATTGCTTATATTTTGGACCTTTAGGCATTAATCTGTTATAAAAATAATAAATAAAATGTAGTTTTTCAATGAAGTTCTTACAGATGAATGCCCTGAATATGTGCAGTCCTTACTGATTGCACAGGGAAATTTGTGTGTACATGTGAAGAGATAAACAGACTCACTGGCATTAATAGATTTGAAGAGAGGCCTGAGGAAGATATTTTGAGGCGCTCTCAGTAGTGTTCTAAAGAGGAAAAAAAATAAGTAGAGCAAAACCCATAACAAAACAGAACCTACATTCCATTTTACATCTAAAAAAATCTTTCAAATAAGGGATTGAACCTGACGGATGAGAAGCATGAACCCGTTCATTTGTGCATATTTACAGTCTCTACAAGAAGACTTCCATAGGTCCTCTTCTTCCCTCTGTTTCATAATCAGCAAAGTACTATGTATTTTAAATCCAGGACTTACATTTTAAGGAGGAAGATGATTAACTGGATTAACAGAGAATTAATATATCCAAGATTTCTGGGAAAATTCATAGATAAATAATTTTATATGTATTATAATATTCGTACTTAAGATCCAAAGAGAAAGCAATTACTTCTAAAATATTGCTGTGCAGTTGCCAGAGTACCATGATGAGACTGGAAAAAACAGAGGAAAACCCCCCCAAGTGTATCATGAACGTGAGGACATAGCGAAGGCTATCTTACAGGTTACTCATAGCTGCCTCGATAAAACAGAAGTTGTATTTCGACATGTCTGTATACAGGCTATTAGTGTTCATGGGTCAATTTGTCAAAGTAGCACACAGAAAGTGGAAGAAAAAATTGCATTAAAACTGTAAAATCAGACTTTACTAATTCTCTTAGCTCTGTCTGTGAAGCATTCCTTCATGCCAGCTTCAGTTGCAGATAAACAGGTCAGAAATCGGCCTTTTATTTTGTTTTGCTTTAAGGATTTCAAAAGCTCTGAATGATGACAAAGTAAAAAGGACATGTGCTTGTATAAAAACTAGTCTAATATAAGCACTCAAATAACAAGCAATAGTTCTGAAATATTTTTTGCCTTTTTCTCAAAGAAATAAGCAATTGTCACCATTATAAGACTTATCAGTCATCAATATACAAAAGCAAAAACAGTTTAAATATTCAAAATTCATGCCAAATATATGCTTCAAGACACAATTCATTTGAAATTTTTGTTTCGTTCTAATCTTTGGAGGTTTCAGCCAAGTTATAGCACAAAATATCATCTCTCCCAGCAGATCGCTATTTATTACTGTAGCTGCTCTTTATCTTTTTACACTGTGGTAGCCTCTGCGTGTCAGCAGCTTTTCTGGCACTGCATTGTCTAGAACTGCTAAGGAAGATGTCTGTTCACTAAGAAACTGTCTAGCACATTATTTTGATATGCTCCATAAGTTAGCAGATCAATAGTTAAAAAAAATCTTTGCTTTCTGATATTGTATGTCCTTTGTTGCTTCAACCATTAACATTTGTGAGCCGCCGTCAGTAATTTCTTTAATGAGATTGTTGTGGTTTTCTTTTGGAAATGTAACTGTCAGGCATTTTACATTTGTCCCTACTAATAATTCCCCAGGCCTTTATTAAAGAGATTTACAGATTTCTTAAATCCACAGTCCTGCATCACTCAGATACACAGTTCTAATAAAATGATAAATTAGATTTTATTCTTTGCCTTATCCTTACGAATGAACGAATTAAGAAAATGTTTACTGAGCAATCTGGCAGAAGGTAACAAATTAAACATTACTCTTCTCCAGTCCTTTTGATAGAAGCAATATACATATGCACAAAAGCAATGTACAAT